>NC_136499.1:23772657-24372657 GCF_053919585.1 Euprymna scolopes | reverse complement strand
TGTAGACTTAGAATTGACAGAGTTATTGCGTAGGGAAATGTACACACACAGATACACAGACAGATACAGTGACACATTAACTTTTATAGATAGATAGATAGATAGATAGATAGATAGATAGATAGATAGATAGATAGATAGACTAGCAGTTCTGTCCGGCTTTGCTTGGGCCCTATGTAATGTTCATAAGGTTATATGTATATATTAAAAAGTGTGAATATGTAAAGTAATGTCTTTCTGCATAATAGTCTTCCTTAACCACCATAGAGGAAAGACAGACAGACATTTTGACTTTTATAAATATACTAGCATTTCAGCCTGGCGTTAGATCCATGTCCAAGGAACCTATATCTAAAATTTCAAGTGTTTAGACCCAAAATTGTCGGAGGAGTTTGGTAGAGTTCTCAAAGGTCAAATCGTTAAACTTTGACCCCTTAACAGCCAAATTTCTGGCCGAAAACCGATCACATAGATTTTCCCAAGTCTTAGTACCCTGAATATCAAATTTCGAGTCTGTAGACTTAAAATTAACAGAGTTATTGTGAAGGAAAATGTACACAAACACACAGACACGTTCACTTTTATAGATAGATAGATAGATAGATAGATAGATAGATAGACAGGTAGATTGGATGCAATATATAGTAGTGATTTAAAAAGTATTAAAAAAAAAAAAGACTTATGCGCCACCACCGAGAATCGAAACCAAAACTTTCAGCTCACAATTTATTTTGCCTCTGCCGTCAATGACAGGGCTATGAAAACATTTTTACTGCAAGACTAAAAATTAAAACTTGAACCAATAGTAACTACATTATGCATTCGTAATGCCAGGCAAATTTCATTTTTTTATTTTCACCTGGCAAATTTCATTTTTTTTATTTTCACAGTTTTGCACCGATTTTTCCTGGCTGAAACCCAAATATAAAGTTTCACATGGATTCAAATACCTTGTATATGAAGTTTCATGTCTGTAGAGCAAAACCTCTAGGAGGAGTTTGGTAGGCAAAATTTGTAAAAACAAAAATATATACATATACATAAATATATTTTGTGTTTCCTGTAAACTTTTTACGCAAATATTATGCAAGTATAAATCATGTAGAATATCTGCATGAATATAATTACACGTAATAGTTAACTAAAGATGATCATCCCATAAGAAAACCGAAAAAACTAATAGGGAATTAATTAAAATGAATGTTTAAAAGAATTTCAAATTAGCTAGATCTTTTGCCAGTGAATGCAATTCCACGAGCCATATATAAGAAAATTGTATTTTCTTTTTAAATAAATAGAAAAGAGGGTTTTTAATATGAATATCAATACACACAAAAGAAAAACGAATTAATAGGAGTGTATATATATATATATATATATATATATATATATATATATATATATATATATATATATATACAGTGATGATCATATTTATTGGCACGGTAAAATAAAAGTTAAATTTTGTCTAAAAAATTCTAAAAAAGGGATTAAATTAAAGAAAATAACAAAGTATATTATGTATTTTTAACTGGCCTTTCCGATGCAGCAATCGGATTTTAGAAAAAATAAATAACAAAGGAACAACAAACATAATTGCAAAAAACCCTTGTTCAAAATTATTGGCACGGCTTTGTTTTTCTTTTAGTATCAGTATAATATCAATCAATTTCCGGTTTACGTGCTTTCTGAACTTTTTTATAGCCATATTATGCTTGTTTAACGCTAATTCAGTGAATAATTTTTTTCAGATAATTTTTAGATAGCGATTTATTTAAACTATTATAAGTGACTAAATTATAATTTTCAATCGCCATGGTTAAAACTAAGGAGCACAGCGAAGACGTCAGGAAGCTTGTTGTAGCATGCCATACCAATGGGGAGGGCTATGATAAGATTTCAAAGAAGCTAAACCTTCCCAAATCCACTGTTAGAGCCATAATAAACAAGTTCAAATCGCAAGGCCACGTTATGAGTTTAGAGGGTAGAGGGAGAAAAAGGATTCTTTCCTCAAGAGATGAACGGAAAATTGTTCGACAAGTAAAACAAAACCCAAGGATCTCTGTTGGGGAGATTGTTGATGAACAGAGCACCTCTGGAGTGAATGTATCTCGACATACAGTTGGTAGAGTTTTGAAAAGAGCTGGTTTAAAAGCATGTCGTCCGAGAAAGACTCCCTTATTGAAGCCTATGCACCTGAAAGCAAGGCTAGCCTTTGCAAAACGTCATATTGATAAAGATGTTGCATTCTGGAAACGTGTTCTATGGACTGACGAAACGAAAATAGAGTTATTTGGCCATAATAAAGTGTCTTATATTTACAGAAAATCTGGCGAAGCTTTCCTGCCTAAGAACACCATACCCACAGTGAAGCACGGTGGAGGCAGTTTGATGTTTTGAGGATCCTTTGCTGCCTCTGGACCAGGGCGACTTGTTAAGGTCACAGGTAGCATAAAAAAGGAAGATTATGTTAAAATATTGGATGAAAACCTGAAAGACTCTGCTAAAGAGCTCTCACTTGGTCGTCGTTGGTGGTTCATGCAAGATAATGACCCAAAGCATTCGGCTAAACTGACTAAGAAATGGCTTGAGGACAATCATATTAATGTTTTGGAGTGGCCATCACAAAGCCCAGACCTTAATCCAATTGAAAATTTATGGAGAACATTAAAATTGAGGGTAATGCAAAGGAAGCCTAAGAATCTTATTCAATTGGAGGATTATTGTCAGGAAGAGTGGGCTAAAATTACTACTGAAGAGTGCAACAACTTGGTTGTAAACTATGAAAAGCGACTGAGGAAGGTAATCAAGGCCAAAGGCTATACAATTGATTATTAAATAAATCGTGCCAATAATTTTGAACAAGGGTTTTTTGCAATTATGTTTGTTGTTCCTTTGTTATTTATTTTTTCTAAAATCCGATTGCTGCATCGGAAAGGCCAGTTAAAAATACATAATATACTTTGTTATTTTCTTTAATTTAATCCCTTTTTTAGAATTTTTTAGACAAAATTTAACTTTTATTTTACCGTGCCAATAAATATGATCATCACTGTATATATATATATATATACACTCCTATTAATTCGTTTTTCTTTTGTGTGTATTGATATTCATATTAAAAACCCTCTTTTCTATTTATTTAAAAAGAAAATACAATTTTCTTATATATGGCTCGCGGAATTGCATTCACTGGCAAAAGATCTAAATAAAGCTGCTTTTCTTACCTTTAAAATATAATGCCTGTCTTATTTATTTTTATGGAGTCAGATAATTAAACGTTAAAAACACAAACCTGATAAACCACTATACCCCACCCATCCCCATGCAACTTTTTCGTTTTGTTGGCTGTACTGGAAAATAACCTAACTGTCTAAAAATTATCAGTATTCAATATGAATACATTAAGAATTGTTATTACATCTAAAAATGAAAACAAAAGAAGACATTAAAAACAATAATTAATAACTTCAACGATTATTATCAATAGCTTTTTATTTATTTCCAACGTTTCATTTTTTTTTTTTTTTTTCGATACTAAAAATTTTAGATAGGGTTGGAAAGTTAAAGGGAAGTAAATCATTGTTTTAAAGTATCCATTGTCTCCCTTTGTCAACATGTTTTTTTACAACAATGAGTTATTCTATACGTTGAACGAAATTAATTAAAAACGATTAAAATTTCGAAAGCTTAAAAAATGAAAACTTGATTAAATTAAAAAAAAAAAAATAGTTATCAAAAAGTCTAAAACAAAATTAAAAAAAGCTCAATAATTCAATAAATTCACTTTTACATGTAATTATTTTTCGATTGGATCTTCTTTCGTATCGATCGATCTTTCGTAATTTCTGGAATTTATACTGATTTCGGCATTAGACGTTAGTACCTAATGAAAACGCGGTATACTGCACAAGCACCCTGAATTCAATGAAAATCCGGCAAAACTGAAGTCCTTTACCCTATGTTAATTACCCCCTCTTTCCAATACGATTTTAACTTTTTAGGAGATTACGTGTAAACAATGTGAAAAAGTTCGAGTTATATATATATATATATATATATATATATATATATATATATATATATATATATATATATATATATATATATATATATATATATAATCTTAAACTTCAATGTAGGGAATCCCTTTCACATATCTCTATCTCTAGTGTTATATTATGAAATACAAGATCTCCATCGAGCCTATAATAACAAAGTAAACAAAGCACAATTTGCATCAGCAGGAACGAAGACACACAAGCACCAGGAGCAGCAAATGATACCAACAATAGCAACATATAAGTGAAGATGGCACCGACCTGTGCTTTTACTTTGACATTCAATCTAACAACGCATTAAGTTGTCAGAAACTATGCTTTTTGTACTCATTATTCCATTACGATATACAGTTCATTATAACAAAGAATTATCGGGCAAAACTCATTGCCCAATAGCTACACTTAGAGAGAGTAGGTCAGAGAAATATCTGACAGATCAGATACAGAAATACGTGGTAAAATATCTATAAAAGGACTACAAGTGACACACTTAATCTAAATTCTCTCACAGACACACCAGGTTTAAATGGAAACAACAAAACACAGACTCAGGAGAACAAGTATTCCCTAACAACAAAGGATAATCAAGACAGTAAAACACAACGGCAAACAAAATGTTTCTTCTGATCGCAGCGCAAACCTTAGCTTCAAACTACATCACTAGTAGCCTGGTGGTGAAGGTTGTCCAACGTCTCGCATGGATTTCTCTTTCCTAACAACACAATCAGCTAACACCAACACCTTCGTCCTTCCCTTCTCTAGCAGTGACACCATCAGCCAGCACAAATGTCTTCGCCCTTTCCTTCTCTGGCAGTGACACCATCAGCTAATACAGATGTCTTCGTCCTTTCCTTCTCTGGCAGTGACATCATCAGCTAACATCAACATCTTCACCCTTTCCTTCTCTAGCATCGACACCATCAGCTAACACCAACGTCTTCGCCCTTTCCTTCTTTGTCAGCAACATTAGCAACTAACATAAAAACATTCGCCCTTTCCTTTTCATAGCAGTGGAAGCCGTTTGGTCAACATCAGCAACAAAACATCTCAATGATAAGATTCTCCTTATTCTCTTCTCAGAACTTTTTTATCAACAAGAGATAATTCAAATTGATTTCAATCTAACTAACCTTAATGTTCCAGGACTTCCAGAACTATTTTTCTTCTCAGAACTTTCTTATGAACAAGAGGATTTTTTCATTTCATTACGATTCTTCAATAAATATTTAAATTAATATTTTGTCTGTCCTTCTTGCTGCCATACACTATTTTTGTTATTGTGATCATTGTCATCGAGTATTGAGATACAATACTTTATAACACACGATTATAACTTTTGGTGTCATTCGTGTTTACAACAACCGGTTTCAAAAGTCACAATAGTACAACTGGCCTGAGAAGTGTCCAGTACAATTATTGTCAGATAGTCACAACATTACACTACTGTTATATAAAAGTCACTCTGTGTGTGTGCATGTGTGTGAGTCTCTTCCTCATAGCTTCCAGAACGGCTGAGCCTATTTTTTGCAAATTTCACACAAAGCTAATTTATATGTCTTTTAGTGTTATTGGATATTTTTTGTACAGAAATTTATCCGATAAGTATCGAAAATCGAAAAAAATCTGATCTTAAAAATAGTTTCTCTCTTTTATAGATAAAAAAAATAATTTTTACAGGGGAATATTTTACGTTACATCGGCCAAGGGAAATAATAAAATCTCAGCAAATCATTTCTTCTTTAAAAAAAAAAAAAGCAGATTTATTTTTATCTGGAGATATAGCTCAGTGGTAGAGCATTCAGCTCCAAATTGAATGATCCTCTGTTCAAGCCCGGGTCTACCTCACCATTTTATTTTAATTTTTTCTTATTAACCAGTTTAATTTAGATAAAAGAAGTACCATTTAAAATCACCACAAATCATTTCTTCATTTACATATTTTAAAACTAAACATTAATCAGAAGTGACTTTTCCAGGGCAATTAGCATCAAGCCCAAATATCAGCGGACATAATATTGTAAACAAACATAGAAGGAATTTGATGAACGAAATTATCATTATAATCTTTTATTTTCATTTTTTTTGCGAATTAGTCCACTGGGCAAATTATTCCTTGTTATATATAATATTCAATAGAGGATTGATTCTAGTATAATACATACGCAATCTGCATAAATTAAAATATCATGATATCATGTGTGAGGGTATTGAATGACCACGCAACGCCAGGCAGCCAGCTAGTTTAACATAAGATGGTCACTCAATTTCAGACCACTAGGCAGTAATGATCACCTACTTCCAGACCATATAGTTAAATATAAATAATAATTAGCAAAAAAAAAAAAAAAAAAGACTTGATCAAATAATCTATAAGATATTATGTTTCTGAATTTTTGAGATAAGGATTAATAATTTGTATTATTTTTCGACTACTAATCTCATTTTGAGCATTATTGGCACAACATGTTGGCCAGTGTAACCATACTAGAATTGTCCACAAGGACCCATATCGTACGCATGGTGTAACGGATAAAGTACTAAATAAAATTCAGTTCTAAATGACACTGTTCTGGCGGTCGAAGGTTCAATCCTCAGAGCAGGTAATATTATTAATTGTGAGTTACTTCAGACATACTGGTTAACAGAAAAAAAGCAGTGGATTAAATAAAGGAGTTCTATTCGAAATTCCATGCTGAAAGAAAGATTCCTGAGTTCGACTACACCTAAAGAAGATTGGAGATTATATCAACTGAAATATTGTGAGAATAACATTCAAGATGAGGAGTAGTCCAAATTATCCAAATAATAATCCATAAGAGTTAATAAGTTTGTATGTGGCACTATTTGCTAGTACCACTGGTTGTCATGGTCCTCCACCTCCTAACCAGGAGGTGATTTGGTCCTGTGCAGAGCGATACATAAAAAAGGGAACCACAATGCAATTTCGATTCCTTCTACCTCTTTCCAGTCAGAAATAACGAGATGAAGACGTGTATTTGTGCTTCTCTGTAAAAAAGGGGGGGGGGACAGCATTTTAGTTAAGGTTAGTTAGTTTTAAAAGTTTAATGTTAAAAAGAAAAGGTTGTTGATTTCTAAGTTAATTGTTATAAATATCATAACATATTGTATGATAATTTTTGTAAAATAAAATAGTTAATATTTCTATATATACGACTTGTGTTGCGTCGTTGATCTGCCTTGAATGTCGAAACGGTGCCAGCATCAAGACGATTCCAACCAAAAGACCAAAAGCAACCTGGAGATGTCACTCTTAAAGAATGAAGAAGCCAGAGCAAAAGGAAAGCCACACCCCAAATCCTAAGCTATGCCTTTACTCTTCAATTCTGACAAAAAGACGTCTAACCGACTGATCTTCATACTCCTATCCTATTAACCGGCCATTGTGTTACAATCTGGTACCATTTCCAGGACATTTACGTAACATGCAAGTCGGTCATGCCATTGACCGGCTCATAGTGTTACATATACTGTGAAAACCAACTCCTATAATACGTAAATCATTCCAAAAGTAAAGCTTCCTAATTTTTTTTAACTCAAAAAGTTGAAGGGCTACAAAGATGGGAGTGGTAGCATTAAAATGAGCGCCCTTTTGTGCTTCAGAGTTTATTTTTCTACATAGCCATCACTATTCTCAATGCACTTTTGCCAGGAATTCAATGACACATCTCTGCTTCTGACACACGTCCATGACAGGGGTTGCATTCTTATAGTCCCACACTATCAATATCTGCAACAGAGAGATAAAACTTACAGGTCATGAATCTATAAGTTCAGTCATCATAATAATGCAATTAGCAATCCTCTCTGATCCATCCCGGCAGAATAAAAATAGGAGGCATTACTTTTGGAACGCTCCTCGTATTTTTTGTAAGAACTAAAACTGTCATTACATGAAAGGAAAATAATTTTATTTAAGTTAACTACCCTGTTAGGGTTAGGTGAAGATTGGCAAAAATGAAGACAGTGCCAAAGTGAAGAAAGAAATTAAGTAAGAACGCTCGTTTGCTACTGTTTTTCTTCAACTGTATTTGGGAACCACTGGTCTACTAAATATTGATGGTGTGAGATGTTAAGAAAACAACCCGTTATGGACATGTATCAAAAGCAGAGATGTGTAATTGAATTCCTTCAAGCAGAAAAAATTGAACTGATCACCCCCCCCCCCGGCATCTGTTGAATGCTTACGAAGCTGATGCAGTTGATATCAGCACAGTTAGAAGATGGGTCCCCGAAAAAGGCTGGCAAAACTGCATTGAGAATGGTAATGACAATATAGAAAAATGAATTTTGGAGCACAAAAGATCGCTTATTTTAATGGTACCACTCCTGTCGTTGTAGCTCTTCAACTTTTTAGTTTTTGAGTTAAAAAGTAGGAGGTCTTACTTTGGAACGACCACTGTAGTATAGAAAAATATATCCTAATTAAAGATATCGAATTGAATGCAGTAAAAGAGAGAAATTGTTAATGTAAGAAGTCACTGGAAGCTGAATAAATGAATTCAAATATGAAGACTAAATATAGATTAATTATTTGCATCGTGTAATTTGATAGGATGCTTTCTTTAGATTGAAATTGTACACATAAGATACAACTAATTAGTGTGTTCAAAGCTGTTATTGCTTTGTCTTATAAGACTTTCATTCATTTTTTTTTTAATTATAAATTCAAGCCACTTATTCATACTAGCAGGACTTGTGGAAATTTCATAGCGGCATCTTTCATATGTAATATATTGCTGCTGGGCATTCTATGGATGTTCAGCGTGAAGAGATCCCATAATATTATTGTAACCCTTTTGTTAAAACTGTAAAAGTATTTATCTAAGTAATCTGGTTAATGTAGTGTCAGAATATATCTGGTTATTACGGTTTATCTCCCGTATCCTTACAGGAGTCTGTGACATGTTTTATGGACGCCCGATGCATTATACTATCTTTAGACAGAACAGATACTAACCTTGGATCTAAGCCAGAAGACCAAGAAGGTATATTTTAATTTCATGTATAGCCCAATAACGACATTATTTTTTTTTTTTTTAGATTTTTGTTTTTACATTGTATCTTCGGTGATCGGAAGATCCTATTTATTAAAAAGAAGTTAAAAAAAAAATGATCTCTGCGATCTCTTCCAAATTACTCAGACAATTTCTGGTCTAAATATTTGAAATTTTACATAAAGGGTATTCAGAGATAGGGCAAGCTTTTTCATCCGTTTGGGTCAAAAGTTTTAGTTACCAATATATATACCAATTTATGTATGTATGTATGTCTGTTTGCATGTCTGCCTTAAATTTTCAATAGAGGCGACGGATTTTATCAAGATCAGTATCGTTTGAAGTTCGATCTTTCATACGACAAATATCGAAAAATTGGCTAAAAAAATTAATATCTTCCCCTTCAACTAGGAACTTTTCTACGGGGGGGGGGGGTCACTTTTTTCGCCGATATTTTTAAAGTTTCCTCTCCTTTAGATTGTCTAGCCTTAATTTTAAAAAATGTCGCTTCCAGTTTGGCGGTGGTCATAACAGCATAAATGTTAGGTTTTACCCCGTTCTTTTCCTCCTTTGCGGTACGGGTTCGAGCCTGCCTTCCTACTACCACTTTTTTTTTTTTTTGCTCAACATACACATCCAAACACCCGGGCAACGCCGGGCTGAAATGCTAGTATATCTGTAAAAGTGTGTGTGTGTGTGTGTGTGTGTGTGTGTGTGTGTGTGTGTGTGTGTGTGTGTACATTTCCATACGCAATAACCCTGTCAATTTTTAGTCTACAGACTCGAAATTTGATATACAGTATACTGAGATTTGGGAAAATCGATGTGATGGGATTTCGGCCAGAAATTTGGCGATTAAGGGGTCAAAGTTCAACGATTTGACCTTTGAGAACTCTACCAAACTCCTCCGACAACTTTTGGTCTAAACACTTGAAATTTTAGATATAGGTTCCTTGGACATGAATCTAACTTAATAACTTGATTTGAGCCCAAAACAATAAATTTTAAGGGGTCATAATAGGTGTCAAAGTTTAAAAAATTGACCTTTTTTTTTTTTTGCTCAGCATACACCTCAAAACACCCGGGCAACGCCGGGCACCCATGCTAGTGTATATATATATATATATATATATATATATATATATATATATATAGTTTTAATATTATACTGCTTTGGTGGGAACAAACACTCATTTATGCTAAACCAACAAAAATCCAGTTTGTTTACTATACAATAAGCGGACAATTGTTTGGATATGTACTGGTATTTTTATACATAGTTCTCTATGTAAATGTTTTTATCTATTTATTTTCTTTATTCCAATACAGGTATCTCATAAACACTAAGAATATTCATAAAACCCAAACAACAAAACGTCACATTAACCACCTCAGCAGGAATAACCTTCTTAGTGACACACAATATGGTTTCCGCTCTGCAAGATCTACCGCAGATGTGCTGACGGTTATATCCCACAGGATTAGTGAATCTCTTGACAAAGGCTTCCTTTCTAGGGCAATTGCTCTTGACATATCAAAGGCCTTCGACAAGGTATGGCATAAGGGTCTACTTCACAAGATTTCCAGCTACGGTATAACTGGAAATGTTTTCTCAATCATTAAATCATTTCTCTCCGATAGGCTTATAAGAGTAGTGGTAGATGGACAAAAATCGGAAGCCTGCAATATAAATGCTGGGGTCCCACAGGGGTCAATCCTGGGCCCAACTCTCTTCCTGATCTACATCAATGATCTCCCTAAACACATACTTAAATCATTCGTTGACATCTATGCTGATGACACGACCATCTACAGCAACACATCAAAGGCTGTAAATGACAAAGTTCTCTCTGATTCTCTCTCCTCTGATCTCGAGCGCGTGGTTCAGTGGGGGAAGATGTGGCTAGTTACCTTTAATGCATCCAAAACCAAACTCCTATCCTTACATCATCAACGCTCTGATCCCCAGCTGGCATCAATTGTGATGGATGGCTCTCGTCTGGGTGAGGCCCCGTGTTTTGACAAGCTTCTGGGTTTGACCTTTACTCCTGATCTGAAATGGAACACGTACATCAAGTCTGTTGCCAAGGTCGCTGGAAAAATGGTGGGATACTTCTACCGCTCCAGAAGATATCTCACTACTGATGCAATTCTCTATCTATATAAAAGCCAAGTACGTCCAAGGATGGAATACTGTTGCCATATCTGGGCAGGAGCTGCCAAAAACAGCCTATCCTGCCTTGACAGAGTACAAAATAGACTTCGTGGCTTAGTGGGGGATGCCCTTTTCTCTACCCTGCAACCCCTCTCTCACAGAAGAGACGTTGCGAGCCTATCCTTGTTTTATCGTTATTTTCATGGCAGGTGCTCGTCTGAACTCCAATCCCTGGTCCCCCCCTCGCCAATCTTTCACGAAAAACACCCGTCTAGCTGAATCCACTGTGAAAAATTTCCCCCACTCTATATCTGTGCCTAAATCAAAACGCGGATTCCATGAACAAAGCTTCTTTCTTAGAACTGCACGCCTGTGGAACTCTGTTCCGTCTGCTTGCTTCCCTCCGGACTACAACTTGGATGTCTTCAAGTCTAATGTTAACAAATTCCTAATGAACCGCCCCCTTAAGTAAACACTCCATCAAATCTCCACACTAACGTTATGTACTTACAATAACCCTTATCCCTGAGTGGCTTCCGGGCCTTGATAAGTGGTGATCACTGTGTAAAAAAAAAAAAATAAAAAATAACCTAGGGATATTCCTCCTCTCAGATAGTCTGTACATTTATAATTTGGAAGGTTTTTTTTTGTATGGGTCTTTTACGGTTCCACATCACATGCTATGCGTCAGCATCACTACAAATAAGTTAAAAGTTTTAAAGAACAATTATTTAAAATAGATGTACTAACCTTAGATGCTCATATTTCCGATGTAATTTTTTCTTTTGCATGAGCGTAACATCATTTGCTTTGATTCCTTATTATTATTATTCAGCTATGCCGTGTTATTAATATAAACATATAATTTTTTTTATCAAAATGTACAAGGTTCTAACCGGTTTGTGGAAAGATACTATGAAAATTGATTTCCATAAAATACCATTGAATTAAAGGCTTTTTTAAAAATAATTAATCAATAAAGTTTAAATTTTTTAATTTAATAAAAAAAAAGATTTCATTTTTAAGCTATTATTTTTCTATTGTTTTAGTTAATTATTACCTTTATTTTGATTTTTTTAAATTTTACCTGCTAATTTTAAATTCAGTTATTAACATTTTTTAAATTTTAATTCTTTGATTTTACTTGCAAATATCATCAAAAAAGGTGGAGAGTACTGGAAATATGGGGAGATTTGTTATCACTACCACATTTTTATTATTATTATTATTATTATTATTATTGGCTCACAAGGAGCTTTCACCCAAGACCTCTCCTTAAAACTGGCCTGTGGTGTTCCCTGGAATCTAAGTGACAACAAGTCTTCCCAGATTTCCAGTACTCAATAGTATTTGCAAATAAATTTGCATTATCGCAACAGCTGCTTGCCATTGATTTCTCGTTGGCAGCGGCTATCGGTCTTCTCTGGAATTTGAGTGGCAATAAGCCTCCCCAAGAAGTTATGTACTCTTTGTACTTATCCAGCAAGGAGCTGGTCAGTGCTCTCTCCTCAGTCTTTCCTTCAATCTTGACTCTAATTGGTTGTTTGGTCTCTTTTTTTTAGGGAGGGGGACAGTGACGTGGTAATGGGGTGGGGTTAGAGAACTTATAGATATGCGGTTTCAATGTTCTTGGTTCTATGTGCCTTTCATATTTTGCTTCTGCAGCAGTTTTTCTGGTCTACACTTGTTGCTCATGTCTGCTAGTCTCCACATTCAAGAGTTTTCCTTAATATTTCAGCTGTTTTCATTATTGTTGTTCATCGTATTTTTCCAGTCATTCCTTTGATTCCAATTTCTCCCATTTTTTTTTTCAAAGTTTTTCAGAATTATTCCTAGTGCTCCTACTATTATAGGTATTATTTTGATTTTTTTTTAATCTTCCATATCCCTTTCATCTCTCTGGTTAGCTCTGTGTATTTGATCCGTTTCTCCTTTTCTTTGACATCCACCCTATGGTTGGCTAGAACAGCAAATTATTATTATTATTATTATTATTATTATTATTATTATTTTTATTATTATTATTATTATTATTATTTTTATTATTATTATTATTATTATTATTATTATTATTATTATTTGAACTCACTAGGAGTTTTCACACAGGCCATCATAAAAGTTTTCTCTCTATCAACCACTTATGGTGTCCCCTGGAGGATTGGTGATAACAAGTCTCCCCATATTTCCAGTACTCTCCACCTTTTTCGATGACATTTGCAAGTGAATTTACATCATCACAACAGTCGTTTACCATTGACTTTGTTATATAATGAATAAAGCATAAGGTGGCGCAGAAATATAGACAAAACACAAGATGGACCTTTCAACTAATTGTTTTACAATCATTTATAGAATTTTAAAGGAATTTGTTGTTAATGAGGAAATATTGTCAGAGAGAGGGATATCGGAGTGTGGGATGTAATTTCCTTGTGAAGATAATTGGAGTGAAGTTTTCTGAACGATATTTGGGCGGTGCTGAACGCGTAAAGGCTATCATTTGTGACAATATGAAAGCAGGATTTGACCGCATGGAAGTTATCATTTGTAATGATATTTAAAATGAGTCTTGAAGTTATCATTTGTGACGATATTAAGGCATTATTTGACCACATGGAACTTATTGCTTGTGACAATATTAAAGCGGGATTTGACTGCGTGGAAGTTATCATTTGTAATGATATTAAAGCAGAATTTCATCTCTTAGAAGTTCTTGCTTGTAATGATGAGTAAGCCAGACTTGACAGCGTGGAAGTTATCACTTGTGATGTTGAAAACCCTTGGCCTAACAGCTAGGGTCATATTGGTAGTTCCCTTATGATAATTGTGTTTCTGACTGGCAAGTGTTCGTTTGACAATGTTGTTACCCCTCCGAGTCTCTCTGCTGAGTAAGCTTGCACTCTGCCTTATATTAAAAAATTTAGCAGGTGCTCGGCACTGTGTTCTGATTGGTTGAAGTTAAGTCACAGCAACCAATCAAACTCTAGATTTTTAATGAATCAAAATTGATTATTTTTGCAGAAATTGTTCTTTCTACTCCTGCTAATTTTTGTTGCTTCTTCTGCTGCCAATTTTGTTGCTTTTCCTGCTGCCAATTTTGTTGCTTCTCCTGCTGCCAATTTTGTTGCTTCTCCTGCTGCTAATTTTGTTGACGCTTCTACTGTTATTTTAATAACTTCAAAAGGCCGCCATTAATTTTACCTTATATCAGGTTAGAATAAAACTTAATAAATCGAAATGAGATCTTAGCAATGACTCTATAAAATAACTTCTCGTTGTCAATGACTATTAATTCTCACTAGAATTTGTGTGACAATAAACCTCCTCAAAGTACCAGTCCTCTTCACACCCATCCAGTGGCGGTCTGGATAATTTTCTCACTTTGGTCTTTCCATCCTCTTTGACCCTTCTTGACTATTTGGTGCAATGCCAGTTGATGCAGGCACTACAATACTTTGGAGGATGAGGTGGAGAGTTAACTTAAAATGTTGTGGTTTCAGTTTTCTTGGTTCCATGAAATGTTCCTCTATCTTTTTTAACTTCTGCTGCAGTTTTCATTTGGCCGATTGGCATTTGTAACTCATGTGTATTAATCTCTGTATTCAAAGATTTTCCTTAATATTTCAGACACTTTCATTATTGCTATCCTTTGTACTTTCTCAGCCATCTTCCTGATTCCAATTTCTCACATTCTTTTTTCAAATGTTTTCAGGATTGTTCCTAAGACTCCTATGATTATTAGTGTTATCTTTACTTTCTTCATCTTCCATATCTCTTTCAGCTCTCTGGCCAGTTCTGCGTATTTGCTTTGCATCTTTGTCTCCTTGATATTCACTCTGTGGTCTGCGCGAAAAGCGAAATTTATGATCTGACAGGACTTTTCTTTCTTGTTAACTATTATGACATCTGGTTTCCTTGCTTGGATGGGTTTTTTTCTGATGGTATATCTATGTCCCATAGGATTTTATGATTTTTGCTTTCAAGTATTGCTACTGGTTTGTGCTTGTACCATTTGTCTTATAGTTAAAGATTCAGTTGCTTGCATAGTTCCTAGTGTACTTCCTTCTCCACCTGGTCATGTTTAGAATTGTTTTGAGGCTAGTTTGCTACATTCACTTATTATATGATTTCTTGTTTCGTCTCTTTGTTTACAGAGTTTGCATTTGCTATTTTCTTGTGTCTTGTCGATGCTTGCATTAATATAGTTAGTTCTAATCACATTATTTTGTGCAGCTCTTATTAGTGATTCAGTTTCTTTGTTTAGGTGTCCTGTTCGTAGTTATGTTGAAATATTTTTGTGAGTCTCATCTTTTGTCATCTTTATAATCATCTTCACACTAGCTTATTACTTTCACATGTATGTGTTACATTTTTGAGTTTAGAAAGATTTCTATAGGTGGAAAGTACTTTTGAGTTCACACGTTCATGTTAAAATTAATAACATTAGGTGCTCGATATGGAGACATGGCGACACACATTTGAAAGCAGAGGTGTACACACAGGCACATTTTAGTTGGATCTTGATCTACATTCTTGTGTTCCATAAAAATGACCGAAATTGTAATTATCACAAAAACAAAGAACTGTTTACATTCTAGGTCAGAAGCTATGAATTGTGCAATGCAAAATAGAAAAGAAGAATGTAATATCTTAATATTTACATTTTTAGGAATGTCGGTTGATGTCTATATAAGAAATAAGATAAACAACAGAAGAGAAACGAAAGCAGATTGACAGCGTCAAGTGTGATTGACACTTTTGAAATATCACCATCATCATGCCACACACCAACCAACCCCTACAACTAATGCCTCTCTCTCTCTTTCTCTCTCTCTCTCTCTCTCTCTCTCTCTCTCTCTCTCTCTCTCTCTCTCTCTCTATTTGTCAATGGGCAAAAGCTAAATTGTAAATAAACCTTATATGTTGATAAATTCGTCTCTGTATTGAGTTTGAGAATAATAACCAAAGAATTGTCAGGTGTATATATAATTTTAGCTAGCATTAGAAAAGTGCAAGTTAGAAAATTATATATACATTCAACACTGCATGATGGGGAGTAATAAAGAAAGCAAATTTCTGAATCACAAAATATTTTTATAGGCATTTGATCCAGGAAATAATATGTTACATTTTTTTTTAAATCATATCATCCGAGACATTTATCGATCCAGCTGATGGTCACTTTTCCCTATTTTGTTTAGAACTAATTATCAATTGACTTAATATCAAAAAAGTGGACACATTAGACAAAGTGTAGAAGGTGTACACACACAGACAAACAAAATGTGAAAAAAAGAAAACAACAGACAATCAAAATGTGAAAAAAAAATGTAAAACAGACAAACTAGTAAAATGTGGAAAAAAAAACAACGGACAGACGGACAAAACGTGAAAAAAAGAAACAAAAAATGTGAAAAAAAAATGTAAAACAGACAAACTAGTAAAATGTGGGGAAAAAAACAACGGACAGACGGACAAAACGTGAAAAAAAGAAACAAAAAATGTGAAAAAAAAAATGTAAAACAGACAAACTAGTAAATAAAATGTGGAAAAAAAAAACAACGGACAGACGGACAAAACGTGAAAAATAGAAACAAAAAATGTGAAAAAAAAAAAACAAGATCAACAAAAGTTGAACAATACAACAAACAAACAAACAAACAAAATGTGGAAAATACAAACAGACAACAAAATATGAAAAAAAAAACAAAGAGACAAACAAACAAAATGTGTAAAAAACAACAAATATATGTAAAAAAAACAACAACAG
Source organism: Euprymna scolopes (assembly GCF_053919585.1). Classification (NCBI taxonomy): domain Eukaryota; kingdom Metazoa; phylum Mollusca; class Cephalopoda; order Sepiida; family Sepiolidae; genus Euprymna; species Euprymna scolopes. Next base: position 24,355,659 of record NC_136499.1, on the reverse strand, counting down.
ACAGACAAACAAAATGTGTCTTGAGTTGTAAGCCATGTTTAGTTACAGAACAGTTTCTGATGGTTAGTTGTTTTATACAAGTCAGTAGACAACTGTTCTGTACTGGTTTCGGACTTTATAATTTTGTAGCACAAGAGTAAAAGATTCTTCCCGTGTTGACACAAAGAAAACATATACAAGGTTACTAAAAACAGATTTAATTTTTATGGAGTAATTCTGGTTTCTGATTGGTTGATAGCAGAATGTGAATTAATTTAATTCGTCAGTTCCTAGCAGCAGCGTTTATAAATAGAATCTCCCAACTGTGAGGGACCATACCCTCATTATGAGTCAAAAATATTGCAACAATGTAAAAAAACAAAAAAAAACAATGTACAGTCGGACAAAACGTGAAAAAAATCAACAAAAAATGTGAAAAAACAACAGACCAACAAAATTTGAAAAATACAAACAACAGACAAACAAAATGTGACAAAAAAACAACAGACCAACAAAATGTGAAAAAAAAAACAACAAACAAAATGTGAAAAAAAAACAGCAAACAATCAAATGTGAAAAAAACAACAAAGAGACAAACAAGCAAAACGTGTAAAAAACACACAGACAGACAAACAAAATGTGAAAAAAAGCAACAAAAAATGTGAATGAAAAACAGACAAACAAAATGTGAAAAAAACAACAAACAGACAGACAGACAAAGTGTGGAAAAAAAACGAACAGACAGACAAACAATATGTGAAAAACATAACAGACAGAGGGAAAGACAAACAAAATCTGAAAAAAAGCAACGGACAAAAAGTCTTATTCTACTCAATTGTTCTTTCCATGAAAGTTGCTCAACTAAGCTCTCTAGTTCCTCCTTGTAAAACATTTACAGCAAGAATTTGTCTTCTATCCACAATTGCAAAGAACTTTCCTTTCTTCCTCTATTTGCTTGACATTGAATGATATTTCCATTAACAGAGGTTTATTTCTAAGAAGTTTCCATTTGTAGAACACATTATCTTCAAATCCACTGTTAACAAATGTTATTTCATAAACTATCCTCATAAGTAATAAACTTTTGGATATTCTACGGGGGTGGAACGATAAATTTGTCGCTCTAAAGAAAACAACACTACAGCTTTATTTTAAAGCTTTTATTGAAAAATCAATGGTAATGGAAACATGTTGTCTTTTCTATGGCAAAAATTTTATCATTCCACCCTGTATTTGTCATTTTTAATCATTCTAATAATATCATTTTTAATCCTCTCATAATATTCTTCATTCAATTGACCATCTACCCATCTTAATTACTCTTATCCTCAAATGACTTTTGGTTTTGATAAATGTTGTCTCATTAGTAAAAAATAAAAATCACAGACAAATAAACAAAACATCAAATACACACACATACATATACAGAAAAAATATGAAAACGAGTTTGGGTTAGTTGTTGTGTTTTATGGCATATCAACCCTTTCCAACTTAATTTAATGCCATATCCAGTAATTTGGGGGGGGGGGCGGGGGAGTATGCTTCAAGTTGTTTTTATCTTCAAATATTTATTAGTGTTTGGTTTGGTTGTTTTGTTTTACGGCATATTAACAATTTTCGGGTTCTGCTATTTTTAAAAATGTTTTTTCATGCTTCAAGTTTTTTTATTTTCAAATTATTTATTCATGTTGCTTAGTTTGGCCAATTACTTAGTAGAGAAAAATTTTTGGTTTTTGTTTGTGGCCTTGAAGAACATGATTGATTTCTGCAAAGAGAAAGGAAGAAAAAAAAAACAATAACATCTATGTTTGGTGCCTTTTAGGTCAGAAAGCCGATATCTTCAGACAGTTCGATCTAGTAGCACCAGTTTGGGAAAGGAGGCACACGACAAACAAATGTAAATACTTTTGGATGTGGTTCACATTCATGGATGTTGTAGATCTAGACTTATTTACAGAACTAGGGCTTCAGGTATTTCAACCTAAGACTAAAAAGTATCTAAAATTAACTTGAAAGGGGAAAAAAACTGTTTGAGTGGGCTTCATTGTATGATATGTTTTTTTTTGTTCTTTTTTTTTTTAGATCAGTTCATTTCACTGTTTACAACGAGATATACACAGCTGCAGATGTGAAACCACATCTTTTGACACGTCAGTGGCCATTTTTATTAAACAATAACAATCGGAAAATACACATACAAGCTGACCACTGTTTAAAAAATAAGAGCCAAGTTTTAACACTTTGCAGTTGGTGCAGGCAAATCACTTATAGAAAGAAACGGACAACTCATAACCGCTACGATTTTTTTTAATCAACTTTTCCTGAGAAAAACTACTTTTCCCAATTCTTAAAACTGTAAAGAAAAAGGCAATCTATATATTTAAAAAAATGGCAAAAACAATTCATACAAAAATAATTAATACATATTAGATTTTAAATAAGAAGCAAAAGAGTCTCTGTAATGAACTGAAAAGTCCTATTTTTTAAATTAAAATCTGAAAGAAAAGATTCGGTTTTTCTTTTTTTTTTTTTGTTGAAATTCTATTGTTCTACATAGTTCAATACAAATAATGAAATCACATTCTAAGAGACAATTTTTAATTTACTCCTTCAATCCAGCACCTCTTGGAAGATAATGTTGTTCTTTTGTTTTTACCCTGTTTCTTTCGAATATTTCTTTCTTTTTTTATACAATGTTTCACTGACTTCCTTCTTTGGTGAAGAACCGTTGCACATTGAAATTACTATGCATTCCTTTCTCACACCAATGCTCGTATATTATTACATTGATATTGGAAAACGAGGCTACATTAAGGGGAGGTTACTCTCATATTCTTGATCCAGGGTTGCCAGATTAGTCTTTTTAAAGCCAAATTTCATGAATTTGGCCTTTTTTTTTTGATGCAGTTTAATCTTCAAAAATTGTATTTGTACCTTTTCTGAAGTGTAACGTAAAAACTAGGAAATGAAGGAACAAACAGAATATTATATAGATGAATTAAAAAGTTAGTAGTTACCTTCACCACTAATGCCTAGTACCTACTATGAATACTACTAATAACTAGGGCTATAAGAGAATATTCTTTTTATTATTTTGACTCTCGAGTATATATCAGTTAATATCCTATATGTTTTTAGATAGACTGAAGTGGTTCTCAATTGATTAACTGTGTTGGATATATAATCAAGAGTTAAAACAATAAGAATATTCTATTGTTATAGCCCTACAAATAACTATGGACCTAATTTAATGCACATCTGAAATATTTGAATTTTCAAATTGGAGGTTGTTCTCATGTTATATCTCCTTAAAACGATTTAAAATGCACCAAAGAAATTGAAATTTGGAGAATATTTATGAATTGATGTCTTAAAATACCTATCGTTAAAATTTAACAAAAGGTATCTGAGGTATGCGAATTTTTACAAAGAGCTTCTGCACACGTTTTATCCTCTTAACATAAAACTATCATCATCAGTCGCATCTTCCACATGGTGCGGATTGCGAATCCATGTGACTTATTTCTCGCCATTTCTTTCGGCCCAGGGCAAGTTGGTTGATGGACGCCCAACTGTTGAGAGATGTCCAATCAAAAACCTTTTCTCTCCACCTTCTCCTTGGCTTTCCCTTGCTTCTTTTGTCTTCTAACATACTCTCAAAGCATAATTTTGATAGACCAGTGGTTGATCGTTTGACATGACCAAAATGTTTAAAGGTTTTACTTTTTATTTCATTAAATAGAGGGCGTATGGAAATAGTTTGATGAAGAGTGGATATTTTGCTTTTTTTTTTCGATCAGGCGATGAAATGAAATGAAATGCATTATGTGATTTTGAAATACTTCAATGTGATTGGCCAGTTGTTTCGTCCATGTTTTTTTTTTATTTTTTACATTTTCACCCCAAATTGGGCACATTGCCACTTTGGTGTAGGGGGCTACTATCAGGGGCAACAACTACTGGGGCACTATGTTGGGATTTGGGCAGCAAGATGTCGGTTCACGTTACACTTGAACTTCTGCATGTCAGCACAGTTGGGGAAGGAGGGACCTAGAATGGAATTCCAGAGTCTAGCGGTTCTGGGGAAGAAACTACTGGAGTAGAAAGATCTTTTACATCTAGGGATCTCTATTATGTGGAGGTGGGATTTAGCTGCCTGTCGGGTTTGTTGAGAGTGTCTACGTCATGGGGACACAAGTGTCTGCAGTTCGCCAGAGCATTCACCATTAAAATATTTGTAGAACAGACAGAGGGATGCAACGTTTCGTCGATGAGACAGAGGCTGAAGCTTAGATGCCAGTTCAGGGCCTATCAGATTGGCGACTCTCTTTTGAACCTTGTCTAGGAGCGAGAGACTAGTAGCAGACAGACCAGCCCAAATGTGGCAACAATACTCCATACATGGGCGAATAGTGGCCTTATAGAGGTACAGGATACTTTTGGGTGTTAGTGGTTTTCTAGCACGGTAAAAGGAGCCTACCTTCTTCGCAGCGGCCCTGGCAATGCTTTCAATGTAATTGTTCCAACTCATGTTTCCTGTGAACGTTAGGCCAAGCAGTTTGAAAGATGTACTCTCAGATAATGAGTCACTGACCATTGCTATTGGTGGTAGAGAAGGTTTCTTGTAATTATTGAAGGAAACAAGTTTAGTCTTGGCAGCATTGAATGTAACCATCCATTTTTGTCCCCATTCCACTACAGATTGGAGGTCATCCTCTAGTGTTTCTGCCATTTCTTTAGATATGTGTTCATTTGTTTTCTTGTCATGCCTGTTATAGAGTATGGTGTCATCAGCATATATACCCATCTCAGAGGCAATTTTGTCGGGGAGGTCATTAATAAATATTAGGAACAATAGAGGTCCAAGGATAGACCCCTGAGACACTCCCGCATTTATATCATATTGTTTAGATGTACGACTGTCGAGGACAACCTGGATTTTTCTCTTATCTAAAAAGGATTTAATTATGTTTAGTATTCTACCAGTCACACCGTATGATCTAATTTTCCTGAGGAGACCCTCATGCCATACCCTGTCAAAAGCCTTGATATATCTAGAGCTACTTCTCTGCACTCCCCCGCTTTGTCCAGTGAATGGTATATACGTTCAGAGATTACAGTGAGGATGTCTGCTGTGGAATCCATATTGTTTGTCAGTCAGAAGTTTAGCATTTGTAAGGTGACGGACTAGAGCATGGTTAATTATGGTCTCTAATATTTTGGCAAAAAGTGGGAGGAGGCTAATGGGGCGATAATTTGATGGGTCAGTTCTTTCGCCAGAATTTTTGAATACTGGTACCACAGAAGCAGTTTTCCAACAGCCCAGAAAGCAAGATTCATTAAGGCATTTGTTGTAGAGTTTGGAGAGAACTGAAGCTACTTCACCTGAGCACTTTTTTAATAGCACAGCTGGGATGAGATCGGGTCCACATGCTTTTGAAGTATCAAGGTTTTTTATGATAGCATGCACCTGAGCAGGGGTGATTTTTAGATCGTCTAGCATGGCGTCTGTCCGCAAAGGAAAGTTAGGGAGGGGGTGGTTGGAAGGGTCCAGTGTGGAGTTTGAGGCAAACCGACTGGCAAGCATATTAGCCTTGTCGGTTGCTGAGCAAACAACCTCGTGATTGTTGGATAGTGGGGGAATTGTTGATTGCCCATTATTTACTACACTGTTGTAGATTTTCCAGAAGTCACGAGTTACTAATTTTTGTGCTGCGATGCGTTTTTTAGTGGTTTCAGTAAATTCTATCTTAGCTGTCACTATTTCTTTCTTAACGTTACTTCCAGCTTCTATATACTTCTGTCTGTTTGAACTGGACTTATGTCGGTTAAATCTGCAGTATGCATGCTGCCTTTGAGCAATGGCAGTTGCGCAAGTAGAAATAAACCATTGGGGAGAGTGGGGCTTGCTATAAAATTTCCGCATGGGAACATGTGCTTCAATTGCTGTTTTGAACCATTCAGTGGTCTCATTTGCGCACTGTTCAGCAGGAAGAGAAAAAATATTTCCCCATGATAAGATTCCTGATGGCTTCCCAGTCAGCCTTTTTATAATATCTCGTTGTTTTGAGCACTGGCTCTTCAGTTTTGGGTCTAGAGTTTAGGGCGATTTCAACAATTATCACTGCATGATCAGCGTTGCTGAGTGAGCTGTCAGTATTTGTTATACAATATTCGGGAACTGATGTCAGAAACAGATCTAGAAGTGATGCGTGTTGTTCTTGCTGGTCAGGGAAACGGGTTGGAAACGTAACCATTTGTGATAGGGAGTGAGATATAGTGAAGCTATGTGTTTTGCAGCCCGCTGCATCTGTGTAAGTAGAGAATCCAAGCCAGTTTTTGTGGTGGACATTAAAGTCACCAAATACATGTACTTGTGCGCTAGTGTCGGGGGAGAGTGCTGTGTCTATGCTGTCAGAGACTTTGTTTATTATGGTGCAGTCCTGGGTCGAAGGAGAGTGGTAGAGAAAATAAAAGTAGCTAATGTTATGTTATATGTTTAGTCTAAGGCACATAAAAGCTTGATCGTCCGATTCTAGTTTTGTTTCTCTAGTCAAGGGGAGGGTGTTACGAATGTAGACTCCAAGTACATGCATATGTCTGTCAGAGTCCTTACGACAGAGTGGGAGATAGCCAGGCATGTTAAAGTAGTTAGAGGGTATGGAGGAGTATAGGTTAGTCTCGCTTAGTGCTAAGATATCCGGGGTATTTTCAACATCAACATGCTTCAACATCAACTAAATTAGTTCTAAGCCTACGGATGTTCATGAATGTAAGCCTCAAGGGAGGAGGCAAGTTTGATTTGTTTGTCCCTATACCTGGTTTAAGCCTATTTTTTTTATTGTACTGTCATCATGGTTTTAAAGAATTTCAGTTAGGTAAGGGGGAGCTGAACAACAGGTTATGCAGGGTATCAGACATGCAACACAAGTAGACCATCAGCTGACCTTTCTTCAACTAGGACTGTGGCCTCGGGAAAGCCCATCGGGGATGAGTGCAGGGTCCCTTTCTATGCGCGACATGACACTACAAACATCCCGATATTATACAACTGTTGATGGGGCAGCTGCTCTAAGCACTACCAAAGAGTTAGGTCCCCTGTACTACCAGTCAGAAACAGAAGCCAGGAACTGTCAATCCGGTACCCTCAACCCATCAGAAGAAGGTCAACCCAATCTAATTGCACAGGCATGTGTGGTACTCAAGCACTCCCAAGTACCCAATTTTGAAGGGTGGGATGTGTCGGGAGTGGGGAAAACAGCGTTCATTACCCTAGACAAGAAACAAGATCAACCACTAAGTGTTTTGTCGATTCACTATGATAGTGTCTCTGTGCCTGACTAATAGGCAAAGAAGGAGTATAGAAGCCGGCGATAGACAGAGCCTATCTACTCTTTAAGCAGTTTAGATTTGCAGACCGGTAATTTGTTTGAGTCACCAGCTCTAGGAAGGTTGTCATCCAAGACTGGATAGGCCTCCCTCCCCTTAGGTTTAGTTTCAGAGTTTCCTTCTCCTAGACAGGTGATCTGAGAAGATTTACTGGGTCCATCAGCCTTGAGAGGGTTTGCTCTGCGCCTAGGTCCTAATCCAGGTATTTCTGCGACCCCGCGTGGTTAGTTAATGTTACAGGGTTAGTTTGTAGAGGTTATATATCTAATGAATAGTTACACTCCTCAAAGTGATTTAGGGACATTGCTATTTCATTGTTACTAAGGAGTAAAAAAAAACAAAAAAAAACTCATGCAGTGGAAGCAACTATGTGAGCAGGCTTGTTAGAAAGGCATTAGTGTGGATTAAGACTTTTACCTTTAGATTTTTCCATTTTTTTTAAATTTTATATGTTAGTTTAGGTACAGGATAACGTTATAGTGTGAGTAGGTATTAGGAATTGAGTTAAGAATTTTTCCCAGTCAAAATTACTGTGAGGACATAAATTAAATAAACTTTTACTTTAACAGTTATCGGTACCCTTTCGGATTTTAGAATAGTGCTGTGTTTTTGGAAAGCTGCCAAACCCAGCATGATTCTGTGTTTCAATGCTGTGTCGTGATCACTGGAGAAAGTCAGTTTATGCCCTAAATAAATGAATTGGGTGATCTGCTGGATGTGTTTACTGTGAATAGTCATGTTTAGGTTAAACTGTGATTTAGTTGTAGACATACATTCTGTTTTCTCTAGGTTTATTTTTAGTCCTATTGAACTAAATTAAACTAAATATAGTCCACATTAACAGCTCTGTCGCCTAGAAGCTGTTCCAAAATTCATAATGATTGGTTATTTAGTTCAGAAATAAATCTTATATAGAGAAATATGTAAACATATACATACTAGACTTTTTATCCTGTTAAAAATGGGCAAAAGTTATAGCATGTTGACTTAGAGTGAATGCATTATGCCAAATTGATGGCTAAATATATGTGCTCAATTTTGCGTTCAATATTAATCCCTGTTAATTCCTATTGATCTCTGTGTGTCAAACAGATACTATAATAGTTAATTTGCTGCATAACAAAGGTCCATATAACATTTCAGCCAGATCGACTCAGTAGTTTCCAAGAAAAAGTGAAACGGGCAGAAAAAGAGACAGATAGACAGAATGAAAGAGAAAAATAATATGCATACTTAACTTTGTAGGAATAGAGATTTCAATGATTCCAACAGCACTTAATAATAAGTTGTTGTTCATAGTTAAGATAAGCTCTAATCTATAATTAGCTGCTATTGGAAAGCGTGTCATCTTGCTCTAAACATATTTTTTGTTCTTATCGCATTTTTATCTACTGTTATATATATATATATATATATATATATATATATATATATATATATATATATATATATATATATAGGATTGATATGTAGTTTGCTTGAAGCATTGTGTGGGATAGGTATGTAGTAGAGATTTAGAAGGCTGTCACAATGCGAGGAATGAAATATAGTCGTTGTAAGTAAGAGAAGACGAGAGACGAGAACAAGTGGCGATTTACACCCATCATTTGAAAAGGGAATTTTTTCCGAAATTAATAATGGATATTGTTACAACTGAATAAATATATGTATATATAAAATATGTGTATGTACTTATTGATTTGTAAATCGCCACTTGTTCTCGTCTTCTCTTACCAACAACGACTATATTTCATTCCTCGCATTGTGACAGCCTTCTAAATCTCTACTACATATATATATATATATATATATATATATATATACATGCCAAGTTAAAGGTATTCAAGAGGGAAAACTCGTGAATTAAAACGAAGTTATTAAAAGTGCTCAATAAAAAAGAGCAAAATGTAATATTTTTATTTATATAGACAAATATAACATAGTCGCTACTTATCAAAGTACCAACATTAGATGAAGACCTCTAATCTGTAGTAGAATGAGGACAAAAATTGATGGTCACATTCAATGCTGCCAAGACTAAGCTTGTTTCCTTCTCTACCACCAATAGCAATGGCCAAAAACACATTACCTGAAAGTATTTCCTTTAAACTCTTCGGCCTAACATTCTCAAGGAACATGAACTGGAATAAATACATTGAGAGTATTGCCAAGGTTACTGCGTAGAAGGTGAGCTCTCTCCACCGTGCTAAAAAACTACTTACGCTTAAAAGTATCCTGTACCTCTATAAGGCCACCATTCACCTATTATGGAGTACTGTTGTCACATTTGGGCACATGCATTTGCTACTTGTCTCTCACTCCTGGATAGGCCCTGAACTGTCATGTTGCATTCCTCTGCCTGTTCTACCAGTACTTTAATGGTGAATGCGCTGACAAACTACAAGCATTTGTACCCCCTCAATGTAAATACCCCCAACAAACCCGTCAAGCAGCTAAATTAACCCCTACACAGTAGAGATCCCAAGGTGTAAGAAGGCCTTCTACTCCAATAGTTTCTTTGCCAGAATTGCTAGACTTTGGAACTCTCTTCCGGGATTCTTTTTCCCCAACTGTACTGGCATGCAGAAGTTCAAGTATAATGTAAATAGACATGTTGCTACTCATCTCCCTTCATAATATCCCTGCAACTTATGTCCCCCAGAGTAACCCCCTACTTAGAAGTGGCACTGTGCCTTGTTTGGGATGAAAATTGAATTTTAAAAAATAAATAAATAAAATGTTTAATAATTTCGGCCAATTGGTTGGCAACCTTCTAATATAATGACTGATATTTTATCCTCCAAAATATATACCCCTACCTCTACCTTTGTTAGAAATCTTTTATACCCTCTTCTATCTCTTACCCTTATATCTTTCTTAGTTTACCGTTTGCTTGTTTTTAACTTTCATAATCCCAAGTAGATAACTCCCCTCTTAGATTTATTACTCTTAACTGTTAATGACCATCATTCCCTACTATATTTTTTTACCGCCATTTAGTCTTTTGACCAAATTTTTAACTCTATCTTGCTAGTATTTTTTTAAATTTTTTTAATCTATATTTTTATAATTTACTTCTACATCTATGATTGCATTATGTTTTAACTCTTACTTATTTGACGTCTCTTAACGTCCATTTTACTTCCTTAATTATTACTGTATTTTTATTTTTATCTCCTATCCTGTCATTCTAATCATTAATTCTTTTATGTATTTTTATCCGTATATTCTAGTTTATTTTCTATTAACATATTTTTATTACTTCCTAAATATTATTTATATTTTCATATTTATTTTATATTCATTATTATTTATATTTATTTTTATTTTTATTAACTATTACTATTGCTCTGCTATTTACTAATTTATTGTCCAATAATGTCTTACTTTATTATTTTTTTTATATTATTAATATTATTATGTATACTTTTACTTATGTTTTTCTTATTTTCTTTATTGACTTCATTTCTTTATTTATATTGTTATGTAAGGGTTATATTCGTGTGTTCATGTTAGTGAGATAGACAGGGTACATATAAAGAGGGTGCATTTTTAATACAGTGACAGGGACATTTTAATACAGAGCCGAAAACATGTAATACACAAGGAGACGGGGATTTAGGTATATAGATAGAAGAGACATTGATTGACATTTATACAGTTCTGGGAGTGTTTCTATAAACATTATCTTTAACACATATATTTTTGAGATGAGGATTTTCAGTCTTTTATTATAATGAAGGAACATTCATTATTTCTCGATGCTGAGAGGGAGGCACATTCTTAAATGATAGAGACACATTCTTAGATGAATTTATACACAAAGTTATTATAATACAAGTTTACAATACCTTTGTTGTTGAATGACATAACACGAAGACGACAGTTACAAAAATATAATGATGTTCGTTTATTCCAATCGACCGGTCAATGGCTTCGCATCAAGGAATTCAAAGTTTCTACATTATTTCCTTCTTCTAACCTTCGCTTCCAAGGCGGATGTCAGCTCTGTCTGTCCGACCCTGTCCCGGCACTGACTTCTGTCTGACTGACTCCTAAAGCTCTAACTATATTGAGAACTCATCTCTTACTCATCTCTCTGCATGACCAAACAACATGCATATCGATCCCGTAGTCTGACATGCCTCACGTTGCCTAAAGCATGCCCAAAACATGTACATCGACCACACATGCTTGCAAAGAAAAATTCTCTAACTTGATTTCCAACTAACTTATTTTACAAATATGTTTATCATTTTTGTTTCAAATTCCTTATTTTAATTTCATTTCATTTTCATAAACAGAATTGAATCATCAAATTCCTTTTTCAATAACATTACTAACAACACATTCCTTTTCAATAACATATCTATATTATTTATTTTAAACTTATGATCGGAATTCTTAATTCCAAACTTAGCTTCCCAGGTTCGAATTCTCGGCTATCCTATCTCATTTTTACTTATTTACAAGAACAGGTGACTGTTCCTTAATAATATTTATACTTTGTCTTTTTATAATGTATTATATTTTTTTAACCATTTAGGTTACTTCTCTAAATCTTATTATAATCGTTGTTATTATTATTATTATTATTATTATTATTATTATTATTATTATTATTATTATTATTTACTTTTTTATTTGATTATCCTTTTATATATTTTTTATTTATTATATATTGTTTATTTTTTATATTTTATATTTTAATTTATTTTTTAGATTTTTATTTTAATTACTGGAAATTGTAATTTAAAATTTTAAATTTCATTGTGGTAAATATGGCTTATGATTAAGAAAATATAACCTAATTATCCCTACATAAGGTTTTTCAGGTTTTATTAATTAATTTAATTAATACATTCTCATTTATATATATATATATATATATATATATATATATATATATATATATATATATATATATAGTAAGTTATAAAGTATATATGGTGATTAAGCTACACTGAATATTCCGCATTTCATCCACTCTAGGACTCTTCAGGCTTATGCGCATAAGCCTGAAAAGTCCTAGAGTGGATGAAACGCTGATATTCAGTGTAGCTTAATCGCCATATATATTTTATAACTTACTAACTAGCTCTACCTACGTATTGAGCACTTTTGAAGTAAATACTTAAAGTTTACGCATAAATTTATACTTTCGTATATTAATTTTATGTGAGTAAATGAAGTAGTTATATATATATATATATATATATATATATATATACATGCACAACATGTATGCATGTGTGTGTGTACATTTGGCTAAGTTACTGATACGCATATAAGTGTGTGTGTATGCCTGACTGGAAACCCTTTTTGCTAATGTGTTTTTACCCCCCCCCCCTTGAGCTGACCTCTTTCTTTCCTTCTTAATGTTTCCTCTACTGTAGACAAAACTCATGTTTTTGACACTTTCCCTCCCAACCCCTTATTCATAGATGATTTCAAATGTGTTTACCCCTCCCCCTCCCATTTCTTGCGACAATGTAGTCCCGCTAACCCCTTTTTTCCTTCTTCCGTTTCTCTGTTCTTTTCTTTTTTCCTTTCCTTTTCCTTTTTCGTTTTCCTTTTCTCTTCCTTTTTATTCCTCCTTTTAATCTTGTTAAGTTTTGACTTATATCTACAGTTAAATACTTAGACATTTATAAAGAATCAGAATCAGTAATTGTATCGGAATCGGGAGTAAGTATGGAATTGGTAATTGTATCGGAATCGGGAAAAATATTGGAATCATCCCATCACTAGTAGGGAGTAAAATATAGGCATTCACAGACAGCACTGCTTTTACAGTTCATCAGTGTGGCTAGACAAGCAAGTACTTCAAGCTGGGTTTGAAACTTGGCCGTCGAGCTGACAGTCTGCGCCTAAATATGTAAAGTAATACATTGTTCTTCAGACTTTTTAAATTCTTTTATCTATGCTAGTCAAACACAACAACAACAACAACAACAAAAACCGACCATTTTCCTCTCTACATCCTCTTTCTCACAGAAAAGGTGTTGTTAATCTTTCTCTGTTTTATCGTTTTTTTTTTTCTTAGTGGTAAATGCACGACTGAGCTCCAATCCTTGGTTCCCTCTCCTGTAGAACATTCTCAGTAAAAACTCATCTAACTATAACCACTGTATAGAATTTTCCTTTCACTTTCTGTGTGTCGAAAACTAAAGAACTTTCCATCTGTGGAAGATGTTACCACAAAACTGTTTCCCAGCTGACTACAACATGGTCGTTTTCACGTTCAATGGAAACAATTTTTTGTCAAGCCATCCTTTTAAATAATTCTGTCCATTCCATTGCTTGTTTCCAATCATCTCATTGTACTGCTTTTGGAGCTTGATAATTAGTGGCACATTAGTATAAAAAAAGACAAAGAAAACTTTTAGTTTATCTGCTGCCAAGAATTGCCAGAATTTTTCTGTAATCATCATAATTAATAATCTTACTTGGATTACATCCGGCATCCCAAAGTCTCTTCATGCCAGATTTGGTACAATTCTAACCAATAGTTTTAAAAGAAAAATTCATTGTTTCATTTTTTCAGTATATTATCATAAAAGAACAAAGTCCATTGTTTATAAATTCATAAGAGATAAAAAAAAAACAAAAAAAAACAAAACAACCCAAAGTATTTATGGGATTTAAATTTCAACATCTCCCATCAGCTTTATAGTACTGATCTAGACCCTGACTCAAAGTCGCATCAACATCTTCCAGCAATTTATGGTAAGCAGCCGAAAAAAGTCAATGCGTTTAGCCAATCAGCAATTAACTGTCATGGTGTTTGTGTTAGGAAAAAAAAATCATGTGTGTGTGTGGGGGGGGGGGTATTCGTTCTCTATAGACCCTGAAACAGCTGGGCCAATTTTTTTTTAATTTCACACAAATGTACTTTATGTATCTGGGAGTGTTCTTAGGTTTTGTATCGGAATGCCTCCAGTAAGTATCAAAAATCAATAATGGAAAAAATCCGATGAAAGAAGTAGCAGTCTGATTTTGACCAAAGTTAACATCACTTATACAGCCTTACATCATAATTGCATTTGAGAAGCTTTATCACCGCACAAGTTGAAGGGCCCAGCATATAAAATCAATAGTTCTTTGATTAAAAAAGATGCATTCAAAATGAATGTTTCTGTTTAGAGCACAACTGAACCACAATACTTGACTTTTGTATTTTAAATTTTAATTCAAGCTATTATATAAAAATAATTTCATAAAGTCAACAGTAGGTTCTTTACAGTGCAATGTAGACTACAATGTATTGTGGATAAAGTCACTGCAGGGAACTATGTGAAGCTTCCTCACTCGGTGCAACATGTGGGTCTCCAATAGGGCAGACAATCGCTCGATTTGATTGAAAAATTTAACACATTTTTAATGACAATAAAAGTATTAGAATTGTGGAACATTCATTAATCCTCAATCAATCCTTGGCAATGCCAGGTCTCTCTGCTAGTTATATAATAATCCCCCATGTCTGAATTAAGTTCATTATTGTGTGTGTGGGTGCAATTTATCAATTTGATTTTTTAATAGTGGAGATTTTGTATCAGTCTATCACCACTTATTAAAGCTAAAAGCCACTTGAGGATAAGGATTAATATTAACACTGGTACTTGAGTTACCACACATATGTACAAATAATGAATATACATGACCACTATGGAATCATATAAGCTCGGACAGAAAGGTTGTCTCAATTTCAATAGTTTATCATAAAAAACAATATATGAAGATAAAAGAAGAACTTGAAGTATCTCTATTTTATATGTCTTAGTATATTAAATGCCATTTATTTTCTATTTCAGGTAATAACTGACCATGGCCTAAGAGTGGAGTGCATCATGCATTTCGTGTGGAAGAGTATTTCAAGAACTTTGTGTGGAAGAGTATTTCAAGAACTTGTCTTTCTGTTACAAGTGAAAAGAACTTAGAACTTTTCTTTGCATATCTCACATCAGGCGGAATTTTCATGAACAAATTTTTTTTCCAAGAACTTCTTGGAAAAAAAATTTGTTCATGAAAATTCCGCCTGACATGAGATATGCAAAGAAAAATTCTTTTCACAAGAAAAGTTCTTTTCACTTGTAACAGAAAGACAAGTTCTTGCTGTGAATGTCTTACAAAGAGGAAGAAGAGATTGGAGCTCAGTCGAACATCATAATATTTGTAATGTAGTTGTTACATGTAAACCCTCGGAACCCACATGTTGTATGCAGACAGTCGCAAAGAGACAAAGACAAGGAAAGAATTCAACTCACTCTTTTTTTTTAGTTGAAACAACAGACATTTATTTACAGGTACTTTTCAGAATAACGCCTTGTCTCTTGTTCAAAAGTCTTCTCGTGCTCCAGTGTGCTTAACAAGACTCTGCTGTGTCGAATATGTGCTACTCTGTCTTTATCTGGCCATGTTTTGGACGCGTCTTTTCCTGTTGCTCGTAGGCCATGTGTGTAATATATCTATCTCTGTCCTCAGCAACACTTTTCTTTTTGATAATCTTTTTCTTTCCTTCTTCCTCGCTGTGACGTCACCTCACACAGGGCTCGGTCATTTGCATACAGCTGCTGTGACTGTCATACATACACCTGTATTCTGTTACATATTGATGCACATTTAGAACTATATAAATTATGTCTAGATGTGAAAACTGGCCAGTGGAGATTGAGGATATATCTTGCATGAAGAGACATTATATAAGAATGATACAAGAAGCATTCCAAAAGTAATGCCTCCTTTTTTTTTTTATTTCATACGAATATATCAAAGAGAATTGCAAATTGCATTATTATGATGACTGAACTTATACATTCATAACCTGAAATCTTTCTGTTGCAGATATTGACGGTGTGAGACTAAGAAAACAACTCCTATCATGAACATGCGTCAGAAGCAGAGATACGTCATTGAATTTCTGGCAAAGTGCATTGTGAATGGTGGTTACTATATAAAGAAGTAAATTCCAGAGGTCAAAAGGTCGCTCATTTTAATGGTACCACTCCTGTCTTCATAGCTCTTCAACATTTTGAGTTAAAAAAAAATAGGAGGTTTTACTTTTGGAACGACCCTTGTCTCATGGATATGTAATATGAGACATGCTTAGATTTTATGATCATAGATCTGGAATTATATGGAAAGTGTCCAGAACAGGAGACTTTGTTAGTATAGTCATGTTGAAAGAACAGATGAGAGTTCTTAGGTTAGTAGATGTAGAACAGTTAAGTTAGCAAGATCAGTTAACAGAAAAGAGAGGAAGTGATAAAGGAGGATTTGAGATTAAAAAAAAAAAAAAGAATAAAAACCCCTGACTAGAAATAGATCAGTTTAGAAACTGTCCAACACATGCTAGCATGTAAAATGAATGTTAAACTGATGATGATGATGATCATCATCATAATCATGATCAAGAAAAAGATTTTTGTTTTTTTGTTTTACAGCATATCAACCCTTTTGGGGTTATTCAATGCTGGGATCAGTAATTTTGGAAAAAGTATGTTTTTAAGTTGTTTATATCTTCAAATATTTATTTATATAGTTTGGTTGGGTTGTTTGTTTGTTTGTTTTTTATGGCATATCAACCCTTTTTGGGTTTTTAATGCAGGTCTTATGCTTGTTGTTTAAATATTTATTCATGGTATTTGGTTTGGTTTGGTTTGGTTGTTTCATAGAGAAAAATGTTTTTTGTTTTTGACTTTGCAGAACATGTTTGAGTTTTGCAAAGGGAAAGGTAAAAAGAAGAAGAAGAAGAAGAAGAAGAATTATTTATTTTTTAAGAGGTTGACACAAACTGCAATCTAAAACAGCGATTGCTATGGCGAAAAGTGTTTGAAATAGAACTTACATGATTAAAATATTTTGTGGAGCCATTGCCTCCATCAGAGGGTCTTAAATTGATGGGAAAATGTTTTGAACTTTAAAAGTCTGTATAATTTTTTGTTTCTAGTGCTACCAAATCAGGTTGTCTGAAGATACACTCCCTGACTTAAAATACATCAAACATTTATGTTATTTCTCCCCTTTTCAAAACTCAGTCATGTTCTGCAAAATCAAAATCAAAATAATTTTCCTCTACAAAACAACCAAACCAAACATCATGATTAAATATTTGAAGATATAAAGAACTTGATGCATAAAAACCTTTTCAAAATTACTGAATTCGGCATTAAATAATCAGAAAAAAATGTGAAAAAAATTGCGACCCAACCACATATGATGGTCAAAAATTGTCTCAGTAGGGGCCGAATGAGAGCTTAATTAGACCTTTTTATTATTGTGAGCCATCCTGGGTACCAGCAGGCGGCCTTGCTGGTCAAAATGGTTTGATTGGTGTTGTAAAATACATGAAGAAAAAAAATAATTTTGGGAACATTAATAATAATATTGTTTTGTGAAGGCAGTCGTTACATGGCGTAGAATAGTAATCTTTTGTCTAAGATTTGATCTGGAGATCAAGGCTTCAGATTTTACCGCATGAAAAACTTGTGATGGGAAAATCACATAATTAATATGCATGTGATTCAGCCAATTAGCCAATCAGGGTAAATCAGAGCATGGCATAATGCAGAAAGATTGGTTGGATGAGAAACCCAGACTCACTAAACCTCACCCACTACCTACCTATAAAAGGAGGCGCAGAAGCAATTTACACCAGTCAAAAAACAGGAATCCCCAATTAAGTTAAGAGTCTGAACTGTCTACTCCATCGCCGCGCAGCACCCCTCATTCAATGACCGTCCAATAAAGGGAGAAGAGAAAATTTGTTGCTGTTGAAAAAAGGTCCCGTTTGACTCACTGTTTAGGCAGACTGCTGGTAAAGAAGAAAGACATTGCATATATATATATATATATATATATATATATATATATATATATATATATATATATATATATATATATATACATATATATATATATATATATATATATATATATAACTACTTCATTTACTCACATAAACCTAATATACGAAAGTATAGATTTATGCATAAACTTTAAGTATTTACTTCAAAAGTGCTCAATACGTAGGCAGAGCTAGTTAGTAATTTATAAAATATATATGGCGATTAAGCTACACTGAATATTCTGCGTTTCATCCTTCATGTAAATTATGCCTCCATGAAAAATTTGCTATCCTGTACTTTAAAGAACCTCAAAATCTATTAAACTGTAGACGAGAAATAGCAAACAACTGTGTTCACAAAATAAAACTTACTCTAGGATAGCGATACAAAATAGCTTTAAAACTAACAATAACAATAGAAAACAAACAAATAAATAAATTAAATAAACATGAATACACATAAACGATTATATATATATATATATATATATATATATATATATATATATATATATATATATATATGTATATATATGTGCATGTGTGTGTGTACACATAGGTATATTTATATATATAAAAAAAAAAGGGAGGAAAACGTCTACCTTAAACCACTAACCTAGTTCTAAAACAGATCCTTTGTTCGATAAAATGCATGCCCATTGGCTGTTAGGAAGGGGCGCGGTGGATACTAGAAAGCTGATTGGCTAACTAGAAATCCTCAACATATATAAAAACAAGAAGCAACCACAGAATTCGCGCATAAGCCTGACGAATTCTATAGTGGATGAAATGCAGAATATTCAGTGTAGCTTAATCGCCATATATATTTTATAAATTACTATATATATATATATATATATATATATATATATATATATATATATATATATATATATATATATATATATATATATATTCCGTTTCTTCAATCCATAATTGTAGAAATAACATTTTCCGGTAATCAAAATTATTTAATAATTCACCTATACAAACAAAAACTCAAGTTTGCATCTGGAGTCAGTTATTCGTCATTTACAGAAATTGTGAATTTGAAGATGAAACAGCAAATTGAAGTAATCTGTTTCAGCGAGCAACAAGTAAGAGGAGAGGGTGGCCAACTTAGTGCCATGAATCCAACCCGCAGCACATGTCTTCCCTGGAGACTTTGAGTTGAGTGATTTCGACTTTTTTTAGTTTTTTCTTTTATATTTTTTCTTATTTTTGTTCTTTACCTGCGAGTTGTTGTAGAGGCAAAAACTACTGGAATCTCATACCAACCCCATTGTAGAATCAACCGAGACCACACTATTAGGCTTCTGTGGATGTTCGAGTCGGAACCACCTAGAACTACAGTTATGTACTTGTGAACACTACAGACTTCATCGTGTTATATTGGTGCTTCTATGACCAGGAAGTGACCTTTGACCAGGGAGGCCAGGCCTTCGCTGTGTTGTAATATGCCGTAAAACAAAACAACCAAACCAAACACCATGAATAAATATTTGAAGATATAAATAACTTGAAGCATAAAACTTTTTCAAAATTACTGAATTCAGCATTAAATAATCAGACAAAAAAGGGTTTGTACGAGCCCTTTCTAGTCTCGCACAAAAACATGCGTTCACATCTCAAGCCACTGTTTTTGTCATACACATACGCACACACGTACACACACGTAGATATATTCACATTCGTGTACATACACTCACATTCACGTGCATACACACACACACTAACGTACACGCATGTATGCACACATACGCCACATCACTTCCCCTTTAAAGGAAATCCACACATGTGCAAAAGACCACCGGAAACAACTATAAAAGCAAGAGACCTGAGCTGTTTCCTTCTTTTTCGATTCAGCTCCCGAGCTAAGCGGTCGACGGACCAACTGCTCTCTTTCAGGGCGCACGTCTGCACGCGTCACATCACCTGCTACTATGTGTGGAGCAAGAGCCAACAGACAGTACGTACACCTTACACACTTTCTCTCTCCATGGGCTGGATTGACTTTCTCACTTTCTCTCTCTACAACAATAGACTTTCCCTCTCACCAGCTAACAGCGAGAGACGCACGCCAAACTAAACAAGTGCTGTGCCCTTTTCTTTCATTAGTTTCTTCATAAAATAAATTGTAGTTCGTTTATTTCAATAAATGCGTTGTCCGTTCCTTTCTCAATTCAATTCATTTTTCCTATTTTGTACGACTTGGGGATATATATATATACGTAATATATCCACCAGTCCACTACAGGTTGATATGCTGTAAAACAAAATAGCTAAATTAAACATCATGAATAAATATTTGAAGGTATAAAGAACTTAAAGCATAAACTTTTTTTCAAAATTACTGAATTCGGCTTTAATCAGAAAAAAAGGTCGATATACCGCAAAAAAAAAAACCCAAAAAAAAACAATCAAACCAAATTTTGTGTCGTTTAACAATATTTTAGTGTGAAGTTAAAATATTAAAAAAAAAAAAAATATGAAGTAGCAAAAAAAAAAAAAGAAAAAAAGAATAATAATCTAGATTGTAACCACCATCTTTTACAATGTATCAAATCGCAAAGCATCCATGCCTTACGTTTCTGCCAAAACACTTATTTCCTTACTTACGTTAGAGTTTGGAATTTGTGGGGGAACAAGACACGCATGCTTTGAGACTATGGCCTATCGCATTACTCTGAAATGTTTCTGCTTCACCTTTCTCAACAGTATCCCTTCTGCCACTAACAGAATTCATAAACAAATTACTCCGTCCGTGCAGGCTTTGGAAAAAAACAGAAAACATAATAAAAACAAACAGAAAAACCCTAATATCGCTTACAGTTACGCATAATTATTATGTGAAATATCAAAAATATTCATTCTCCGGAAGTAAATATTTAATATATTTTAAATGCATATAAAAAGATTAGTTCTTTCTTTCACTTTTACTTATTTTTTAAAAATAATTTTTCATAAAGTCTATACACAGAGCTGTCATTTATATGTATGCAAATAAAACAGTGAAATAAGAAATATAATTGGTATTATGTGGATTCTTCTCATCATGTGTTACTTTCACAACGTTTCAGTCGATGTAACCTCTAACCTTCTTTAGGTGGATCTTAATTGAATTCCGGAATCTTTCTGTCGAACTCTGATACTGATTAAGAACTTGACCCAAGACGGCAGTTTACGATAAGAAGCCGTGGACACTGACAGACTATAAATTCAAACCGCTAAAAACAAAACTAACACAAAAAAGACAAGAATCATCGTAAGTTTAATTATATGGAAGAAATTTAATAGAATCTTCTTTTCCAAGAAAATTATATTAAAAACAGTTTTTTTTAACAAATGTTCTAAAGAAATAGATTTTTTCTTTTTATTTTTAAGATGAAAACATGAAAACAACTATTAACGAAAATCAATTTTTTTCTTTTTTTTTTCTGGAATAAATGTTTCAATAAAATGATGTTTTGCCAGAAATGTTTTAATAAAATAAGTTTTTTGAAGAAATTTTTCAATAAAATAATTTATTTTGTATGAAATGTTTCAATAAAATAATTTATTTTGTATGAAATGTTTCAATAAAATAATTTATTTTGTATGAAATGTTTCAATAAAATAATTTATTTTGAATGAAATGTTTCAATAAAATAATTTATTTTGTATGAAATGTTTCAATAAAATAAGTTTAATTTTTGTAAGAGATGTTGCAATAAAAAAAGATTTTGTAAAAAATATTTCAGTTTGGTTTGGTTTGGTTTGGTTTGGTTGTTTTGGTTTACGGTATATCAACCCTTTTCAGATTATTTAATGCCAAATCCAGTTAATTTAGAAATAGTATTCATGTTGCATTCAATTATTTTGTAGAAGATTTTTATTCTTCAACTCTTTGTATCTTCAATCGCTAGTTTTTAGTATTTGATTTATTTGCTTTATAGTGGATTTTATCGTTTTTGTTTCCTACCCTGCAGAACATGAATGAGTTTTGTAATGGGAGAGGGAAAAGGGTTACAGTATTGATGTTTGATACATTTTAAGTTAAGAAACCAGTCAGGAAGTGAGGGAGATAAAAAGAGAAATGGGAAGAAGGAAAAGGAGGAAAAGGTGGATTGTTGTCTTTGTTTTTGGTTTTACAGAACATAAATAAGTTTTGAAAAAGAAAGTAGAAAAACAAAAAGCATCAATGTTAGGTGCATTTCGTCTCAGGAAGCCAATATCTTCAGACAGCCTGATCTGGTAGCACCAGAAAAAATATTTCAATAAAATAAGTTTTTTTTTTTTTTTGCAATGACGAAAACAACTGATTGAAAACAATTTTTTTCAAAAACAATATCCGATAAGTGATTATATTTTTCCTATTAACGAAAACATCGTCTGCTGACAGCTAAGTGTTTGATTGGTTAATCATGCCGTTTTTTTTTTTGCCATATGCTTTTCCAGCAACTTGCTGTAAACTGCCAGAAAATGCTGACGAGATTTTGGGTCAGGTTCTGGATCAATATCTCAAAATTAACAATTTTCTTTACTTGCACTTAAGCATTAAAACTTTCATACAGGATTGAATAAAGCATTGGTCGCCAGCTTTTATAAGATAGACCCCATCCCCCGGTCCCTGCTTGCAATTTTCTAATTGGGTTCAAAAAAATGTAAGAGTTTCTAATATTTTAGCCAAAATTAAAAATTTAAAAACTTTACATAATATATGATAAATCCTATTTACAGACTATTTTTGCACCTTAGCCTGGCTAAAAATTTTGTTGGGGTGACATTGTGTCACCCCTCTTTTGCTGTAACTCGGGTTGTGAAGGTTCACTCCTTACTAGAGGCAATAATAAATTATCCTAATATAAATTAACACTTATTCGGGCATGGCTGACAAAATCAGAACAATCTGCCACCGTACAGTGAATAAAGGGTTTTAAGTTCCAAATTCTGACCAGGTTCCCGAGTTTGACATAAAGATTTCCAAGTTTAAAAAGATGAACCTGAAGAAGGCCAGAGGTTACATCGGTCAAAACGTTGTCAAAATGATGAAGATGATAATAGTCAACTCAATAATCCAAATAAAACGTTTTTTGTAGATTCTTCTACTTCGCTATTTTTAGCAGTCATTTCGTTTTTTCAAGTGTGGGCAGTTTGATGTGTTGCATACGACCATTGATGATAGAAAAAGGAGATTTACAACTTTTTTTCAAACAAGAAAGTTTGGAATTCCAAAGTACCATCCTTACAATTTACTGTCATGGAAATATTATGCCGAAGACGAATGGGTTGGTCTTCTTTCATTTTATTTATTTAGTTTACTCATCTTTCTTTTTCTTTTTTTTTTTTTTTCGATTTATTTTATTTCAAAAACTTAAAGAAGTAGTCAACGTTACCTGAAAATGAAAATGGTTCTTGTGTGTGTGTGTGTGTGTGTGTGTGTGTGTGTGTGTGTGTGTGTGTGTGTGTGTGTGTGTGTGTGTGTGCGTGCGTGTGAAAGCAGCAGATGCATTAGATTTAGTTTAATTCAGTTTTATGCAAAGAGGAAAAAGAGAGGTTGGAAGAACTTCATGAAAAATTCAGATACCTTTTTATTTACGATTTTTGCGAAATCTTAACAGTAAACAGCAATTAACAAATATTTCTAAATTTTCAGTTTCTTTGTAGTATTTTCAAGGCATAATACAAGCACAAATTCCCATGTGAAAATTCAAATATTTCAGATTTGCATTAAATTTGATCCATAGCCGTTAGACACCAATTAAGCAAGATTACCATAATTTCAGGGGGGTTTTCTTAAGACCTCTTAAGCCTAAGCCTTAAATTCAAGACATATTTTAGAATTAAAATCATGTAATGGATTATGAACAAAATTAGAATAAATATTCTAGACATAAGATTTAATAGCATTTTGGCAAGTGCTCGACTGCAGTTCAATCTTTGGTCTCTTCCACTGTAAAACATGCTCATCAAACACTAGCTACAGCCATTGTCAATAATTTCCTTTACTTACTTAAAACTAAGCAAAAATTACACGAACAAAGTTTCTTTCTTAGAAATGCCCGTTTGAAGAAAACAATACTGTGGGGCTGCTTCCCAGATGAATATAACATAGTCTAATGTAAACAAGTTCTTATTGAACCGCCATCTTAAGTAATCAAATCCTACCAATTTCCATTATTAATGATCATCATGGTGTTGTGTAATCAGCCAAATGACACTCATTAACCTTTGTACTTGAGTCAACTTTAGGCCTTGATAAGTGGTAACCCACTTGTAAAAATGTTTTTTAATCTTTATAAGAGGACATGAAGTTGTACAAACAAAACTTTTGTTACCCATCTTGGGACGAGTATTCTTCTAACATATATCTATAATATAAAGCTGAATGTGTGTGTGTGTGTGTGTGTGTGTGTGTGTGTGTGTGTGTGTGTGTGTGTGTGTTCGTGTTCACGAATAGGCTCCTATATGGTTGACTATTTTAAAAAACTGCTTACATATAATGATAGAAGATGTATCGAGACACAGCAATGGGTATGTTTGATGTGGCAGAACGGTGGTTCATTAAAATTGTGGGGTATGCGTTCGTGCCTGGTCCACAAAGTATGGAAATAAAAAATCTAAAAATGAAAATAAAAAATTGTTTACAAGTGTTTTTGATATAGATGTACATAAGAAGACTGTGATAAGTATGTTTTAAATAGGGATGGTATAATAAAATTGTGGGGTCTGTGTTCGCGCCTGGCCTCCATAGAATCGAAATAGGCAAAAACTTTAATAAAGACTTTTCATATTTATCTGCGCAAGTATACTTTGATAATTATGTTTCAGTTTGAAGAAATATGGTATAATAAAATTATGGGGTGTTCGTTCGCGCCTGACCTCCATAGAATGGAAATATGTCACAAAGTTTAACAATTTTTTTTTTAATATAGATCCACAGAATATTGTGATAAGTGTTTCAGTGTGAACAGGTATGGTATAATAAATTATGGGGTTTATCTATTTTATTTTTACTTTCATCATATTTTGCTTTGGATTTGATACCCCCAAATTCGAAGCTATCTCTTTACAACCCTTCCTTTTCATAACCTATCATACTTTCATAAATCTGAGTCCATTTTCTGTAGGCTGTTTTTGAACCCAGTCAATGACGGGTACTTTTGCTAGTATATATATATATATATATATATATATATATATATATATATATATATATATATACTAGACTACCTGTAACCCATTGGGTCAGTATGTTATATTAGCTATGGAATTCATGTATCAGCGTGATACTTGTGACGTAAAGAAAATAGTTTTTTTTGTGACATAACAGACACATTTCTATGAAAGTATATTAAAATGAAAAATCACGGACGGATCACTCAAACATGAAAAAAAAAATCCTCCCTATTCGTGTAAAGTTACCTATTTTTCCGAATAATCGTTAAAAAATCGAAAATTAAACATGATTTTCCTACAAATCGAATGCCGACGAAAATCATTTAGCAGCAAAAACGCACAGGAACCTACCGATGAGAAATATAAGAATGAAAAACTCATATTAGAATTCTTCAATCAAGTTATAAAAATTTAAAATCTAAAAAAAAATAATTAATAAAACCTGAAGCAAAAAAATAAAACCTAAATAAATAAAATAAAATAAAACTAATACTGAAACAGATTAGTAAATGTGTCAACAAATTCACCATTCTCACACAACTATTTTGTATCTAGAAATGTAAACAAAAAATAAAAAAGAAGGAAGGAAGGAAGGAAAAGGGACGGATAGAGAGTAGTAGTAGTAGTAGTAGTAGTAGTAGTAGTAGTAGTAGTATTGGCTTTACTACAATTGTTCTTATGTTTGTCAACGGGCTAAAGTTGTTTAGTTGTAAGAAAATAGTGACAGTATAGTTGTAATAAAGAATAGTTGCAAAACACTCTCACTCTTCCCATGTTAAATAATAATTTCAAAATAATAACGTTAATATTTCAGTGCGCAGGTCAAAATCTGCAAAAGAAGCGATTTGTGTTTATTTGTTTACGTTGTTATGGATTAATGTCGATGCGCGCATGCGCAACTGGATGTCATAAACCGGAAAGTGGGTTACATCACTTGTTACAAGGTCATTTGAGTTTTATAATTATATATATACATATATATATATATATATATATATAGGATTCATCAGGCTTATGCCTGACGAATTCGTGGAATATTCTGTGTAGCTTAATTGCCATATATATTTTTATAACTTACTACTTAACTCTACCTATGTATTGAGCACTGTTGAAGTAAATGCTTAAAGTTTACGCATAAAATTATACTTTTGTATATTAATTTATGTGATTAAATGAAGTAGGCATATATATATATATATATGTATATGTATGTATATATGCATGCATGTAGATATATGTGTGTACATATATGTATGTGTGTATGTATGTATGCATGTAGGCATTTGCTACTAGTCTCTCCCTCCTAGACAAGGTTCTAAAGAGAGTCGCAAATCTGATAGACCCTGAACTGGTATCTAGGCTTCAGCCTCTGTCCCATCGACATAATGTTGCATCCCTCTGCCTGTTCTACAAGTATTTTAATGGTGAATGCTCTGACGAACTGCAGACACTTGTGCCCCCACGACGTAGACACCCTCGACAAACCTGACAGGCAGCTAAATCCCACCCCAACACAGTAGAGATCCCTAGATGTAAAAGATCTTTCTACTCCAGTAGTTTCTTCCCCAGAACCGCTAAACTCTGGAATTCCATTCCAGGCCACTGCTTCCCTAACTGTATTGACATGCAGAAATTCAAGTGTAACGTGAACCGACATCTTGCTGCCCAAATCCCAACATAGTACCCCAGTAGTTGTTGCCCCTGATAGTAGCCCCCTACACCAAAGTGGCAATGTGCCTTGTTTGGGGTGAAAATATAAAAAAATAAAAAAATAAAAAAAGGCTACTATTTGAGACCATGCATAGGAAGGATTAACAAGATGTTGGTTTACATTACATTTAAACTTCTGCATATTAATACTGTCAGAGAAGCAGATAGAAGGAAGGGAATTTCAAAGTCTAGCTGTTTGAGAAAAGAAACTATTAGAGTGGAAAGCTTTCTGGCATTAAGGGCCCTCAACAGTGAAGGGGTGAGATTTTGTTGCTGAACTGGTTTGTCAGGGATATGTATCTCGAGGGACCACAAGTGCAACGTGTTCATCCGAGCACATTCCATTAAAATATTTGTAAAACAGACACAGAGATACAGCATTGCGGTGATGGAACAGGAGTTGGAGCTTAGCTGGCAAGGTATTATTAGATTGAAAACTCTTTGTTGTACCCTATCCAAGAGGGAGAGGCTAATGGTAGATGCACCTGCCCAGATGTGGCAACAATACTCCACACATGACATCTAAGTCATTTTTTTTTTAATTTTGAAATCTATATACTATATATTGGGTACAATATAATAATACAATATGAAATAATTGATAGAGAATTAACTCTATAATAAGAAATAAGAAATCTGCATTAATTAAAATATCATATTTAAGCGTACTTTACAACCGGATAACGTCGGGCGTCTCCTACTAGTTATTCATATTTTTTAAAGTAAGTTTTAATAGATTATAAATGTAAGAGGGTTTAGACAAAAATAAATATAACAAAATTTCTATTTTCTTTTAAATTCATAGTAATTTTTATTTTCTTTATCTATTCTTAGATGTCACAGGACGATGTTATAATTAACATAGTGTTGCCTTGGATGATAGCTAGGTACATGTATTGAAGCATCCAAGCAGTCTATATATTACCTGAAATAATAAATTTTTCCCTTTTTTTTTAAATTTCATATCATAAATTTGTATAAGGATTTTTCTATACTGATGAGACATATTCTTGTTGGATGATAAAAATGAATAAGATGGAATTATATGTATGAATCAGTGTGAATAAATTAATTGAATACCTTGCCAGTATATCATAGGATTTCTCCACCTTTTCTTCCTACTTTTCTTTTCTAAAACAAGAAAAAAAACTTTTGAAAAAAAAAGACTCGTACATCCATATTTGAAATCAGTTGAGACTAGTAGCCTGATGATGCCGGATTTCAAAAGAAATCACAGCTGAAACATATATGCACATATGTAGCCAATAATATTCGTTTAAATAAAGAAAATTGCACAGTCATACACCTCTACTTGTTATTGAGCATTACATCGGAGTTTATTTGGATTAAAATCTAAGAAAACCATAGCCATGACTTTTTAACAGTACAAAAACTATACAGTGCTTTGAAAATAATACATGAAAAAAACCCTAGGGCCCCTTTCACCAACAAACTCATCAGGAGTTAATGGTTGGTTATTCAAAAATATGAATTAAATTGTCATGCAAGAGCAAATACTTTAAGGTATTCAAGTTAAAAAAAAAAAGGCAGAAGAAAATTCATGTAAAAGATATATACAATAATATAAAATATATGTACAATTGAGATGGAGGGGGTATGAGAACGATTAAAATATATCTTTGATTTAACAAATTCGAAGCAAAAGCGAAGGCTTGCATAAAAAAATTGAGACTGACTCCAAAATCTGTAAATATTTTTGAGTCAGCCCAGTCCAATATTCCATTTTATAGACTGTTTAGAACGATATTCAGCATCAAGCAAAGCTGCTATATTATCCGGTCCCTCTCTCTAGTACTCTCTTGTCTTTTCAAAGATCTATAAAGGGCAATAACTATTGCTTTATTTATTTAGTATTCCCCTTTTTATCGCCATAACACCTCCCCTTTGAAATATGATGCATGTAGGATGGTTAGTTTTTTCTAACATCTATAAGGAGCAGTAACTCTTACTTTTTTTATTTAGAATTATTCCCCCTTTTCTTGCTATAACACCTCCCATTTGAAATATGGTATTTGTAGGATGTTTGATGTGGGTCTATTTGAGGAGTTAAAGTTGGTTTGCAGCTTTGTTGCGTCTCTCAGATTGAACCTTTCTTCTCAGACTTGCTTTGTTTACTGCATGTTGCTTGAACACTTTGAGGTAATTAAAATGTGTCCAGTAAAATATTTAATGGAAAGATTATGTTATTTGATTGTCTCTCTTTGGAAGATATAAATGAAAAAGTTGATTTGCATTTCTAATCCAAATAGATGAGTGTACATCCACATCATAGATTACATTACCAGAACAACGTACTATGTGACTTTATGTTCATTTTTCTTTACCATTGCAGTAGTCTTTTGCCAATATAGGTTGTCCTGGTAGAAATTTATACGACCATGATAGTGATTGAATTGGTTTTCAGTTGTCCTGTTTCTCTTGGGAAGATTGTTTGATGATGGACGAATAGCATCGGTAGCTATTTAGAAATATTTCTATGATCTCTCGAGAAATTTCTTCCCCTTATAAATTCAAGACTGTTGTCTTAAATGTGCCAATAAAGCGTTCAGCTTGGTAATTAGATTGTGGATGGAAAGGTGGAGATCTGAGATTTTGAATATTTGAATATTGTTTTGTTTACAGAAGTCAGAAAATTCTGCTAGTAGTAAATGCAGTACCATTATCAGAAACTAGATTTCAGGAACGTCCAACCTGCTGAAAATTACTTATAGTTTCTTTACAGTTTCATTTGATGTAGTATGGTTTATCTCGAAAATTTCTGGCCACTTTCTGTAAGCATCAACCAATATTAAGCAATGTTGTCTATTAATTGGTCCTGCAAAGTCCATGTGTAGTTGTGACCAAAGCATTTATGGGGTAGGCCATGCATGCAATGTTGTTTTTCGAGGAAACTTCACATCCAGTTGACATTTAGCACAACTTTTTACAAGTTCCTCTAACTGCCTGTCCATGTTTGGCTAATATACATAGACACGTGCCAATGCCTTCATCCAATTGATTCCCTGATGTCCATAGTGGAATTGCTTGAGAACTCTGTTCTAGAATTTGAATGGGACAACAACACGTTCTCCAAAAAGAAGTGTTTTATTGATCTCAGATAAAGAAGATTTCTGAAAAAATGGTTGAAGTTGCTGGTCAGTGCATGTTTTTGGCCAGCTTGTGAGATGAAAATGTTGAACTTTCTGTAGTAATGAATCTGCGGCTTTAGCCTCCTGGATCATTTCTGAAGTGAAAGGTAGCAATCTCACTATGGAAACAAGTGCAGAGACAATTTCAGGTTCTGCAGATATAGCAGCGATGGCTAATTTTTGATGAGAAGAGATGAGTCTTGATAACGCATCTGTTTAGCCAATTTTGCTGCCTGGTTGATACTTTATAAAAAAGTTGTAATCTAAAAGCATAGTTGCCCATCTTTGTAAGTAATTTGCTGTATAAACTGGAATTCCTTTCCTGGGATCCAAATTACTTATTAAGGGCTTGTGGTCTGTAATCAGAGTAAAATGTCGGCTATGTAGCATTTTGTGACATTTCTTTACTGTGTAAATAATTGTCGTTTCTTTCTCAATTTGGCTATACTTTCGTTCAGTAGGCGTCAATGGCTTTCATGTGTGTTCAATAGCTTTTTTGCTTCGATCAGAAAAAATATGTGATATTACTGCTTCGACTCCATAGTCTGAAGCATCCATCACAACAATAATATCTAATGATGGATTGTAGTGTGTCACCAACAGATCAGTGTTTGGATTTTCTCAAATGATTTTTTGCATGTGCTTGACCATTTTATTTGGTATCTTTTTGTAAAAGATTATTCAGAGGTCCCCGTAACTTTTGTAGTTTGGGTAATGTCATATGAGGACATATTTCTCTTAAAATATGAAGAAATTATGATTTCTTATAGAAATAATATGATTATCCAAATATAATAAATGATAAATATAAAATGTAATAAAAATATTTATTAATATAATTAAATATTATAAGAATATAATAATACTTAAAATATTATTTAATAATATAAAATATAATAAAAATATTTATTAATATAATTAAATATTATAAGAATATAAAAATACTTAAAATATTATTTAATAATATAAAATATAATAAAAATATTTATTAATATAATTAAATATTATAAGAATATAAAAATACTTAAAATATTATTTAATAATATAAAATATAAAATATAATAAAAATATTTATTAATATAATTAAATATTATAAGAATATAAAAATCCTTAAAATATTATAAAAAATATAAAATATAATAAAAATATTTATTAATAATAAAATAAATTAAAATAATACTTTCACAAGAAACAGTCGTTTAGCTGAAAACACTATCAATAATTCCCCCCCCCCCACACTCTTTATCTGTGCCTAAACCTAAATGTAGATTCCATGAACAAAGCTTCTTTCTTAGAATTGCACGCCTGTGGAATTGTCTTCCGTTTTCCTGCTTTCCAGCTGACTACAATATGATTGTCTTCAAGTCCAACGTAAACAAGTTCGTGATGAGCCATTCCACTTGTTAACAAATTAATTGAATTTCCATTACTAACGATTACTATATTGTCCAATTGACTACTCTACACTCTTAAACTTATTCTCGAGTGGTCTCTGGGCCTTGATAAGTGGTTATGCCTATGTAAAAAAAAAAAGTGTAGTAGATGCATATTTTATTAAATCAACATTTCTATATGGAACTTGACGTTAAAAAATATGCATTGTTTACTAGCCTTCCAAATGTATTTTATATACGTAATTCTTTATTTTCTTTCTATGTTTAATTTTTTTTTTTTATAGTTTGAAAAAAAAAGATAGTTTGTTTTTTTACAAAGACTTTTAGTGAAAAAAACATAACAAAAAAAAACCCAAAAAACAGCAGGAACATTTTGTCATACCTTAAATTATTGTTGTACCTTAATTTATCATGTCTTAATTTGTTGTGTTTAAATTTGCTGTGCCTAAATATCATACAAATAGAGAATCAGGAGGAGCAGTTGTTGTACATTTGTCGTGCCTTAATACGTCCTACATAAATAGTAAAACCAGAAATGAATGGAAAGCTTTCTTCTATAAAGACCCCAAATGTTAGATCTGTTATAGGAATGGATTTGATTCAGATGCTTTCGAAGAGTGTCTTGGTAAAGACGTGGTTCACTCATTTACCTTAATCAGAAGTGACACTGCATATCTCATAAATCTCACCAAAATCGCCTTCAAATTCTATCGTCTAGCTACAACAACTATCAGCAATTTTCCCAATCTCTATCTGTGCCTAAATCTAAATGCATCTTCCATGAACAAAGCTCCTTTCTTAGAGCTGCCCGACTGTGGAACTCTGTTCCACTAGTCTGCTTTACAGCTGACTACTACATGGCCGTCTTCAAGTCCAATGTAAACAAATTCTTGGTGAGCCGTCTCCTTAAATAGTCAACTTTTGCCCAATTTCCATTACCGTATAAATATTAAGCCTTATACTCAAGCGGTTTTTGAGCCTTGATAAGTGATGACTCCCTTGAAAAAAAAACAAAAAAAAAACAGACAAAAGCAAAAGTCAGTCGTTAGACTGCATACCTCTGCCTGACAATATAAGCATTGACCAAAATCTTATCTACATCTTATTTCTCCATAATAATTTTTTAAGATAAAATATGGATATCTTGATAACTCAAAAACTATTATCTGATCAGGCTAGTTTTGCTAAAGGGTTGATATGCCATAAAACAAGACGATCAAACCAAACTCAACGAATAAATATTTGAAGATACAAAGAATTTGAAGCATATTAACCTTATTTCCAAAATTATTGAATTCAGCATCATATAAACAGAATTGATGTGCTATAAAACTAGATAAAACGAAATTTGATCAAAGCCATTACATGATATTAAGACGATTGTTTAAGTAATGTGGACATAGGCTGAATACAAAGAAAGAAACAAACAAACGTAGCATTATTCAGACTATTTCTCTCACCTTGAACGCTATTCTCACAACGTTTCAGCCGATATAACTTCCGACCTTCTACAGGTGTATCATATCAAATTCTGAAATATTTATGTTGAACTCAGGAATCTGCACAGAATTTTGAACAGAACCCTTCATTTAATCTACAGGTGTAGCATGCTCTTGTTCCGTCAGCCATGACCAGGTCAAAAGTTTATTTCTCAGTGCATGCGATACTATAAGCGCAATTGCAAATTATCTAAGACTTCTACCCGGTCATGATTAATGGAACATGAAGTTTAACGAAAAGATTCTCGAGTTTGACAAGACACACCGAAGAAGACCAGCTGAAAAGTTGTGAGAATGACATTCAAGATAAGAACAGTAGGCGGAAAAATCTAAATAAGTAGTGAAGAAATACATTTTGAAATGTTGTGAAATTTTTTAGATAGCGATTGATAATTTATATTATTATTAGGATTATTCGGACTACTATTCTCACTATGTTTCAGTCGATGTAATCTCTAACTTTCTTCAGACATTCTTACACACTCGTGACAATCAGACCAACAGAAACGAATTGCTACTCACAGCTATACACGAACAAGATAAATCAACACACACACACACACACACACACACACACACACACACACACACACACACACACACACACACACACACACACACACATAATGCCACGCTGCCAAATACTCACATACATATATTACATACATATATCATTCACAATATGAATATTTTGCCATGTCACTATTCACTCAACCTTCTTTACCAAACATGTGTCTGCTTAACTGAACATTTACTAATTGACCATACCATAATTATGTTTATGAACTTTTGATGATTTGTATTATTAATGTTGTCATCATTTCTCACAGGTGGATGAGGGGATGTGCACAGGTTCACAAGTATAAGAAAAGATAAAATAAAACACAAAAAACACAAACTCTGGTACATTTTGCAAATATCAATTGCATTCTAGATGTGTGTGTGATATCATCGACCATCTACATGCTAAGGTGCACATCTATGTTCTGTTGTGGTTGTGTTCGTCAGTTAATGTCAACTCATCTCAATCTCCTAAAACTCTCTCAATCTGGTCCAAACCATAACCTGCCTTCAACTGTCTCCAACTCACAACTGTACTCCACTGAACGCTGTCATCAACTATCACAAACCCAAGACTGTCTGCAACTGTCACAAACTATAGCAAAACTCACCACCACACCTAAAACTGCCTGTAAATATGACCGATCTTTTGTCCGACACACCTTGATTAAAAATCCTATTTCAGCTTCCTTTTTGTACTTTGTTCAGTTGATCAACTTATTTCCTCTTTTTTTTTTTTTTTGTATTATTTGGAATCTTCAGACTACTGTTCTCACTTTGAATGTCATTTTCACAACGTTTCAGTCGATGTAACCTTCAACCTTCTTCGGGTGTATCTTGTTGAACTCGTGAATTTGAACGGAATTTCAAATGGAACCCTTTATTTACTTCACGGGGATAGCATGATCTTTTTCCATCAGTCATGACTAGATAGAGGTCCTAAGTAATTCGCAATTGTATTTTTTGGTCGCCCACACTGAGGATTGAACCTTCAATTTTCATGAGAATATTACTTTTACAATTGATTTTTCCAAGTACTCTAATCACTGCGCCATGGGTCCTTGCATGATAAAGGGTTCTGTTCGAAATTTCATCCAAATTCCCGAGTTTGACAGAAATATTCCCGAATTCAACAAGATACACCTGAAGAAGGTTGGGTGTTACATCAACCAAAACGTTGTGAAAATGACACTCAACAGTAATTCGAAGATTCAAAAAAATATGAATAATCCTCTTTTTTTGTTACATTTTTTCCTCTTTTCTTTTTTAACTCCTAACACTTTTTGGAGATGCCGGAGGGCATCGATAGTATCATGTTGACATCTTCATTTTTGTTTTTTATCTGCCACACTTTGATTAACAGCTTCCTTTGTGTACCTTAATGAAAAACTCCCTCTGCATTGTTCTGCTGATGAACTTTTTTCTTCTGTTTTTGTTATATTTTTTCCTCTTTTCTTTTTCAATTCCTAACACTTTTGTGTGTGTGGGAGGGGCGTTGATAGTACTACCTTTATAATTTCCAATTTTGTTTTTTTATTGCTTTTACCAACTTTGTTTCAAACACAATTTTGAAAGTAAATTTTACTTATTTCAATATCGTGTAAACTATTACTTGAACTAAGTTATTATAAAACTACAATTAAATATTATTATGTTTTTTTTTAATGTTTTATTTAATATAAATAGCTTTTAAAACCTCCAATCTTTTAATCCATGATAATTTGCTAAATATTAAAAAAAAACAAAAAAAAACTATGTAACATAAAATTTCTTTGCACAATTATCAATTCACAACGGAAAACGGGGTATGTGAAATGATGGCAAGTAGGTCATCGTTTGCTCCAATATTTGAAAAAAAAAATCGACGAAGATCAGTTGAGAATTGTAAAAATGCATTTGCTGCACACACACGCACACACAAATGCTGAAGGTTTGGATTCTGAGAGTTCATGAGATATTGCTCTGTGCTTACAATAGTTGACAATTAACACCAAGTCACTATTATAAGCACAGGGTAATATCTCATGAGCTTCCAGTATCCAAACCTTAAGATAATCTTTAATTTCAGAAGTGTTCCAATGGGTAGTTATTCTGTACAAGTCCTGGAGATGAAGAGTTTTCAGAGGGTAGCTGTCCTGTATAAGTCTCAAACTTTATAATTTTGCAGGCAAAGAGCAAAAGATCTTTCTTGTGTTGGCATGAAAAAATTATGTGCTGGAATGCTAAAAGATTTAATAATTTTATGGAGCAATTCTGGTTTCTGATTGGTTGATAGCAGAACATGGTAAGTTCCTATCGCCAGTCTATAAGTAGAACTTTCCAACTTTCTGGCATCATACCCCCTTAATATATAAAAGAATATTATAACACCAAGAAGCAACAACCAGTAGAACTACCTCCATCACAAAACTGGCCAAACATTTTGCACAAAACTGTCTTACAGATGACACAGAAACAAAAAACAATTCTGCAACGGAAATAGCCCAGAAGAGTCAACAAAAATACACAAAGATCTCCCACTGCAAAAAACTGGAAAAATGAGCCAACCAACAGCATGCCAAGTTTTTCTGGATGAACTATCACAGAAATATATAGATAAAGAAGGCTCCATAGACTGGCTGAAAAGAGGATCATTACACTATGATCAAGATAGAATGATAATGGCTGCCCAAGATCCAAATTTGATGACCAATGCCTTTAAAAAGATGAGTGGTCTCAGTAATAAAAACAAGTGCAAGTTCTGCCACACAGAAATGGAGAGTGTGAGCCACTTAACATCCAGTGGTAAAGTTCTGCTAGAGGATGTCTATTATACAATGTGACACAATGGTGTGTGCAAATCTCCACTGGAAATTCTATAAAACACTGAATATCCAGTATAGCAGCAAATTGTGAGATCATATACCAGCAAGAACAGTTGGAAATAAGTCATACACCATCCATTATGACTATAAAATTCCTACAATTACTTACCTAAAAAATGAAACTGTTAAGCCTGATATAGTGATATGAGACAAGAGGGTGAAAGCAGCAACCCTAGTTGAAGTTAGTGTTGCTGACGAAAGGGAACAAAACAAACAAACAAAAAGAAAACTGCCAGTGTCAAACCATTCTCTTGTCGATGGAAGTCTTTTTCTTTTCTTTCCTCAATCTGCAATAAATCCTCATGTATTCGATATTATTTTTCACCGTTCGTTCTCGTTCTCGTTCTAAGCTATCCAACAAAAAACTCAACTCAACTCTCATACTTTAGAATTCGTGCCATTTAACAGTTACCAATTGTGTACATATGCAAATTAATGACATACGTTCACCAATGAGCGACCTACAAAATTATGCTTTTCTTTTCTACATTTTCTGCTGGCATTTTACAGGCTAAGCAAACACGAGGTCGTTTGCGAGAGTGATGATTTCTATTACAATAGTGATATGGACAAGAGGGAGAAAGTAGCAACCCTAATTGAAGTAAGTGTCTCTAACGATATTGACCTTAACAGGGAAGAGGGGGAGTAGATTATGAAGTACCAAGGCCTTATTTTCGATATGAAAAGAAACTGGAATTTAGGAAGATCTCCATCATTCTATTAATTATAGGAGCAACCGGACTCATCAAAAAAAAAAAAAATTTCAAAAACTACCTGCCACATATACTCGGTGAACCAAGTACAAACAATTACACCCAAAATGTACGAAGTGACTGAAATAGTGGGTGAATGTCTGGCATCAGGTAGGATGCCCCATCCTCATGACAAACAAAATGATGAGAAAATTAAAACAAAGTGAGAGAAAGAGACACACAAAGACATTTTTAGAATTAATAGACAAAGATAATTTTCCGTAAACCTTACTAATTTAAACGAGTTTCCAAATATTAAATCTAGAAACTGTCGATTATAAATTTTATTTTATGTCATTTTCCAATTTCTTATTATCTCTTCAATATGCCATTTTCCAATTTCTTATTATCTCTTCAATATGTCATTTTCCAATTTCTTATTATCTCTTCAATATGTCATTTTCCAATTTCTTATTATCTCTTCAATATGTCATTTTCCAATTTCTTATTATCTCTTCAATATGTCATTTTCCAATTTCTTATTATCTCTTCAATATGTCATTTTCCAATTTCTTATTATCTCTTCAATATGTCATTTTCCAATTACTTATTAACTCTTCAATATGTCAATTTCAAATTTCTTATTATGTCTTCAATATGTCATTTTCCAATTTCTTATTATCTCTTCAATATGTCATTTTCAATTTTCTTATTATCTCTTCAATACGATAATCCAAAGTATGAACATACTAGACTTTGACTGAGGAACATCCATGTCCTGCAACACATGAGGCAGTCAAAGTATATCATTGTTTTCGATCAACAGGGTTTTCGAGTTTCTTTCTGTTGAAATCTCTCTCAATAGTCGCATTCCAGTTCATTTTGGTCTTCTTCTTTTTCCATCAGGGTTCCATTGGAGCACTTAGTTGGCAATTCTCTCTGAGCCAATCTTAGAATATGTCCAAACTATTCCAGACATCGTTTGCAGATTATTAACAAGACTATCTAACACCGGTTAGTGTGATCTCTGGTTTCTTCGTTAATGGTTCGATCACTCCATTTGATCCCTAGAAAATTTCTAAGGCATTTGGAATCAAATACATCTAATTTCTTTCCTTGGCTGACTTTGATATGCAAAGTTTCACCTACAGTAACCCGATCTCTCTAATCTTTCTCTAATCAATTTTTTTTTTTTTCAGATTAAACAACCCACTTAAAAGTAGCCCGATCTCTCTAATCTTTCTCTTAACAACTAACTGACACTACAAGACAAAATGCAATTCTTTTTCCAACAAAATGGCGTTACATGAATCACGTCTCACAGATCACTGACACGAGTTCATGACATGTTTATAGAAGAGAGAACAATAAGCAAAGGGTTAGAGCCACCACGTTTCATGTCATCATGTGATTATTTTTTTATTTTGAGGGGACTTTAAAACAAAAAGTTTATGCAAATAATCCTCAGAATCTAGCCCAACTAAAGGAGATCATTACCAATGCTATCAGGAGAATCACCAGAGAAGATCTACAAGCAGTATCTGCAAACATTGTTAAACGTGCCCAGAAATGCATGGATGTCAACGGGGAGCACTTCTAGCATCTTTTATAACATTACAGGTAATTTAAACAATATGAGGGACGTTCAATAAGTAATGCCCCTGACCCACTTCCCATAGTAGTAGAGCAACGAAACTTGGTACAGTTATTAGTCTTTCTCTACATAGGAACCACCCAGAGTTATGCATTTCTCCCATCGTTTGAGGCAGCTCTGGAGACCGTTTTTGTAGAACACCCCAGGTTGGTCCTCCAACCACAACGTGACTTCAGAAATCAAGGCTGCAGCATCTGGGAAATGCTTTCCTTTCAAAAACAACTTCATGGCTGGGAAGAGGTGAAAGTCAAAAGGTGCAAGGTCAGGAGAGTAGGGAGGATGGGGAAGGATTTCATAACCACACGCCCGTGCTTCTGATCTGGCGACATGCGAGTTGTGGACCGGAGCGTTGTCCTGCAGGAGGAGGTTACCTTTGCTGATCTTGCCCCGCCTCTTGATTTTGATAGCTTCCCTTAATTTCCTCAAAAGTGAAGTATAATAGGCTCCTGTAATTGTGGTACCCTTTGCCATGAAATCTGTCATCACTACTCCGTCCTGGTCCCAGAAGACTGTGAGCATGACCTTGCCAGTGGAGGGATGCCCCTTGCCTTCTTTGAAGGCGGTGAGTCCAAGTGCTTCCACTGCATTGACTGGGCTTTGCTCTCTGGATCATAGTGATGAATCCAGGTTTCATCCTGTGTAATCAGTCTTTTGAAAAACTTTGACTCATCTTCTTGGCACATCTCCAAATACATCCTCGAGCACTCAACGCGTTCTCGCTTCTGGAATGGTGTAAGCAACCTGAGAATCCATCTGGCGGACACCTTATGCATATGTAAATGGTCATGAATGATAGTTTCCACAGACCGTACTAATCATGACATCTTGGGCTATTTGGCGAATAGTAATGTGCTGATCTTCCAAAATAGCAGCCTCAACTTGACGGACAGATGTTTCATCAATGGCAGAAGGGGGGCGACCAGGTCTGGGAGCTGTTTCCACAGACTTCCGGCCATGTTTGAATTCATGATGCCAGCGTTTTACAAGGTCATATGATGGGGCATTATCACCATAAGTTTCTTTCATTTCATCAAAGGTCTCTTGTGGTGTGCGTCCTTTCAAATACAAAAACCGGATCACTGCTCGACATTCAACAGGCTCTATTTCACACCTGACTCAGTTCAAACACCTGTAAAACAGAAACCACAATGTTCAGAGCTGTAATTTGCCACATAACCCGTAGATATATAAATCATTGCACATGCAAAATTTCAGCTAGATCAGACAACTGGAAGTGGGTCAGGGGCATTACTTATTGGACGCCCCTCGTACTACAGAAAAGTTAAATAATAAAAGAATGTTCATCTTCCCTACTTTTATGGGCTACTTTTAAGTGGGCCACCCTGTATATAGCAGTGTGGAAAAGACGTTGCTGTTATAAAATCTGAGGTGAATTTTTGGGGCTATAAATATGCATCATCAGAATAGATGTGTTCTTTGTTTGATTTCTTTTTTATGTTGCTAAGACTAAAGTTGTCTTTTGAAAGGGGCACACCCTGAAATATGTGCCAGGTTGTGTGATAGTCTCATTTACCATCAGTCACAACCAACCTCTTAATGAAAACATAGCTTATATTAATAGACCGACTTTTGCCTTAAGGGCAGAAATGGCCAACCTACGATGCATGCACCAACAACGGCATATTACATGCTAACAAGTGTTGCACTTAACTCCAGATATTATTAAAAAAAAAATGCCTGCTCATGCAAAACAAAAATTTAACTGATTTCTAAAGAGAAAAAATACTGCAGGAATTTAAGCAAGTCTTGACTAAAAAAAAATTGTGCTAATATTAATTCTGATAAAAAACATAGCGATTATTTTCATTGATTTTATTTTTTTTTTGCATGCATCTATAAATAGGTAAGCCTAGCGTGTGTGTGTGTGTGTTTTTAATTATATAACCAAAAAGAAAATCAATGCTTTTTGAATTTAGTAACTAATGATCAATGCCAAAAATTGTTATGAAAAGGGAAGCTCATCTTCTATCCATCTGAAGTCCTTTCCTTAACACTGCTAGTCTGCACACACACTCACACACATGCATACACATATATGAGAAGAATACTCATCTTAGGTTGAGTAAAATTAATTCTCCAAACATAACAGCTTTGCACCACTTTTATGTCCCTCATAAAAATCAAAGTATAATGATACTAAATCTTATGTCTGGAATCCTTATTCCAAATTTGATTCTGGTGCTACCAGACCAGACTGTCTGAAGATACTGGCTTCCTGATCTAAAATTTTTTCATTTCCCTTTCCAAAACTCAATTCTGTAAATTGTTAAAAACAAAAATAACGATTTTCCTAAAAAAACAAAAAACAAAACAAAAACATGGATAAATATTTGAAGATATAAAGAACTTGAAGAATAAAATCTTTTTCCAAATTTACTGGATTCAACATTAAATAAGCCCAAAAGGTTGATATGCCGTAAAACAAAACCAGTACATCAAACATCCTGAATGATTCTTTGAATATATAAGAAAAATTTGAAGCATAAAAACTTATGTTTCTGAATTTTTGAGATGAGGATTGGTTATTCATATTATTTAGATTCCTTGGACGTCTACTCCTGTAGAAGGTCAGAGGTTACATCGACGAAAACGTTGTAAAAACAACACTCAAGATGAGAACATTAGTCCGATGAATTCAAATAATGCGCATAAAACTTTTTCCAAATTTGCTGCATTCAGCATAAAATAACCTGAAAAAGATTGATATGCTGTAAAACAAAATAACCAAATCAAATTTATATACAGTAGCGTCCAAAACTAAGGGACAAAATTTTAAAACCTAATATTTTTTTAGAAATGACGACTGTGAAAAGCTGAAATTTTGACAATTGGTAGTCGTTATCATCCATAATAACATACTTAAATTTGAATCATTTGCAAAGGATAGGAAAAGAATTATAACAATTATTTATTTATTTTCAAAATTGGAGCATCCAAAAGTAAGGGACAAAATTGAGAAAAACAATGTAAACAGCTAAAAAACAATAAAAATACATGTACAATCAATATTTAGTAAATGAACCCTTGCTCTCAATGACAGCTGCACATCTTCGATTACAAG
The DNA here is from genome assembly GCF_053919585.1 of Euprymna scolopes. Classification (NCBI taxonomy): domain Eukaryota; kingdom Metazoa; phylum Mollusca; class Cephalopoda; order Sepiida; family Sepiolidae; genus Euprymna; species Euprymna scolopes. Next base: position 24,313,682 of record NC_136499.1, on the reverse strand, counting down.
AATGAATCAGTTCTTGACAATCCTCAATACTAGTTTTAGACTATTCTTCTTGAAGCTTCACCCACAAATTCTCTGTGTTAATAGGATTTCTTTCCATAACTTTCACTCCTAAAGTCTTCCATAGATTTTCTATTGGATTTAAGTCAGGCCTTTGCGGTGGCCAATCCATAATTTTAAAATCTTGCTCACTAAGGTAACTCATTACCACCTTTGCCTTGTGACATGGGGCATTATCTTGCATAAAGGTAGCCCTATCGAAACCTGAATTCTGTATGATTGGCACAACATGATCTTGAACAATGTTTTTATAGATTTGCGCGTTTACACGAGTTTGTAACCGGACAAAAGGCGTTGTACCTTGGCTAGAAAACATTCCAAATACCATGACGCTTCCGCCCCCAAACTTGACAGTTTTCTTAGTACACTTTACATTGTTTTTTCCATCATTTCCAAATAAATTAAACTTGCTTTCATCACTGAAAAATACTTTTGCCCAATTTTCATATGTCCAAATTACATACCTGTTTGCAAGCTCTAATCTCTTCTTATTCTTCGAACTAATAAGTGGTTTCTTTCAATTAAACAGCCCTATTTCTTGCAGTCGTCTAGAAACAGTCTGTCTTGACACATTAACACATGAGGTACTATTCATAACCCTTTTAATTTCTGTGTAAGACTTAAAACGGTCCTTTAATGACATATACTGCATTATTCGATCTTCTCTTGCCGAAGTTTTGCGGGGTCTGCTGGTTTTAAAAGTACTAACTATTTTGCCAGCATCATTGTAGGATTTAACAACCCTGCCTACAACACTCTTGGAACGTTTCACTTTCTTTGAAATCTCTCTAATGGTGTGCTTTTCCTTGTGTAGCTTCACAATAGCTTGTCTTAGAGAATAATCAAGTTTTGGGTGTTTCGCCATGGTGTCGGCTGATGTTACGTTTACAAATGACTAAGTAAACTTATTCTTTAGAGGAAATCAAAAAATTTGAATATAGCATACTGTTTACATTGTTTTTTTCAATTTTGTCCCTTACTTTTGGAATTTCCTATTTTGAAAATAAATAAATAATTGTTATAATTCTTTTTCTATCCTTTGCAAATGATTCAAATATTAGTATGTTATTATGGATGATAACGACTACTAGTTGTTAAAATTTCCGTTTTCACAGTTGTTATTTCTAAAAAAATATTAGGTTTTACAATTTTATCCCTTAGTTTTGAACGCTACTGTATATATATATATATATATATATATATATATATATATATATATATATATATATATAAAAGTGATCGTGTCTGTGTGTTTGTGTACATTTCCCTACGCAATAACTCTGTCAATTTTTACTCTACAGACTCGAAATTTGATATACAGGGTACTGAGATTTGGGGAAATCGATGTGATCAGTTTTTGGCCAGAAATTTGGCGATTAAGGGGTCAAATTTCAACAATTTAACCTTTGAGAACTCTACCAATCTCCTCCGACAATTTTGGGGTTAAACACTTTAAATTTTAGATATAGGTTCTTTGGACATGGATCTAACTTAATAACTTGATTTGAGCCCAAAATAATAAATTTTAAGGGGTCAAAGTTTAAAAAAATTGACCTCTGCGGTCTCTTCCAAATTACTGACAATTTCTGGTCTAAATATTTGAAATTTTACATAAAGGGTATTCAGAGATAAGGCAAGCTTTTTCATCAGTTTGGGTCGAAAATTTTTAGTTACCAATATATGAACGTACATATGTATGTCTGTTTGCATGTCTGCCTTAAAGTTTCAATAGAGGCGATGGATTCTACCAAGATCAGTATCGTTTTAAAGTTCGACCTTTCATACAACAAATATCGAAAAATTGGCTAAAAACATTAATATCTTCCCCTTCAACTAGGCACTTTTCTACAGGGGGGGGGGTCACTTTTTTCACCGATATTTTTTAAAGTTACCTCTCCTTTAGTTTGTCCAGCCTTAATTTTAAAAAAATGTTGCTTCCGGTTTGGTGGTCGTCGTAACAGCATAAACGTTAGGTTTTACCCTGTTCTTTTCCTCCTTTGCAGTACGGGTTTGAGCCTGCCTTCCTACTACCACTTTTTTTTTTTTTTGCTCAGCATACACCTTTAAATACCCGGGCAACCATGCTAGTATATCTATAAAAGTGAACGTGTCTGTATTTGTATGTCTGTCTGTGTGTCTGTATGTCTGTGTACATTTTCCTTCGCAATAAATCTGTCAATTTTTAGTCTACAGACTCGAAATTTGATATACAGGGTACTGAGATTTGGAAAAATCTGTGATCGAGTTTCGCCCAGAAATTTGTCTGTTAAGGGGTCAAAGTTCAACGATTTAACCTTTGAGAACTCTACCAAACTCCTCCGACAATTTTTGGTCTAAACACTTGAAATTTTAGATATAGGTTCCTTGGACATGGATCTAACTTAATAACTTGATTTGAGCCCAAAACAATAAATGTTAAGGGGTCATAATAGGGGTCAAAGTTTTAAAAAAATAACCGTTTTTTTTGTTTATTTTTTTTTTGCTCAGCATACATCTCCAAACACCGGAGCAATGCTGGGCATCCATGCTAGTAAGGAGGCATTCCTAAACATACCTTATTTCATGGAAGCAGAAAAATTACCTATTGTTGTGGCAGGCGTCCGGCATGCTGGATATGCGGGGAAGTGGGGCACTTAACTTATACGTACATGTCCCAAGAAACAAGCAACACTCAGAAATCCCCAAAATCGGGTATTGGGCCACTTAGGGCCTGATTTACAGGTTGGATCAAAAATACCTGATGCAGAAGAGAAATCAAACAAGAACACCCAACCAAAAATATCTCCTGATGAGTTCGAAACCGTTTGCAATACTGAAGCAGCATCTCCTGAAAAAAAATAGACGTATTTGAAGCTCGTTCTTCCAAAGAAATTGCCACCCAAATCCTACGCACAATCCCTTACGAAGGAGGAAAAGCTAGAGATACAAACAAGCAAGGACCCTGGAGGGAACAAGTATAAAGAACTCTTAAAACGTGACGAAAAACGCGAATCCAAAAAATCCGTCCCCCTTCCCCAAGTTCCTGTTCCCCACCCCAAAAGAAAAACGCTCTCCCAAAAAAGTTTCAGCCCAAGTAAACACCGCACTCCCTACCAGAGAAAAAAAAATGACATCCCTAGGCGCTCCTCAAAAGAAAAAAAGCCCGAGACCCTCCCCTTTTTGCATCCCTGCCAACACACCTCAGAACACTCCCCTCCTTCTCCCATGAAAACAGACATCCCCCCTCCCACCCCATCTGATAAAAAGAGGCAGAGAAGTCCTTCAGTCGAAACCGAGTCCCGTAAAAAGAAATCCTCCCCTTTTTTTTCCGGCAACGCTATTTGCCAAATCTTAGCTGAGAGAGAATCTATTATGGAGACACATAAATCCAAAGACTATAAAAACCTTTTAGCTTTCAAAACTATTCATAAAAAAGAGATGTCAAACCCCGAAAACTTCCCCAAAGCGAATAGAATCTTAATGGTGGTTAGGCCTAGAGGGGAAGCCAGCGGGGTTTGGATGATGATGGAGGAGGTGAATAATGCCTTTAACTTGTTTCCTCCTGTCGCATTTATTAACGACAGAGAAATTACTGAGATGAAAAAATCATGTGTTGGACGGCTCCCTATTAAGATGCACCCATCACTATATAGGGCAATTAAATTAACCTTCCCTTTGGACATCGGCGGTCTGTCCCCTGACGGGTGAATCACCACTGAGATGACCACTGGATCTATGGGGACAGCTGTCGGTGTCTTGACACCGTCTATGTTTGGTCAGGATTCCCAACCCTAAGTGAACCAAGATGGCCTTAAGATTAGCTAGCTTGAATGTCTGAGGGTTGAGGGACGCCTCTCGTAATCTTTGAGTTATATGCGACCTTCAATGCCTCGGTGTGGATATATGTTGTTTACAGGAAACTCACTTTATTCCAAGTCTAACCCTTATCCCTGAGTGGCTTCCGGGCCTTGATAAGTGGTGATCACTGTGTAAAAAAAAAAAAAAAAAAGTGATTATCAGGGTGTGCTCCTTAGAGACTTTCAGCTCTACTCAGCACATTATGATACCCACGCAAGGGGGAGGGTTACCTGGCTAGTTAAGCGCACTCTTGATGCGTCATGTGAACCTGTATATGCAAATCCGGAAGGAAGATTCCACATACTGGATGTTACCGTAAAGGATGTGGCATTTCGTTTTATTAGAGTTTATACGTCCAATAACCATACTGAGCTAGTTTCCTTTTTTCGGCAAATCGAGCCCTTCATGAATTCGTCTGAGGCCTCACCACTGGATATAGTTTAAGGTCATATTCAGGAACTTTTATTCCTTTGTTGGCCGTACTTTTTAACTCCTGGTTTAGGAACAGGTGCATACCTCAGTACTTTACCAGGGGGATCATTAAATTGCTGCGCAAAGATAAAAATGGAGGGGATGTGATAAGTAATTTCCCTCTGGGTCGGCAAAAGACTCTACGCAGCGGGTTTTACTGAGACACCTAATTGTGTCCAATGTGGAGATTGGGAGGAAGACCTTGATCATGCTTTCTTCCACTGCGCTATCGTTCGACCTTGTGTGAGTTAGTTGAAGGCTTCACGGTTCGCATGCTGAATGGGCAGTTTTTTGTACTGAATTCGGTTTCCCCGTACTGCAACTGGGCACCGACCATGAAGAAAGAAGAACGCTATGTTTTTCTGTGTTTGCTAGCAGTTATGAGAGGCATGATTTGGACGATGCAACAGAAGGAGGTTTATGAAGATGAGATCTTCATTGCTCCCCAGCTTGTTCTCATTTTCAAAAATCGACTGAAAATGCGAATTAAGCTGGAGAAGGTGAAACTCACTCCGGCAAATTACAATGACAGGTGGATGAAAGTTTCGCGACTGTGTAGAGTGAATGGAGCTGATCTTGAGTTCATTTTTTGAATTTGCTTAGGTTTCAAAAATTTTGGGTGACCTGAACAAACATAAACATGCATCGGACCACTTAGAATAGGCTAGTTAGGCATTTTTGTTTGATTTTTAACTTAGCTAGAGTATGCATGTTGTCATCGTCTCAATCCCTTTTTTAGTTTTCCCCTGTTCCATCGCCTCCGTTTTTTTTTTTTGTCCCCCCCTCTTTTGATTTGATAATCCCCCCCCCCAACCCCATTAGGTGACGGATAGGCTGTTTTGTCAGTGATGTAGGCCCATTTTGTGGAGTTTATTTAATAAAATCAGTTTTCGAGGAATCTACATCTTTTTGACTGACAAAACCTCCTACCTGCCACAATTATTAGTGAGGGAGTTCTTTTTAGAAGTGTAAGCCATTTTGAGTTTCAGAACAGTTTCAGATGGTTCGCTGTTACACACAAGTCCTGGGAGGTGACTTGTTTGTAGTAGACAGTTCCACAGAACAAAATATTCTTACTGTGTCGAGACGGAAAAGAACATGTGAAATTGCTCCAGAAAAGGTTTAATATTTATGAAGCAATTCTGGTTTCTGATTGGTTGGTAGCAGAACGTGAATTAATTTGATTCGTCAGTTCTTAGCAGCATCGTTTATAAATAGAATCGTCTGACTGTGAGGGATCATACCCCATTAAAAACACTCTTTTGATGGGATGTGTCTCCTAGCGGCTTCGGCTGCATGGAGACAGGGTAGTACAAGTCAAGGATTCGTCACTTGACACTCAGCCCAACAGGTGAGGGGCCGGGAACCGGCCCAGCACCTGTTGGACTGAGGTACACCGCCTGGGTAATACCTAGGAGGTCCACCCTCCCAGGCCTTGCCACCGGGCTTTCCGGTGGGGCAAGTTTATTGCTTGCTGCCTGAGGCGCCCCGACCAGGGAATGCCGACGGGGTTACTCAGGCAATTTTTAAAATTGCAGGAGTGCCCCTCCTTTAGGGGAGCCTGCGGGGTTCCCACTTTCCAGGCCTTGTGCCAAATATTGCCGATGTGGGCGGCAATTAAATAACTACCCCATTAAAAACATCAAAATATTGCAAAACTAACCAACATTTTTTCATTGTAAATTTTTTCATTCATTATTGTAAATAAGATTTTTAGCCCTAACCCCCCACATCATGTATATATTTGTAATTTTGGGGTTTTAATTAGGACGTCTACAGAGTGATTCTGGTATTTTCGTGAAAGAGTCTAGTTAAGTTAACGTTATGTTAGTTAGGTCAACACTAACCCCCACCCCTTTTTTGGCCTTGTGCCACATTTTTATTGTTTAATGGAAATTTTATTCAATAAAATAAATATTTACCCCATAAATCAAAAATATTGTAACAAAATATGAAGTTGAAAATGTATCGGCTCGTAGAAGCATCTTGGAATAAAATGAAAAATATAGAATAAACAGACAAACTGTTTTAAAACCCTCATCAGAGAATATCAATGACTATATGGATAGAAGTTCTTCACTAATGCTGTTTTTATTTCGCATTTTTGGTATTTGAATGCACTTCAGCAAATCACTACTGAGAGCTCAAATGAAACTGGACGATCACTAATAGTAGAGAAATAGTATGGCAAGCCAGCACATGTAGAAACCTACACGACTCGTGTATACTACGTTTGAATGAAAAATTAGCTATCCTAAACATTAAAGGATCACAAAATTAATTAAACTGCAAGAGTGAAATAGCAAGCACATGTATACACAAAATAAACTTTGCCTCAGGATAACGGGGGGGAAAAAACGAAATAAAATGTAAGAATGAGGAACTACTACTACTACTACTAATACTACTACTAATAATAATAATAATAATGATACCAACAACAACAATAACAATAACAAATATCATAATCAAAATTATAATAGTAATGGAATGAAAAAAATGACAGTTTAAAATAATTGATTGGGAGGAAGTTGTTGATTTCAGAATAATTAATTAGTTCTTTTTGAATGTATAATAATCAGCAGTGGAAGGACAAGGGGAGATAATTGTTGCCAGGATACAACGAAAGCATACATGTTTTTTTCTAAAGAGATTATGGTCGTAGCCGATACTAGATTAAACAAGCGAATGAGTCCTCTTGAGAAGACAACTTTAGTGTTAACAACATGAAAACAAAATGGAAGAATTTAATACATTTACTCACTTTCCCTGCTTTAAAAGGTGGTACCATTTTAATCACAAAAACGACGCCATCTTGTATGGCCAAGAAAAACCAATTATAAGTCTATCAACTAATTAACTTAATTAGAGATTAATGAGTGTTTATTTTTTTATGAGTGGATTGTATGTATCTCATAATAGCAGAAGAATTTGAACTGACTCATTTTAAAATCTTATTTTATATTTAGCTGGGGGGGGGACTTATATTGGTTTTGGAGTAAGTAAAAATAAATGATATTATTAAACTGCATTTGAACTGAAAATTGATATTTTAAAATTTTAGGGGTTTTTTTGTTTTGTTTTTTTTAAATTATATTTTCACCCCAAACAAGGCACATTGCCACTTTGATGTAGGGGGCTACTATCAGGGACACAAGCTACAGGGGTACTATGTGGGGAGTTGAGCAGCAAGATGTCGGTTCGCATTACACTTGAACTTCTGCATGTCAGTACAGTAGGGGAAGCAGGAACCCGGAGGAAATTCCAAAGTCTAACGGTTCTGGGGAAGAAACTAATGGAGTAGAAGGCGCTCTTACATCTAGGGATCTCAACTGTGAAGGGGTGGGATCTTGTTGCTTGTCGGGTTTGTTGAGGGTATTTATGTCGAGGGGGTACAAGTGCTTGCACTTCGTTGGAACATTCACCGTTGAAGTACTTGTAAAACAGGCAGAGGGATGCTACATTTCGTCGATGGGACAGAGGCTGAAGTTTAGATGACAGTTCAGGACCTATCAGGTTGGCGACTCTCTTTTGATCCTTGTCTAGGAGTGAGAAACTAGTAGGAGATGCACCAGCCCGAATATGACAACAATACTCCATATATGGGCGAATAGAGGTACAGAGTTTATGTATGAAAGAATAGAAACTCAGAAAATGTCATACTAATTTCATAAGACATTCTTGAGATAAGGACATTTTCCAATATGGGATGTTGCAGAGTTGATACGAACAAAAATATTACACATTTTTGACAATTTTGGGGGTATTTTTGTTGGCACATGTGAGAGAATATTAATACCTACTTAAGAGAATTTGAATGTTTACTGGAGAGAATTTGAATGCCTATCAGAATGTCGTTCAATATCTAGGGTCTCTCTGTACAGAGGTTTTCAGGACAACCTGGCATGAGGATACTTACCTTAAAAAAACATTACTAAACTGGATGTTCCACCAGACAAGATGAATTATTTTCCTGAAATCTGGTAAAATCTTGTTTTGTTTAAAACAACATACCTTTAAAAAATCGATCTGTCAACTCTATCTGAACACGTACTAAAAATTTATTGTCTGCTTCAGTGACAAAGAGATTTTGTTAAAAAAAGTTTGTTTTGATTCTTGACTTGATAAAGGAGTAGAAATAATAGGATAATAATAATTTGATAATCCTTAGCCATTTGTTTTTGATAATAAAATTGGAAGAAAAGTTGGTGCTTATTCAGATTGGCACTCATAGCGATAAACAAAAATGAATAAAAAATTTTATATTGTATCTACTTATCAAGGGATGAAGATTGTATATTCCAAAAATCACAAAAAAATGATCAAGTATTTTTTTTTTACGGAAAACAATTTTTCTGCTTTTTACAAGTAAGTGAGAGATGAGGTCATGTGTCACTAAAGTACATAGTAAGGAGAGGTAAAACGTGCATTTGGGTTGTCTGCTCTTGTCCACCGATTCGTTGATTTCATTTTTTCACCATCATCAAAACATAGTAACATTTGATTTTCCTGAAAAAAAAAAAAAAAGAACTACTTGATCAAAGTACGTGATTTTTGGAATTTTTCATCTTCATTCCGTAATTGGTACATACATAATACAGAGATTTATGTATTTTCTTTGATTTTAAATGCCACCATAAGTGCCAATTTGAATAAGCACCGAAAATTCATTGTCTGCTTCAGTGAGAAAGATATTTTGTTAAAAGAAGCTTGTTTTGATTCTCACCTTTGTTGCGGGCCAGGATATAAATATCCTAACTCGCTACAAAAGAAAATAATGAAATGAATGGAAGGAAGGAAACAAAACTCAGTTGCTGAATAAAATAAACACGTCGTTTATTTTCTGTTGAAAAATGAATGTTTTAGGTGTAACTCGTGTTCATGTCCGCGCGTGGAACGAGAAATGGCAGTCCAGCGTGTAGACAAAGAAAAGGATAGAGGGTTGACATCAGTAAAGCTGCACGCACATGTTGGTACTTGTCCACGTGGAAATGTCTTCAGGCCATTAGTTGTGGACACGAACTTGTTTGGTTGATGGACCAAAGCAAAAGGGAAAAAAGAGTGAGAAAGTAAATCCAGTTCACGGAGAGAGAAAGCGTATAAAGTGTACGTACTGTCTGTTAGCTCTTGCCCCACATACAGTAGCAGGGGACGTGATGTGAACGGGCGCGCGCGCCCCAAAAAGGTGCAGTCGGAAGCTGGTTCGAAAAAAAGGAAACAGCTTATTGCTCTTGCTTTTATAGTTGTTTCCGGTGGTCTTTTGCGCATGTGTGGATTTCCTTCAAAGGAGAAGTGACGTTGCCCATGTGTGCGTACGTGTGCGCGTATGTGTGCGTACATGTGTGTACGTTAGCGTGTGTGTGTATGCACGTGAATGTGGGTGTATGTACATGAACGTGAAGACATCTATGTGTGTGTACGTGTGTGCACATATGTTTGTGTGCGTGTATGTATATGACAAGAAAAATGGCTTGAGATGTGGACGCGTGTTTTTGTGCGAGATTAGAAGGGCTCGTACACCTTGATAAAGTAGTAAAAATAATAGAATAATAATAATTCAATAATCTTTCGCCGCTTGTTTTGATAATTAAGATTGGAAGAAGTTTATGACTGAAAGTCCATTTTGACAAGCTTCTCTCCGAGTATCAAAGGTTCGTTTTTAAGCTGTGACTTCCTCTCTGGGTGACAAGTGTCCCCTAATATATTTATCTCCCACTGGTACCCAGCTCTCAGCATGACTGTTTCTTATTGGTTGAAGCTGAATCTCCATAACCAATCAAATTGGAGTATTTTGTAGGAAACGTTTATTTAACCAATAAAAAATAAAGTATTTTACAGCAAACGTTTGTTTCCGTTTTCTGCTTTTGTTACTTTTTGTTGTTATTGTTGCTCGCTGTTGTTGCTGCTGCTGGCTTTATTTCTTCTGTTCGCTAGGGACAGTGTTTTATCAGTTAGATGTTATGGGAGAAAATTTAATAACTAGGAATGAGCTCTCGTCAATGTTTGTGTAGCACTGTAGCAGTGTTTAGCATTCTTTTAATCAGTTTCTTACTTTGGTACAAAAAAATGACAGAACTCCTTTTCAATACAATTCGTACCAACTCTCTTTAACTTAAAACGTAATTCCCAGCCCCCCCCCTCTCTCTCTCTCTCTCTCTCTCTCTCTCTCTCTCTCTCTCTCTCTTTCTCTCTGTGTTGTCAAAACTCTTCCCTGTATCCAATTCGTCCTTATAATCGCTATTCTCTTCATGTGCAAACTAATGCCACATGTACATAAAGAATTATCTACAAACTTAAGTACTTCTTTTTCCTTGCCCCAACCTTGACGGGCCAAACAGATGCTCTGATACTTGTGTAACTTGTGTAAGTAGTATCTTCTATTACTGCAACATATAGCAAGTTCGTTTGCAAATGCAGTCTCTTGGCTTTTGAAGTGATGCTAGAAAAAAAAAAAAAAAACGATTCAGTTGTTGCTTCCAAAGTTGGAAAAATGCCAAAGACACATTAGACAGCGATAAAAGAAAATATGTGTATCAGTATTATTAAATTCAACAATACTACAGGAAAATTCTTTTCCAAAACTAACTTTATACTTTACGGCTTGATTAGAAGTTCAATTATAGATAAAACAGTTATTTTCACACCACAAAACGTACGACTTCCTAAATAGTTTGGATTGAAGTAAGTCGCATTAAAATTAAGAAGAAATTTATCAACGTTTTATCTTTGTTTATTATTTTATTTTATTATCGACTACATTTGAGACTGTCATATTGATAAAATAATATGATCTTATCTTGTAAGCTGATAATCGCTATTAAGAGGCTGGAGATGAGAGGGCGATGTCCTGTAGGAGTAATGAGATAGAAAGATATAACATTGCCATATTTGAGACGTCATTACAGGAATTGTACGGGGGGGGGGCGGAAGTTACTAATATCAAATACGCAACAAATGTCTTTTTTGTAAGCACACACACACGCACGCCCGCACACTATATATATATATATATATATATATATATATATATATATATATATATATATATGTGTGTGTGTGTGTGTGTGTGTGGGTGTGTGAATAAAAAGGAAAAACCTAAAAGAGTAAAAACAAAAATAAAATCAACGTTTCGTCTCTATTTCAGGGGACATCATCAGGATTTCTAGGCGAGGATGTACAGGAAGACGGTCATATATCACATGCGAAAGAGGAGGAGTTCAGTTCTCTTTCGCATGTGATATATGACCGTCTTCCTGTACATCCTCGCCTAGAAATCCTGATGATGTCCCCTGAAATAGGGACGAAACGTTGATTTTATTTTTGTTTTTACTCTTTTAGGTTTTTCCTTTTTATTCACATAACGTCTAAAGCATCGTTTATATCTTGCTTTATTTTATTCATATATATATATATATATATATATATATATATATATATATATATATATATATATATATATATATATATATATATATATATATATATATATATATAGTGTATTACAAAGTGAATACACTCCTCACATTTCTGCAGATATTTAAGTATATCTCTTCATGGAACAACACTGACAAAATGACACTTTGACATAATGAAAAGTAGTCTGTGTGCAGCTTATATAATATGGCTAATTTATTTTCCCCTCAAAATAATTCAAAATATAACCATTAAAAGCTAAACACTTGCCAACAAAGGTAAGTACACCCCTTAGGTAAATTTGTTAATATTAACATGCACTATATCAACTGTCAATATTTTGTGACCAACATCATTATCCAGAACTGCCTTTACTCTCCTGAGCATGAAGTTTGCCAGAGCTTCACAGGTAGCCACTAGAATGCTATTCCCCTCCTCTATGATGATATCGTGAAGCTGGTAGATATTTGAGATTTTGCACACCCCCACCTTCCGCTTGAGGAACCCTGAAGATGTTCTATTGGGTTCAAGTCTGGAGATATGCTTGGCCAGTCCATTTTTACCCGTGGCCTCTTCAGTAAAGCAGTGGTTGTCTTAAAGGTGTGTTTAAGGTCATTATCATGCTAGAACACTGCCATGCAACTCAGTTCTTGGAGGGAGGAGGTCATGCTTTGCTGCAGTATTTCACAGTACATGTTTAAGTTCATGTTTCCCTCAATGAAATGTAATTCTTTCACACCTGCAGCACTCGTGCAGCCCTAGACTGATATTCCCACCACCATGCTTGACCATAGGCATGACAGACACACTTATCTTTATATACCTCACCTGATTGCCGCCACACATACTTGAAGCTATCGGAACCAAACAAATTAATCTTCATCTCATCAGACCATAGGACATGGTTCCAGTAATCAATGTATTTTGTTGACATGTCTTCAGCAAACTGTTTGCGGGCTTTCTTGTGTATTGTCTTTAGAAGAGGTTTCCTCCTGGGGTGACATTGATGCACACCAATTTGATGTAGAGTGCAACATATGGTCTGAGCACTAACAGGCTGACCCCCCCCCTCTCACCTCTTCAATCTATGCAGCAAGCACTGTCAATTTTAAGTCTACAGACTCGAAATTTGATATACATGGTACTGAGATTTGGGAAAATCTTTGTAATCCGTTTTCGGCCAGAAATTTGGCTGTTAAGGGGTCAAAGTTCAACGATTTGACCTTTGAGAACTCTACCAAACTCCTTCAACAATTTTGGGTCCAAACACTTGAAATTTTAGATATAGGTTCCTTGTACATGGATCTAACTTAATAACTTGATTTGAGCCCAAAACAATAAATTTTAAGGGGTCATAATAGGGGTCAAAGTTAAAAATATTGACCGCTTTTTTATTTATTTTTTTTTGATCAACATTGTAGGGGACTAGGATATAAAAATACCCCAATCCCGTTACAAAAGAATAATGAAACGAATGGAATTGAAGGAAACAAAGACTCAATTGATGGATAAGATAAACGTCGTTTATTTGCTGTTGAAAGAATGAACGTTTTAGTTATAACATGTGTTCATGTCCGCTCGTGTGTAACCAATGTTCGTTGTGGGGTTGGTGTTGTAGCAAGAATAGGAAATGTGTGTTCATCTCACTATCGTTTGTTCACGCGTGGGAAGAGAAATGAGTGTTGTAGTGGAAATGAGAATGATAATCCAGCGTGTAGACAAAGAAGAGGATATGAGAGTTGATGTCAGTTAGTAGTCAGCTACGCGAAGGTGTTCTCAGGGACCAGTAGTAGATAGAGAGAGAAAGAGTGGGAATGTGTACATACGGTCTGTTAGCTCGTGCCCCATACATAGTCGCAGGGGTGTTGACGCGCGCGAGCGTGCGCCTCCCGAAAGGGAGGCAGCTGGTTAGCCCAACCTCTCTGGTCGAGAGTTGGTCCTAAAAGGGTTAGAAACAGCTTGTCTCTTTGTTTTATACTCGTTTCTGGCGGTGTTTTGCGCATGTGTATATTTCCCCAGAAAGCGGAAGTGACGTCTTCCATGTGTGCGTTCGTGTGCGTGTGTGTGAGTACATATGTGTGCGTTAGTGCGTGTGTATATACACGTGAATGTGAGTGTATGTATGCGAACGTGAATAAATGTATGTGTGCGTGGACGTGGGCGCGTATGTTTGTGTGCGCGTATGTATGTGACAAGCAATATAGCTTGAAATATGAATGTGTGTTTTTGTGTGAGACTTGAAAAAGGCTTGTACAACATACACCTCCAAACACCCGGGCAACGCCGGGTTGAAATACTAGTGTATATATATATATATATATATATATATATATATATATATATATATATATATATATATATATATATATAAAAGCCCAAAACGATTCTCGTTGACTAATCAACAGATACTTAATTATATATATATATATATATATATATATATATATATATATATATATATATATATATATATATATATATATATATATATATAATTAAGTATCTGTTGATTAGTCAATGAGAATCGTTTTGGGCTTTTTTCAGAATAGAAGGGGTGCTGTGATGGACCAAAAGAGAGGTAAGTTTCTTTAATAACTTCTATTGAAGCACCAGTTTGACTCCTTTTATCACAAAGTCTAAAATTCACACATTTCTGTGTGCTGCATCACTTATGTGGGTGTAATGAAATCATATATTGCACTCTCTAGAGGACCTATTCTATCATTCATATAAGTAGTGCTGTTTGCTTCATCAAACCATCAAACTTGTGTAATTGTGCTAGCTCTGTGCTTTATGACACTCGTTGCTGTGAACAACCAACTGCACACAGATAAGTGGCCTACAAGCTTCCCACACAGGAATAAAAATGGTACATAAATGAATGATAATGAGAATGTCTAGAAATTCAGTTCCTCATCTCCATAATAATCTTTTTTTTATTTAAAAATTGCTCCAGACAAAGTATGAAGCCACTTGATGTAAGAACCTAACAAGAACGAAAGAGGATCAGTACAAAGACAGACAGTACTGTTATGTGCAAGAAATTTTCTATGGGAAGACACACAACATATATTGGGAAAAAAAACTTAAAGAAAGACTTAAATAGAAAAATAAAATAATTTATTGGAAATATAAACAGTGAAAACAAATATTTACAAGAAAAAGGTGTAAGGGAGATAAATCCGGTTTTAGATTAATCTAGCTTTTACACAGTGTAAATAATAACCGAGTTTGAGAAATAATAATATATTACTTTGGTCAGAATATAAGATCAGAAAATCAATATTTACCAAAAGGTCAGTTCTTTGTGAGAGTGTTTGCAATTGACTTGTTTCAGGAATTCCTTATGACCGGATTTTATCCCAGAAAAAAATAGGCTGGAATCATATATAGTTGAAAGGTCGCTCCAAAATAATGTTCCTTCTCAGAGCTGATTTAATAATTGAACTTATGACGCTATTAGCGTCTATTTATAGTCATTGTGGATGGAACTTTCTAGAATTTCTAAAATGGAACACTATGACTTGGAACTTTCTGGAGCCCTCGGAAAAAGAACACTTTTCTGTTCTATTTTTTAAAACTCTCTAGAAACGCTTAAAAAGAATTTTTTTTATTTTCTAATTGTTATGTAATCTATTTTAATAGTAAAAGTTTTATATTATTATATATTATATAATATATTTTATATTATATATTTTATATTATATATTTTATATTATTATATATTATAATATTCATTTTATATTATTATTTATATCCATATATTTTTGTATTTATTTTATATTTATACTAGCGGGGGTACCCGGCATGGCCCGGGTATTTCGAGGTGTGTGTGCTCTTAAATTAAAAAGAAATCGGAGGGGAGGGGGGTTAAAATGTTTTGGTAAGTTGGTAGGATCGAACCCGAAGCCCTGAGGCGAAGTTGGGAAATAAAATGTGAAAAAAACATGAACCGTTAACCGTTCGGCCAGCCAGAATGAGTTACTGAAAGATGTTTTAATTTATTTAAGTAAGAACAAAATTGACGGGTGCCCGCACGGAAGTCGTAGAGTTAACATTTTGTGCGAGCATTACAACGACGATGACGTAAGCCATAGCTATTCAGCAGTTAACATTTTCTACGGGACAGTTTTTAATGAGGTCAATGACCCGGTTTGTTTGTTTTTACCTAACTTTGGGGAAAAACAACTCCCCCCGTTTATTAGTGGAGTGTATCGTCTCAAAATGAAAGCAACCATCTGATATGACGACGGTATGCCGACATTGAACAAACATTACATCGCTTTCTAGAGACCATTGGCGCCAGTTATTCGAATCGAGTTTCGCTTTTTTTATACTAAAAAACGAAAGTAACATGCGGCGATCCCAAAATATTGAATATTTAACGTTTCAGAGTCAGGCAAATTAAATAGATGGGCGACCTCCATTCATAACTCGTAGATATTATGGTTTCAACGTGATATAAAAAGTTTTAAAAATGAGCGACGGCTTCGAGAAGTCGCCGAAAAAAATCCTTTTGCAAACATACAGACAAAAAACGAACACACATACATACATACATTTTCGCTTTTATATTTATAGATTATATTTTATATTATTATTTATGTAAGAAATTGTAATTTATTCATATTTTAAAGAGGAAAATGTAACTCCCCCTTTCAAAGTAAAAGTTTGGAAATATAAGTTTTCTTAAAAAGATCAAGGCCATAAGCAAAAAAGAAAAGTCAGCCTCAAGCCCACAGTTGGAATAAGAAACTGTATCAAACCATAATACTTCTTCTGATCAAACACATAGACTCCATTCTCGATCCACCTAACACTTATTATTGTCTTTGACCTTGAAGAGTTTTCTTTAGTAGCCTCTTATATCAAATAGTTTTGTGCCTTGTCTGGGGTGATTTCCATAAAAAACAAACCAAAAAATTAAAAGGTTTTAAATGACAAAGATGAGAGGCATACCAAGAGAATCATTCCAGTAATGCATAGAAAAGAGGTATTGAAAGAATGCATATTGCACTCCAGTGTTTCCCAACCTTTTTTCCCTTGTGACCCATTTTCAACATCAAAAGAAATCTCAGGTCCACATAACCTTGAATAAAAATTTTGAGTAACATGAAGCTGTTTTTTATTAACATAAAAATTTTGTAAAAATATTAATGACTAAACTCTTGCTGTTCAAGGTCAATGGAGCTTTACTATAGTGATTTCATAAATCTATGTTAGCAGAAAAGCCATAGAATTTCAACCCTCCTCCTCCACATATATTTTCATTGGAACCCACTCCAGACCTAATGAAAGCTCCAGGTTCATTTCAAAATTTTCTCAGTTGTTTTTTTGTTTTTTTTGAGGGGTAGGGATGGGTTCTGATAAATTATTAATAGTGACACAAGTCCCGTTACTTTTCAGACATGTAATTAAAATTCTTTTGCAGGTTTAAATTCGAACTTGTTCAACAAGTATGAAAAGCTACAGCTTCTGCCAGCTTGACTCGATAATAGACATTAGTTGCTTCTAAAAGAAACTCATCCACACCAAAGACAAATTAATGAAACGGGGTGGCTCCAGATTGACAACTTTAATTTTGATGCAATTTACAAAGACAGAAAATAATTAACTTATTTAATCTGCGTCAGAAAACTTCATTCTGTACAACTGGTGATAATAGGATATTTGTGGAGAGCCTTGCTGTGATTCGCACTACAGGGAAAACCGTCAGTTATCATCAGCAAGAAATCCCTTGCAGCAAACAGCTGGTGTGACAACTTCCTCAGGAAAATCCTCGAATGCAGCAACCAATCCACATAAATTACAAGCACTAACCAGCGACATGAAAACTGAAGTAAAGCAAAATATGGAAGTTTTGCTTGTTTTGTTTTATGGCATATCAACCCTTTTCAGGTTATTTAATGCCGAATCCAGTAATTTTGAAAAAGGTTTTATGCTTCAAGTTTTTTTATATCTTTAAATATTTATTCGCAACACACAATGAAGAATACCGAAAGAATAATTACAGCAGCAAGAGACATTGAAAGAAAGAACAAGATAGAAAAAGAAGAGTTGAGGGATAAGACAAGGAAAGAAAAATGGGAAGAGAAACAACTATATGGACGATTCATGACGATGACAAGTTCTGTGCATCTGCTCAGTTTCTCTATCTGCTTACTCTTCATCCTGTGGCATGCTGGGATGTCTAAATCTACAATCTGGCAAGACTTTTTCTTCTCGTTATGACATTATGACATCCACTCTTCTTGCTTGGATAGGTTTGGATAGGTTGGATTTTGTGACTTTCGTTTTCAAGTACTGCTAACAGTTTGTGCTTGTACCATTTGTCAGTGTTTTTAAGATGCAGTTGTCTGTAGTGTCCCATTTGATCGTGTCTATTCTTATATTCTTTTCGGGCTAGTTTGCTACATTTGCTTATGTGGTTTATTGTTTTGTCTCTTTGTCCACAGAGTCTGCATTTACTGTTTTCTTGTATCTTGTCGATCCTTGCTTTGATGTGGTTTGTTCTGATAAAAAAACTGTAAATGACACAAAAAGAACTAGAAAATACATAATGTAGAACAGCGAAAGAATAATTACTGCGGTAAGAGACATTGAAAAAACAAACAAGACAGAAACAGAAGAGACAAGGAATAAGATGAGAAAAGAAAAATGAGGAGAGAAACAGCTACATGGACGATTCATAAGGATGACAAAAAAAGGAGGCTGGAGAAAACACTTGGACATGGCTACACAAAGGAAACTTAAACAGAGAAACTAAATCCCTAATAACAGCTGTCCAAGATAACGCAATCAGAAACAACCACAAAGATCAACAAAACACAAGAAAACAACAAATGCAGGCTCTGTGAACAAAAAGACGAAACAAGAAATCACATAATAAGCGAATGCAGCAAACTAGCTCAAAAAGAATATAAAACTAAGCATGATCAAGTAGGGAATCCAGTACATTGTAAATTATGCAGATAACTGCATCTTGAACACTCTGACAAATGGTACAAACACAAACCAGCAGCAGTACTTGAAAATGAAAGTCACAAAATTCTGTGGGACATGGATATACCAACGGATAAACCCATTCAAGTAAAAAGACCAGATGTCATAATAGTTAAAAAAGAAGGAACAGTCCTGCCAGATTGTAAACATTGCCATTTCAGCAAGAAAAGAGTGAAAAGTTAGGAGACAGAGAAGCAAAGCAAATACATGGAACTGGCCAGAAAGCTCAAAGGAATATGGAAGACAAAGAAAGTTAAGATAGCACCACTAATAGTAGGAGCACTAGGAACAATACCAAAAAACTTTGAAAAAAAGAATGAGAGAGATTGGAATCAGAGGGATGGCTGATACGATACAATGGATAACAATAATTAAAACGGTTGAAATATTAAGGAAAACTCTTGAATGCAGAGACTAACACATATGAGCTACAAGCACAAACCGGACATATAGAAACTGCTACAGAGGTAAAACAAAAAGTCACATCACATGGAATCATGAAAACTGAAACTATATCAGTGTAACTTCACCTCCCTGTGCTCTTGTCTTTCCCTTACCCTTTTCTCCCCCCCCCCCTTGTGTGTGTGTCACTATAAACTGGTACCACACCAAATAATCAAGGAGGGTCAAGGAGGATGGAAAGACCGAGGAGAGAAAGCACTAGCCAGATCTCTGCTGAATGAGTGCAAAGAGGACTGGGACCATGGGGAGGCTTATTGCCACCCAAATTCCAGTGAAGACCAATGGTCGTTGCCAATGAGAAATCAATGGTAAACGGCTGTTGCAATAATGCAAATCCATCTATACTGATTATTGAAAGTGGTGGAGAGTACTGGAAATCTGAGGAGACTTGTTATCTCAGACTCCAGAGAACACCACAGGTTGTTCTTAAAGAGAAATCTTTGATAATTGCCTGTGTGAATATGAGTAAATAATAATATGCTATCTGAGAGTTCTTTGTTTAAACTCTTAGACTGTACATTCACTGGCAACATGAATTGGAGCAAATACATTGAATACATTGCCAAAGTTTGCTGCAAATAAGGTGGGCTCTCTCTACCATGCTAGAAAACTACTTACACCTGACAGTATATTGTATCTCTAAAAAGTCACTGTTTGCCCGTATATGGAATAATTGTTACCACATCTGGGCTCATGCATTTACCACAAGTCTCTCACTTTTAGACAGAGTCCAAAAAAGAGTCTATAATCTAATAGGTACCACACTATCAACCAAGCTCAAACTCCTGTCCCATCGTCGCAATGTTGTATCCCTGTGCTTTTTTTTTTACAAGTACTTTAATGAAATGTGCAGTGACTCATGGCACTTGTGCCCCCTCAACATAAAAAAAACTTAACTAACCTGACAAGCAGCAAAATTCCACCCCTTCAATGTAGAGGTCCCTAGATGCCGGAAAGTCTTCTACTCAAATAGTTTCTTTCCACGAACTGCTAAAACTTGGAATTCCTTCCCTGTCTCCTGCTTCCCTGACTGTACTAGCATGCAGAAATTTAAATGTAATATGAACAGACATTTCGCTGCTCAACTCCCTACATAGTGTCCCCGTTAGAAACGGTCTCAAATAATAGCCCCTTACGTCCAAGTAACAATATGCCTTGCCTTGTTTAGAGGTAAATAAGAGTTTAAATACTACTACTACTACTACTACTACTAATACTAATAATAATACTAATAATAATACTACTACTAATAATAATAATAATAATAAATAAAGAGTAAACGACAATTTTGGACATCTATTTTTGTAAAGAACATTGTTTTTATGCAAAAGTATTAAACATAACTGAAACTTTGAGAAATTTGTTGGATTTTTGTGAAATTTAATAACATTTTTATGATGGGTTCTATCTTCTAAGGGGGGAGGTCACCCCCAATTAAAGCAATTATCGATAAAAGAAAATATTTTCTTTTTTTTTTAATGATAATTAAGAAAGAAAATAGGTTCAAAACTAAAATTCGTAGGTCAAATTGGACAAGATGTGTTTGTTTGTCTCATGAGTTAAACTTAAAAGAAGAAATCAAGAGACGGGGATAGAGAAAACTGCTATTAACAGGATTATTACCCTCCTGGAAAGACAGGTAGAACGAGATCAAATTGAATAAATTTATTGGGCTCTTTTCTAATGCATGCGTGCGCGATAGAGAGAGTAACGAGATTAGCAGGAGAGGAAAGATATAGAGAAAGAGAGAAAGTGACAGAGAAAGAAGGGGGTAATGACAAAGGGATAGTTAATAGCGGAGAGAGAGAGAAAGAGAGATAGAGAGAGGGAGAGTATAGAAAATAGAGAGAAAAGATAGATATCTAGAGAAATATAGAGAAAAAAAATAACGAGAGAGAGAGAGAGAGAGAGAGAGAGAGAGAGATATTTAACAAAAGAAAGAAAAATATAGTAAGAGAGAGTAAGATATATAAAGAAGAGAGAGTAAAGATTTAGTGAAAGACAGAGAGAGAGAGGACAACGTTCAGAAGATGGAGAGATAATGAGCAAAAAAGACAGAAAAAGAATAGGGAGATAGAGGGGAGCAGAGAGAGAGAGAGGGAGAAAGTAGATGTAATATGTAAAACAATATGGAACCGCATAAACAGATCAATATTAACAGCGAGAGAGAGAAAGAGAGAGAGAGAGAGAGAGAGAGAGAGAGCAGATAGATATATAGATAGAAAAGGAGTAAATAATCAGATTTAATAAAAAAAGAGAAATAGAGAGAAAGAAATTAGCATTCGGAAGATGAAAAATTATATATATATATATATATATATATATATATATATATATATATATATACTAGCTGTACCCTGTCACGCATTGCTGTGGCTCAATTCGGTGAAATGGAAAGATTTTTTTTTAAATAAGAGAAAATGCACGTTTCTTATATGATTGCTTTCCCAGTATTTGAGGATACACAATATTTTTGTTGTTCCATTTTCGAGAAGATATAGAGATATTCTGGTTTGCTGACTCTTGAACATGTAACATACATGTGAGAAACAGTCAGTGTGTAGATGTAAGCCACACAATTGTAAAGATTGTCCATGAGCTTTGTTGATGGTGATTGCATACGACAATCGAATTGGGAATTGCAATCTCCTAAATTGAAATGGTGTATCTGGTGGAAT
This sequence comes from Euprymna scolopes, assembly GCF_053919585.1. Lineage (NCBI taxonomy): Eukaryota > Metazoa > Mollusca > Cephalopoda > Sepiida > Sepiolidae > Euprymna > Euprymna scolopes. The sequence continues at coordinate 24,291,762 of NC_136499.1, read as the reverse complement.
CATCATAATGCGCGGAATGAGGACATCATCTTTGAAAAACCCTGTCAAGATTGTTGCTTCTATGCCATTTGGAACGTCCCTCACATATATCTTTATCTCTACTATTATATAAAAAGAACTTTATCTAAGTGTCTGTGTGTCTGTGAGTTCGTTCCCTATAAACTGAAAAACCGCTGGATCAATTTTTATGAAATTTCACATGAAGAAACTTCATGTGCCCGGCAGTGTTCTTAGATAGGTTCGAAATAATACAATGAAAGAAGGAACAGGCGATTTGGACTGAAGTTAACACCTTACACAGCCTAACGTTATAAGCGCATTTGAGAAGTTTTATTACCACACAAGCTAAAAGCCTCGACATATAAAATCAACAGTATATTCTTTGATATGGCAGGGGTACATTCGAAATGAATGTTTCAGTTTAGAGCACAATTGGAGAACGATACTTGATCTTTTGCATTTTCAACTTTAATTCAAGCCATTATATATAAAAAATAATTTTATAAAATCAACAATAGGTTCTCTATAGTTTAATGTAGACTACAATGTATTGTGAGATAACTCATAGCGAGAGGCATGTGAGCTTCCCCCCTCTAGATCAACAAAATGGGTCCCCAATTAGAGCAGGTAATCAATAGATTTGATTGAAAAATGGATGATTTCAGCGATTCTGATGACAATAAAAATATCGGAGTATGAAACATTCGTTAATCCGTTAATCATCATTCAATTCAGGGCAACGTCGGGTCACCATGCTAGTATATATATATATATATATATATATATATATATATATATATATATAACTTCATCTTCTATATAAGCTCCAAATCAATTTGTTGAGCTGATAAGTCTGACCTTAAAAAATCTCTCTAATTCTTTTAACTCTCTCCATATATATATATATATATATATATATATATATATATATATATATATATATATATATATATACAGGGTGACCCAAAAAAACTGGCCCCGTGTACACTTTATGTGATATCTCCATTATTTATTCACCGATTGCCCTTATTTTATAGGACATGGCAGAATCAACGACCGTGAGTACACCAAGACCCAAGTAGGAGCTGGGACAAAGAATACACTGTGTTAAATTTTACTACAAGACAGGCTCATTTAAGAAAACCCAGGACAGTGTCATGCATCAGTTCGAATGTGAAAAGGCTCCATCCAAAAGCAGAATTCAGAACTGGGTGGACCACTTGAAGAAGTATAGGACTGTCGAGAACCTCAACGCTGCCAGAGAGAACCGTCCAACCACTCGGAAAATCCCAAGAAGCAAACAGCCGAGCTGGTCGAAAGAGTGAGAGTCTCTCCAGCAGAGTCCAAAATGCTCTGTGCGTAAGCGAAGTCAGTCCCTCGGTATGTCCCATAAGACTTGCAAGAGAGTGCTGGTGAACGATATCAGGGCTTCGACATACAGAATACAGACGCTGCAAACCTTTACAGCCTCAGACAAGAAGCAGAGAAGGGCTATGGCAGTCAAGATGCTCGATAATATCGAGGACACACCAAGTTTCCTTAACCTCCTTTGGACCTCAGATGAAGCCCACTTCCATCTTGATGGAAAGGCGAACTCCAAGACAAATATCTTCTGGGGGTCCTTCAGATGCAATGAAGTAGCCACCAAGCCCTGCACTCTCCTAAGTGCACGGTGTGGGCTGCAATCTTGGCCAGAGGCATCATAGGACCAATCTTCATCGAAGAATCTGGCGCAGCAGTGACAGTCACCAAGGAGCGGTATGTGGAGGTCCTCAAAACCTTCAAGAGTGAGCTCCAGACCATCTACCCGTCGCTCATGAGCAAGTTCTGGTTCCAGCAGGATGGAGCAAGTTCTCACACCTCAAACCTGTCCCGAGATTTGCTGAAAGAGAACTTCGGAGGCCGAGTGATCAATCTCAAGTCGTATTTTGAGTGGGCACCCCATCGCCCGGACCTAAGACCCCCAGATGTTTTTCTTTGGTGCTATCTTAAGGACAGAGTCTACGCAGGGAAACCCAGAACCATCACGGAGCTCAAAGAAGCTATAAGGGAGGAAATGAGAGCCATTACCAATTCAGTCTGTAAGAACGTCATGGACAACTTCGTGCTGTGCCTCAAGAAATGCACGGAGCTATATGGAGGCCATCTAGAACATATGCTGTAGAACGGAGAAAAAATGGTCAAAAACTCTAGTGTTTTGATATGATGTTTTGAATATAATAAACTAGTTATGACCAAAGTTTCATTTCATTCGAGCAAAACACTAAGAAACGGGGCCTAATTAGAGTTTAGGCCCGTTTTTGGGGGGGGGTCACCCTGTATATACAGCCATGGTCAAAATTATGGAGCACCTATAAAAAAACTTAGGTAATAGTTTAAACCTATGCATTTAAGGGTTTAGAATTGTACAGTGAACAGTCGAAAACAAATGTAAAATATTTAACAGTAGATTGTAGTATTTATTTGCTTTAAAGCCTCTTTCAAGTGTTTTAGTTGAGTTTCATACTAAATTCATTCTAATATTCAAAATGATTCATTGTCCTACTAAAAGTTGTTTCTTATTTTTCAGATAATATTTGATTCCTGCCAGTACAATAATAGTATATTTAATTGCAAATGCCTCCAAAGAAGCAGCTTTCAGAGATTAAAAGGGCACAAATTGTTGCTTTATCTGGTGAAGGATATTCTCAGGTAGAAATTGCGATGATTAAAAGGTACAAGGAAACAATGACTTTCAAAAACAGAAAAGGACAAGGCCGTAAAAAGTCTACAACCACTAGGGAAGACAGATCTTTGGCAAGAGCATCCCCTGCAGATAGAAAGAAAAGTTCTTTAGAGCTTGCTGCTGAACTTAGGGAGGATGCAAACAAAAACATATCAGCTTGAACAGTGAGAAAAAGGTTATTAGATGCAGGATTAAAAGGACACAAAGCAAGGAAGAAGCCATATTTGTCTTAGGTCACCAAGAAAAAACGATAGGAATTTGCAAAAAAAAAAAAAAAAAAAACATGAAAATTGGACACCTGATGATTGAGCCAAAATTGTTTGGTCTGACGAAAATAACTTTGAAGTTAACAGCTTGTATTTCCTAAACTTTGAAAAGAATAATTGAAATTTTTATATGAATACACATCCATAACACCTATTCAAAAATTGTGCAAATTTTCATTTTTTTTTTTTTTTATCAGATTTTTGGCACCTCTGGAGTAGTTTATGTTTTTCGTAGGGAAGGAGAGACATTTCATCCTGGTGGTTCCAACTGTCAAATTTGGAGGAGGAAGCGTAATGGTTAGGGGCTGCATGGCTTCTTCAGGCACTGAACTATTGTACACATGTGAGGGCAGAATGAACTCCACAATTTATACTAACATGCTGAACTAGGTTTACCAAACCTTTTTGAATAAAATATTTAATAATAACATGTCAAGTGATGTAATCTTCCAACAAGACAATGCCTCATGTCATATGTCAAAAGTTTCAATGGGTTGGTTTGTGAAAAAAGGAATTACAGTGATGAAGTGGCCCCCTCAATCCCGAGACCTAACTCCCATTGAAACTTTGTGGTCCCACCTAGGGAAAAAAGTGAGAATGCACAAATGTTCATCAAAAAAAGTAATTAGAGGCCAAATTTAAAGAAGAGTGTCAGAAAATAGATCCTACCACATGCAAAAATTTAGTCAATAATATGCAAAAATGAACAAAAGTTAAGACAAAAGGCGGACATGCCAAATATTGATTGTTGTTAAAATAGATTCATCAATGTTTACTCCACTATTCTTAAATTCTTAATCTTTAAATGTAGAAGTTTGAATCATAATTTTGATTTTTATTGGTACTCCATAATTTTGACCATAGCTGTCATATATATATATAGTTATCCACATGCACTACTGTTTCGCTGTATCACATCTCATCAGTGACAGCTATGGTCAAAATTATGGAGTACCAAAAAAAATCAAAATTATGATTATATTTTTTTTTTTTTTTTAAAATTCAATTTTCACCCCAAACAAGGCACAGTGCCACTTTGAAGCAGGGGGCTACTATTAGGGACTTAATTAGCGGGGTCATTATGAAGGGAGATGAGTAGAAAGATGTTTGTTAACATTACACTTGAACTTCTGCATATCATTGCAGTTGGGAAAGCAGAATCCCGGAAGGGAGTTCCAAAGACCCGCAGTTCTGGGGAAGAAACTATTGGAGTAAAAGGCTTTCTTGCACCTAGGGATCTCTACTGTAAAGGGATGAGACTTAGTAGCTTGTCGGGTTTGTCGGGGGTAGTTACGTCGGGGAGGTACAAGTGTTTGCAGTTCGTCAGAGCATTCACCATTAAAATATTTGTAGAACAGGCAGAGGGATGCAACATCTCGTCGATGGGACAGAGGCTGAAGCCTAGATGACAGTTCAGGACCTATCAGGTTGGCGACTCTCTTTTGAACCCTGTCCAGGAGCGAGAGACAAGCAGCAGATGCACCAGCCCAGATGTGACAACAGTACTCCATACATGGGCGAATGGTTGCCTTATAGAGGTATAGGATACTGTCAGGCGTAAGTAGTTTTCTAGCACAATAGAGGGAGCCAACCTTCCTTGCAGCAGCCCTGGCAATGCTCTCAATGTATCTATTCCAGTTCATATTCCCTGTAAACGTTATATATATATATATATATATATATATATATATATATATATATACACACTGTGTGTCAAATTATTAACATTTTTTTACTAGTTTCAGAAACTTACTGATAGTTTCATATCAAAAGCTTCAGAAACTTTGGCAATGCTTAGCTGTGTGTACTGTGAAATTTTCGTACTGTTCCGCGTAATGTAAACAACTTGCCATCGTAATTGCTGAATCCACGGTATTTGACGTGTGCAAAAATTATTAACTAGGCAGTTTGTTTCATCAATAAAATGGGTCGTAATGTGATTTGAGTAGTTCTGAAAAGAGTACTATTACAGAACAAAAAAGGTAAAACTACCCTTGAAATATCAAAAATTATAGGAAGGTACCATCAAACTGTAAAGAACTTTGTCAAAGACCCTATAAAGGTACATAAAAGAGCTGATAAAGGTAAATCTAGAGTTGTTTCACGCCCTTCTCTACTCCAAATTTAATGTGAAGCTGTTAAGAATCCTGGGCAGACAAGTCGAGAAGTCTTTGACCAAACCGGATTGAAGAGTGTCTCAAAAAGTACTCGATGTCACCTTCTGAAAGAAATGGCAAAGTCTGTTAAGCCTGTTACAAAGCCTCCATTAAAGCAATATCACATACAAAACCGATTAAAATGGGCAGAGGACAACATGAAAACGGATTTTTCCAAAGTTTTGTTCACGGATGAAGTGCGTGTCGCTCTTGATGGTACAGATGGCTGGAGTAAGAGATGGGTCCTAGATGAACGACATCATCATCAAAGTTTAAGGCGCCAACTAGGTGGTGGTGGGATAATGATTGGGGCTGGGATTATCGGAGGTACTTAAGTTGGCCCATGGAGAATCCTGGAAGGCATTAAAATGACGTCAAATGTTTACATAGCTTTTCTGAAGGAGCATTGAACCATGGCTGAAGAAGCAAAGGATTACGTTCAGAAGAACCATTATTTTTATGCAGGATAATGCACCCTCGCATGCAGGAAACAAAAGCAAAGAGTATTTGCAACAACTGGTGTTCTCTGGGTTACGGAAGATTTTTTTTTTACATAGGCATCACCAGTTATCAAGGTCTAAAGACCACTCGAGGATAAGGGTTAAGAGTATACAGTAGTCAATTGAACAATATAGTAATTGTTAGTAATGGAAATTCAGTAAATTTTTTAACTTGTTTATGTTGGACTTGAAGACAATCAGATCGTAGTCAGCTGGAAAGCAGGAAAACGGAAGACAGTTTCACAGGCATGCAGTTCTAAGAAAGAAGCTTTTTTCATGGAATCTACGTTTAGGTTTAGGCATAGATAAAGAGTGGGGGGAAATTATTGATAGTGTTTTCAGCTAGATGAATGTTTCTTGTGAAAGTTTGGCAAGGGGAGACCATATATTGGAGCTCAGTCGAGCACTTGCCATGAAAATAACGATAAAGCAGAGACAAACTCGCAACATCTCTTCTGTGAGATAGAGGTGGCAGAGAAGAGAAAAGGACATCTCCTATAAAGCTACGAAGTTTATTTTGAACTCTATCAAGGCAGGATAAGTCCTTTCTAGCAGCTCCTGCCCAAATGTGGCAACAATCGATAGAAGGATCCCACCATTTTTCCAGCGGCCTTGGCAACAGATTTAATGTACGTGTTCCATTTCAGATCAGGAGTAAAGGTCAAGCCCAGAAGCTTGTCAAAACATGAGGCTTCCCCAAGACGAGAGCCATTCATTTCAATTGATGCCAGATGGTGATCAGAACGTTGATGATGTAAAGATAGAAGCTTGGTTTTAGATGCAGTAAAAGTAACCAGCCACTCCTTTCCCCATTGTACCACATGCTCAAGATCAGAGGAGAGAGAATCGGAGGGAACTTGGTCGTTTCCGGTCTTAGATGTGCTATCATAAATGGTAGTGTCATCAGATAGATGGAGTTGCCTACGAATTCACAAGATTTGAACCCGCTTGAGAACCTTTGGAGTATCATGAAGTGACGCCTCTATGCAAGTGGACGCCAATTTAAGAGCAAAGATGAGTTGTGGGATGCTCTCCAAGAGGTGTCACGAGGAATAGCTGTTAATGAAATCACAAATTTGACTAATTCTGTTGAGCAACGTCTTTTACAAGTCATTCATAAAAAAGGATCGTATATCCCCTACTAATTATGTTAATGTAAGAATTGCTATGTAGTTATTGTGTTCTAAGCATTTTTCCTAGTTCATTTACTGTTTAAAAATTATTTCAATAAACAAGTTATGGGTATATTGTGTTTTTTTTCTCTACCTCATTAATAATTTGACACACTGAAATCAACAGATATTCATATCTTCTGCCATAGTTTCGCTAAGACTGCTTTAAATACTTTTATTTTCTGACTGGAGTAGCTAAATAGTATTGTCAGGACTTTCTCAAAGTCTCATGGATTTTTATTCACTCGCTCCTAAGATATTTAAAAAAAATGTAAACTCGTTAATAATTTGATACACAGTATATATATATATATATATATATATGACGTCCTTTCTAAAAGCAAACCGGTTGGCCTTAACATGCATTTTGGGAAAATTAAGGTGATGTTGAACGAGCACGTTGCCAAGTTGCAAATAATTATTGATGGAAAGACCATTGAGGAAGTTGAAAGCTATATCTACTTAAAGAAAGAAAATTATGATAGATGGAGATCTCCTCACTTAGACAAGGAAAAGTATAGCATTGGAATAGGCAGCTTTTGGGAATCATGAGAAGCCGAAAAGCAAGTATGGCAATCAAAAGGAAGATCCTTAATGAACATATACTACCTGTGATGATCTACGGTAGTGAAACCTGGGCTTGCCAAAGTGAAATCTTGGCAGTGGCATAGAGGAAGATGGAGAGAATAATGTTTGACATCACTTTACAAAACAAAAAGACAAACATCTGTATCCGCCAGCAAACAAGAGTTATTGACATCAATACTGCCATGAAGAGATCCAAATACAGATGGGCAGGGCATGTAGCCAGACAACATGACAACGGATGGTCCATCAGGACAACGGAATGGACACCTCATGAACATAAGAGGTCACAGGGAAGACCAAGAACGAGATGGAGGGATGACCTGATACAGAACATTGGTCCCACATGACAGCGGATAGTTCGGGATAGAGATAAATGGCTAAAGTTCAGGGAAGGGTTCCTCATTGGGTGATAAAACCCTTATTGATTGATTGCGATATATATATATATATATATATATATATATATATATATATATATATATATATATATATATACACTATTAAGCCCTCCCCTCTTTGGGTTCAGTGCTGTCATAATTGTATCTCATCCGCGACGTATTTGACTATTAAGTGAGGCTAACTGGTTATTTGTTTGTAAATAAAGTAGCAGCTCGAGCATTATAAAAGTGATGGGTGAATGTTTATTTAATGGACATTTGATGAGGTCCTTTACGAGCACTGATACATGGTCCAGTGGTTAGAACTGTCGACTATCAACACAATGGTTGTAGGTTCAATCCACAGCTATGAAAAGGCACAAGTCTAACCCCACTGATGAGTTGTGATACAACGAAACAGTGCTGTATGGTGATCTCTCTCTCTCTCTCTGCTCATTTTCAAAATTAAGGATGTTGATAATCTACATATCGTCCCTACCATAAGTACTCGATTTCTTTCTAGAATAAATTTTAACTACAAAGGTATTTGGGGTTACCAAATGTCAACAATAATCACGCGATTGATATGAAATGAATGAATGAGGCTTATAACATAACAGCAACGTCCAATGCCTACCCAGGGTAATATTGAGATATTTTAAACAAAAATTTCTTTATATAGTTTATAGTTTCGTTTTGGGTGCATATGCAGTATAATTTGATTTCAAATAGATACAATTTTACTTCACATACCAAAATTAGTCAAAATTCCAAAAATTATGCAAAATGATTGAGGAAAAAAATAATTACAAGTAAAGATAAAATTTATTGAATTATAAAGTTTTATTGTATTTGTTAATGTTGAAGAGTTCTTAAAATCCAGGGGAGGTAACTGCAGTTTATGATTTTGCCAAAATATTAAAATCTGCCATTTCAAAATAGAAAATGACAGATTGCTAATATGAGGTGCCTTCAATAAGTTTCCAGACTTTTCGTATGGACACTTTTATTCGAAGTATTCTCCTCTGGCTGCAATGCACTTGTACCATTCCAACAACTTTTGGCAGGCTCTATGGAAGTCCTCTTGTGTAAGTGTGTCAATGACCCTTGTCATAGCCTCTTTTATCTCCTCAATTGTCTCATAATGGCAGCCTCTAAGGTTTTCCTTAAGCTTAGGGAATAACCAAAAGTCACAGGGATCAAAGTCTGGACAATATGGAGGGAGAGGAACTGTCTTGATGCATATCTTGGTCATAACAAAACGTCTTTCTTTCTGATATTCTTTGAGCACCCTTGAGACAAACTTTGCACAAATCTTCCACATCTTCAGTTTCTCGTGAACAATCTTATGCACAGTTCCCACAGTGACATCAAACTGTGCACTTATTGCCTGTGGCCTTATCCATGAAATTCTTTATTTGGCCAATCAATTCTGGTATTCTGACTTCCTTACTTCTCCCACACTTTTCATCATTCCTCACAAACTCCCTTCCTTCCTTCCTTGAATCTCTTATGCCACATAAAAACTGATACCAGATTCATGCAAGATGGTCCAAAAGCAGTCTGAAGCATTCCATACGTTTCTGTGGCATTTTTTCCAAGTTTCAAACAGAATTTTATTGCATATCGTTCTTCTAAAGTGTCCCCATGTCCGGATTGCATTTTTGAAATTCACTAGCTGTGACAATCAGACTTTAGTAGGGTGTATTCCAATTCCTACTGTAACTGTTTGTTTGAACCTATAATCATAAAAATTGGTCATTCATTGCATAGAAATAACATACTGAATTTTCCAGAGTCTACAACAATTTTAAATGCCTGTACAAAAATGCCTGGAAACTTATTTAAGGCACCAGGTATCCATATTTTTCTGTAAAAAAGTAATTCTAGTAAGTCTTCTACCTGATCATTTTTCATAGTTTTGGGAACTTTTACTAATTTCGACATGACACGCAAGTACGTAATAATGTTTTTAGCTAAAATGCATTGTTTGAAATCGAATTATACTGCATAAACACGACATTTTAACATATCAAAAAACTATGTGGAGAACAGTGAGAATCTGAGAAACAATAAACATGAAGTAAAAAACTTTTGTTGTGGTTAGCTTAACGTAACTTCATGTTTTCATTCAAGACGAGCACTATGTTATTTTAAAGAATTTGGAGATTTACAAAATTAACTATTCCTAAAAATAAAAAAAAAAGATAAAATTTAGAATAACAAATTTCTATAATATCAACAACAAAATAAAGAGGAACAAAACAAAAAAAAAGCACTAAATCTACGAAAAACTAATTTTAATAACAAAAATCTCAACAAAAAAAAATTATTTTAATAATTTAATTAAAGAATTATATATAACGTTAATAAATTTCATCCATTAATCAAAAATTAATGTATAACATTAATAATTAATAAATTTTCAAATCAAACTTGTGAAATAATGTCTTCAAAAATGTGACCAACTATCTCTAGTTAAAATTCACATTAACCACGCAAATTCACATCGATTAAGACTTAGGGTAACCGTCAACAACACCAGGCATGTATTTTTCTCTCTTCACAAGGGGCGAATTATACCATCAACGAAATGAAGAAAAAAAACATTATTATGTCTTCTTCTATGAATAAGTTGTTTTAACTATGAAAGTTTCAGAAATTTTAGAAAAAAATGATTTTAATTATCTAATAAAGATAATTATATAACACGGTTTTCTAAATTTTCAAATTAAACTTATGTAATGATGTTTTCAAAGATCTGACCAAGTTTCTCTATTCAAAATTTCTATATATTTAATATATAAAGACTATTGTAGCATTACCTCCCATTCTCAACACAATTACAGACTTTCCACCAGAGGGTGTTAGACCCATATTATCTCCTCTTTTTGTGATGGCAAATAATAGAGTGAAAACTAACAGGACGATGCTTAGTTGGTGCAGACTGATCACCAAAATTTTTAAAGATAGAGACAATAGAGGACTCCTTCCAACAAGAAGGGAAACAGGATTGAGACAAACAGAGATTAAATAATTTCGAGAGGATAGAAGAAAGTTCAGGAACACAACGTTTGAGAATGACAACAGTAATTGAATTAGAACCGGAAGTCTTTGGACTGATCATAGTCAGAAAGAAGCCTAGCAACCGTCTTTGGAGTGATAATCACGGAATCAAGACACTGGTCAGTTTTCAAATGAAAATCAGGAAGAACATCACCAGAATCATTAATAGAAGAATCGTCAGCAAAAAGACGAACAAAGAGATCAGCCTTATCCTTAGAAGATGAAATGACCTGCAAACCATTAAAAAGAGGAGGTCTATCAGATTTGCTACTATTAACAAAACTATTGTAGATTCTCCAAAAATCATGTTCACCGACTTTTTGAGATGAGATAGAGTTACGAATGCTTTGAGAATAGATAGACTTGCAGGAATTGCTAGCTTTTCTGTAGGATTGTCTACACGTCTCATCATCATTCCAGCAATACTGATTAACGTAATGGTTACAATTCACAATGACAAAAGCAAACACCAGACGAAAACTAGGGAGGAGAATGAGATTTAGTTTGAAACATGATAAAGAATGAAGGTATCAATTTCAACAAGAAGTCAGTAAGTAACTTTCTTAGCATCATCATTCGGAAGCACATCAAAGATAGGACTCCATGGTGTTGATATATATTCAATTGCTATAGGGTTATCTGCCCCTTTCCAAAACCCTTTTACTGTGGGGATTCTCTCCCCTTTTATTGTAACTCTTCGGTTCTCCATGTTGTAAATAAAATACACACACATTGTGTGCGTCTTAGTATTTCGTCAAACAAAATGTGTTCATAGTAATTTTTAAAACCTTTCTGGATGTCGCAGGCTCCGGTGATGAGGTATGTGTCCCCACATTTTTATTAAATGACTTCCACTCATTTTCAACATTGGTTATGGGCCCAGTCTACGTGATAACGTCTTGAAAATAATAGTGAAGCAAACACGTGTGGTAATTTTTCGCCATCTTGGATTTTTTTTTCTTGTCGTCAAAGTTTTGTATTGTTTTTTTTTCTTTTAAGTTAAATAACAATGGAAACAAAACTAAGCAACTTGGTTCCACTAAATGGTTCAAACTATAATACCTGGAAGGTCCAATGCAAAATGGCATTAATTAAGGATGGACTATGGAATATAGTTAATGAAACAGAAATTGTTCCGGACAAACGAAATGAGCCAGCATCCCACGTGAAATATTTATCGAGAAGAGACCGGGCTTTAGCAACTATTGTGCTCTCAGTAGAAACCTCACTACTGTATTTAATTGGAGACCCTGACGACCCTGCAGTTGTGTGGAAGAAATTGGCAGACCAATTTCAAAAGAAAACATGGGCAAATAAACTAGCGCTGAGAAGAAAATTATACTCCTTTAGATTAAAAGACGGCGACTCTGTCCATGAACACATAAAGACTATGATGGAATTATTTGACGAATTGGCTGTCATTGGCGATTCCATTGACGAGGAGGATAGAGTTGTTCACCTTCTGGCTACTCTCCCAGACGATTATAATATGTTGGTAACAGCACTTGAAGCAAGTCAGGACGTTCCTAAATGGGTGTTAGTGGCTGAACGCTTGTTGCATGAAGAAAGCAAAATTAAAGAGAGGGAAATTAACAGTACGGAATTGAAAGCCATGACATCAAAACATCATGTCAACAAACGGGGACCTAAATGTTTTCACTGTGGAAAAAAATGGACATATTAAACGTGACTGCCGTTTACTTGAAACAAAGAATGTTAAGTCGAACCCTCCAAGAAAGAAAGTTTTCTTTACTAAGAAAATACAGGACAACTCCAGCGACTCTGGTGAGGGTGAGTGTATTGGACTTTTTACACATCATGCATTATTGTCTAATGGAAAAAAGAGTGACTGGATTGTGGACTCTGAAGCCACATGTCATATGTGTAGTGATATTGAAAAATTTTCTAACTTTCAAAAATTGGATGTAGCTAAGGAAATAACCCTTGGTGATGGATTCTCAGTTGAGGCAATAGGAACAGGAACAATAGAGCTAAAAGTGGGTGTACCGGACGGGAAACACCAGAAATGCAGGTTGTATGAGACCTTATATGTTCCTAAATTGTCCTACAATCTTTTGAGTGTGTCCAGAGCCACTAAATCTGGAAAAACCTGTATCTTCAGTGACTCAAATTGTCAATTTTTAGATAACAAGCAAAAGGTGGTGGCTACAGGTTCCAAAATTGGGAACCTTTATTATTTAAACTGTTCTGATATAAATGAATCAACCCATGCAGCAAACTCCTGTTTAAATGGTAACACAAAGGAGGAGATTTGGCATAGACGCTTTGGCCACCTTAGAGAAAAGAACTTGCAAAAACTAGTAAAGGACCAACTAGTTACTGGCCTTGACTATAATATAAACAAGGAAATTAAGTTTTGTGAGCCTTGCTTGGATGGAAAACATCATCGTTCATCGTTTCCAAAATCTGGAGGAAAGCGAGCAACTCAGCTTCTTGAAATTGTGCATAGCGATGTTTGTGGAAGGATAGAGGCAAAATCGCTTGGTGGTGCCGAATATTTTGTTACGTTCATTGATGACAAATCCAGATTTGTGTGTATATATGTGCTGAAAAACAAACGAGATGTCCCCCAAAAATTCAGTGAATGGAAAACTATGGTGGAAAAGTTCACTGGTAAAAATATAAAGGTTTTGTGAACCGACAATGGAGGAGAGTATACTTCAAAAGAATTTGGAAACTACCTGAAGAAGGAGGGGATTAAGCACGAGTATACTGTTCCAAAAACGCCAGAACAAAATGGTGTTGCAGAGAGGATGAACCGAACATTGGTGGAGATGGTTCGATCAATGCTATCGGATTCTAAGCTGCCTAAGAAATTTTGGGCTGAGGCATTATCAACGGCTTCGTATATTAGAAATCGGAGCCCAACAAATGCAGTAGAAGGTATGACACCATATGAAGTGCTGAAGGGACGTAAGCCTAATGTGAAACACCTATGCATTTTTGGATGTGATGCTTTTGTCCATGTACCGAAGGATGAAAGATTCAAAATGGACTCAAAAGCAAAGAAGTGCAAATTCCTTGGTTATGGGATTGGTATAAAAGGGTATCGACTCTTTGATACTAGAAAATCCAGAGTGTTCCATAGCAGAGATGTCATCTTCAATGAATCAGGTTCAATAGCTGAACAGGAGAAAGAAGAAATTGTAAATCCATCTCTGGTAGAAATTGGACACCAAGATAGCTCCAATGATGAAGACAACCCACAAGAGCTAACAGGACCCCGAAGATCATCAAGGCTACAGAAAACCCCAGATCCGTATGGCGAATGGGTTTACATGGCTCATAACTTAAATGACCCATTGACCATGAAGGAAGCACTTTCTGGTCCTGAAAAGAATGAATGGTTGAAGGCAATGAATAACGAAATTTCTTCCTTACATTCTAATACAGTATGGGACCTGACGGAATTGCCCAGTGGACGAAAAACTATTGGTAGCAAGTGGGTGTTCAAGCGAAAATACGATGCTGATGGTAATATGGAACACTATAAAGCTCGACTTGTAGCTCAAGGTTTTCTTCAGAAGCAAGGAATCGATTATGACGAGACTTTCTGCCCAGTTGTGAGATTTGAATCGGTGCGAACAGTTATTGCACTAGCAGCACAGCATGATCTGAAGCTGCATCAATTGGACATAGCCACTGCTGAATGGAGAGCTGAAGGAGGAAATCTACATGAGGCAGCCAGAGGGTTTCAAAGTTAAAGGCAAGGAACATCTTGTCTGTAAATTGAAGCGAAGTATTTATGGCTTGAAGCAGTCCCCAAGATGTTGGAATGATGCACTGCATGGTCAGCTGAAGAAGATGGACTTCAAACAGTTGGAAAGTGATCCTTGCATCTACATAAAATCTTCAGGAGGAGACATTTTCATAACAGCTGTTTATGTTGATGACATCATTGTGGCATGTAAATCCACAAGTCTTATTGAAGATTTCATGAAAGCGATATCAAAGATTTTCAAAATAAAAGATTTGGGAAAACTACACCATTTTTTGGGTGTGAAGATTATTTATCCCGAAGCAGGAAAAATATGGATTGGACAGCCTACATACACAGCAGATGTCTTGAGAAAGTTCCAGATGGAGAATTCCAAACCTGTGTCTACTCCAATTGATCCCGGAACAAAATTGACGAAGGCAACGGAAACAAGTAAACTGGTCAACAAAGAGTTGTATCAGTCTGCAGTTGGGAGCCTATTGTACCTGTCGACAAGGACACGACCAGATATTGCTCATGCCGTTGGAAATGTTTCGAGATTCTGCTTTCAACCTACAATGGAACACTGGAAGGCTGTGAAACATATCCTCAGTACTTAAACGGTACACAAGGATATGGTTTACTTTATGACAAGAAGAAAGCCACCAATCTCCTGGGGTACTCCGATGCTGACTGGGCTGGTAATTTGGATGATCGCAGATCAACATCTGGATATGTTTTTAAGCTGAGTGGTGCGGCAGTCAGCTGGAGAAGCAAAAGGCAAACCTGTGTTGCTCTATCAACAGCCGAAGCTGAGTACATGGCATTGGCAAGTACAGCACAGGAGGCTGTTTGGATGCAGAATCTTCAAAGTGCCTTGCTAGGATCTCCAGTAACACCAACCCTTATATATGAGGACAACCAGTCAACCATATGTATGGCAGGGAGTCCACAGTATCATGGAAGGGCCAAACATGTGGACATAAAGTTCCACTATGTTCGAGAACTGGTCGAGCGGGAAACTGTTAAGCTCGAATACTGTCCAAGTAAAGAGATGGTAGCCGACCTGCTAACTAAAGGACTTGGAAGCACACAGTTTGTAAGGCTCAGGGAACTTTTGGGACTCCATAAACTATAATGCAGACTGTCAGCAATTGAGGAGGAGTGTTGATATATATTCAATTGCTATAGGGTTATCTGCCCCTTTCCAAAACCCTTTTACTGTGGGGATTCTCTCCCCTTTTATTGTAACTCTTCGGTTCTCCATGTTGTAAATAAAATACACACACATTGTGTGCGTCTTAGTATTTCGTCAAACAAAATGTGTTCATAGTAATTTTTAAAACCTTTCTGGATGTCGCAGGCTCCGGTGATGAGGTATGTGTCCCCACATTTTTATTAAATGACTTCCACTCATTTTCAACACATGGAACGCAAACGCCATCCCAATCAGCCTTCTTTTAGTTATGGAAAAGACGATCAATAGAAGATTTCACAAAAAAAATCAATCTCAACTATCAACAGCAGCATAATCAAAAGAACCCAATAGAAGAGTAGAGCAAATAGAACAGGAGTCAGTAACAGAAATGAAAAAAGCATTAATTAAGGATGATTGATTACGGTCATTATCATGAAAGTGTGTCAGGAAGGTGACAATTTAGAACAAGTCATGAGATACAGAAAAGTTAAGACGGCGCTTCTACACTATCAGAGCGGAATTTCGGAAATCGTAATACTGAATTTCACAGGAAAACAATGGTATCTACGTATTCCTCGTATTTTTAAGATGATTATATCCAAAAAATTACAAAAATCGATAAGGTAGAAATTATTTATTAAATAAAATAGAATTTGAAGAAAACGATCGTATTTGCTTATGTAAGACACAGGAGAGTTCAAAAGGGAGGTAATTTGCTCTCAATAATTCTTTAAAAAAAACTCAGGATAATTAAGACGCTTCATTGCCGATTCGACAGCTACAAAAAGCTTGTATATATGTTATTTTTATATTATTTAATTTTTAGGTGAACAGTTATTTTTATATTAAGCAATTATGAAAAAATCTTAAATTAAAAACAGACTCAGACAAACTGTATATATGTTATGTTTATTTTGTTATTTGTTTTGCGTTAGTTACATTAAAAATTTAGAGTTACTTCCCTTGTTTATGGTTTTGTTTCGATTTATTTTATAAAAACAAGATGGCCGCAATTTTTCACCTGCTAACATGATTAAACTTGTTTTTTAATAATTCAGTAATATTCATGTAATTTCAACTGTATAATTTGGAAGCTAATATTGTAATTTATTAGAACTGGCAAAAAAATCAGTAGAAACCATTGTTTTTATCTGAAAACTCCATTTATTGACTACAAAATTTCTTTCTGGTAGTGTAGAAGCGCCGTTAAGACACATTTCACAAGATTTGTGTAATTAGAGTGAGGTAGTCAGTCAGAATGATGAGCAATGAAGTCACCAAAAATAAAGATGGTGCTTGACGATGAAATTGCAATGTATTATAAATACTGTAGGATATATATACAACAGAGCAGTCATTGTCAGATGGAAAATGATACAGGTGCAACTACTCTATAATAGTGAAATTCGGAAAACAAAAAATCGATTTAAAAAATAAATGGTATCTACTGACATTTTGTGTCAATTTCAATTAAAAGCAATGATATCTATTTAATTGGCATGTCAGAAGTACTTAAATATTACCGCATTATTTAAAAAAAAAAAAACAAAAAAAAACAGAAGTTTTCAATCTTTATTGTAAAAATTATTCGCCATGTTTATTTGGGAACATGTTACATATTGACAAGAAAGTAACTCGTTACGCTAAAAACAAGGTAAAATGCACAGTTTATTAAAAAAAAAACAAAAAAAAACATTGGTAATAGTTACACGCTAATTACCTCTCCTTGTAACTCTCTGGTGTTTTTTTAGCCAAACATTTTATTTTCAATACTTTTCTTTGATAAGTAATTTGTAAAAAATAAAACTCTTTAAATGGCATACATGCCACTTGTTTTTATCCTGTACATAAATTTCGTCCAATTCGTCTATAATTATATTCAATCCATTTGTCCCATTATTGCAAAATGCCGAACACATTCTCTTATATTTTGTGACAGTGACAAAAATACAGCTGGGTCCTGTTACTCTTTAGATAAATTCGTCAATACAGACTATATGTATTTATCTTGCTTCCATTCAGCATATAACTCTCCATTTAACATTTGTATAAATAACTTCTTCACAAATAAGTGAAAAATCCAGCATTTGTCTGCTATGAAAGTGTTGATAAACAAACGGAATGTATTTAAAATGTTCACAGATATTGTTGAAATGCTGATAGCTCATTGGCTAAAGCGCCACAGGCATGACAAGATCAAGTTGGAAGTCGGTCAGGTTGAGCCCATAACTGTGGAGGTCCTGATTGAATTACTGTTAGGCCTTAATCCCTTTCTTGATATTAACGAGATTAAAGAACTTGGAAATCAGGTGAATTGTGCTTTAAAAATCTGAACGATCATTTCAACTGATAAAACCGACTTAAATTTTTCTTCATCCAAAAGAAATATCTTAACACAATTGGTTTCATTTATTTTCTGGATAATAAACCATAATAAATAAATAAATGCTGTAAATATAACTTTGGTATAAATCAACTAATCATTTTCATTTGATTTATTTGGATATTGAAATTGAAAAAAATAGTCTTAAACGTAATTAGCTTGAAGCGTTGCTTAGTGTGTATATAAAAGTAATTTATAAAAAGCAATAAAATGCAGAGGTGTAAACGGATAGACACAAACTGAGGCAAACTAAGATATAATGGTGGAATGAGTTATGCAAATTCACCTTTTATTAATACAATATATATAATCTAAAGAAGTTTGGAGCATTTTTAAAAAATTATTGTATGATTACTATTTTCTGTTAATTTCAATGTTATGTGACCAGTTTGTCGGTTAAATATTTGCAGATAGACACACATACACAGCTACTATTATATTTATATAGATAAAACCATTCTGAAAAAGAAGCATTTCAAAGTAAAGACTAGTTTTTTACATAGAGTTTTAAAATTAAACTGAATGGACTTTTCTTTGGTATCAGCAAGACTTGTCACGACTCCCGCTAAACAGAAACTAGAAGTCAGAAAGAAACACTTTTATTTAACATAAGCATCTAAATTTGTCTGTAGTTCGTGTCTATCTATTACACCTCTGTAGTTTATTGCTTTCTATAAATTACCTTTCTATTGTGAAACGTATTTTCTACATTTATTTTCTTCAAAGCCCGGGGTTTTAATTTGGTCAAAGTATCTTTTCTTTGAATAAAAATAATTTTGTGCAGTAATTGTGCAGTTAATTTACAACTTTCACAAAGCAGGATTTGCTGCAGTTTTACAATCGACCTATCCTATTGCACATATCCATATTTGGCTAAACAAGCAAGTTACACGTTTTAGTTGGTTCAAACGACATAAACTGGAAAGTTAACTTAAATATATTTTGAATTTTTTTTTTTTTTTTTTCTACTGTGACAGTTTTACAAAATTAAATTAAAAATAACTAAATTTGTTATTTCAAATACAACTTTGTCGCACAAAATATTAGATTTTACATTTTGTTTTGGTTCATAATAAATATATATTTTTTCCAACCATCAAGATTATCAAATTCTACTCTTGGTAAATTTTCATACAAACATTGGCAATTTTAACTCTTAGAAAATGGTCATGGAAGAGGGCGGGGATTTATGAGCTTCCATCCCCCCACACACCGAGATTGGATTAGATTTTTTGTTTTATGGCATGTCAACCAACTCTCTGCATGTGAGCTGCTCAGGACACCCTATCCTGCCTTGACAAAATTCAAAACCAGCTTCGAAACCTAGTTGGTGATGCCCTTTTTTCTTCCCTGCAATCTCTTTCCCACGGAAGAGTCGTTGCAAATTTGTCTCTGTTCTATCGTTGTTTTTATGGCAAGTGCTCGTCTGAGCTCTAATCTATGGTCCCCCTTTGTCAAACTTTTACAAAAAAAAAAACACTCATCTAGTTACAACAACCATCAGCAGTTTTCCCCCTAATCTCTATTTGTGTATAAATCTAAACGCAAATTCCATGAACAAAGCTTCTTTACTAGAACTGCCTGCCTGTGGAACTCTACAATATGGTCGTTTTCAAGTCCAATGTAAACAAGTTCTTGTTGAGCCGCCTCCCCGAAATAATTCATTTCTACTCCATTTCCACCATTAACTATTAATATGCTGTTGTCTCATTGACTACCGTACACTCATTAACCCTTATCCCCGAGTGGTTTTCGGGCCTTGATAAGTGGTGACTTCCATGTACCAAAAAAAAAAAAGTAATTTCTTGCCATGTGGTTATAACATAGTCATTTGATAAGTTTTTGAAAGTTGTTTAATTGTATCTTTGATTTCTTCTTTCGGATTGATTTTACGGCACATCAAACCTTTTTTGAGTTGAATCTGTGCATTTTGGTAAAAGTTTTTATGAAAAAAACTGTGTAGTGACCAGCTAAATCAAGTCGCTCATCATATGATCAGAAGAATCTATTCGGCCGGAATTTATTCATTTCAGGAACAATATGATTTTGTCACTGTTCACCCATGCAGCCGTACCCTTACAATTACACAAATATTCATTTTCGAATCTTTAATTATTTCAAAAAATACTCCCACACTAAACAATAGACTGGAATTGAGCTCCGCTTTTATAATATAAGTTTAAAACATAAGAAAAAATATAATTAAAAAAAAAAAAAAAAAAAAACCTTGCTTGAATAGTCATCTCCCTTGATTCACAAACGCAACAAGTATTTCAAACATCAACTGATTTATTTTAACGTTCTCCTAACGTCATTTTTTGTTCTATATTTCGCAGTATCACGTGGCAAACTCTGCGGCTACTTTTCCAATTTTGAACACTCTTCCGCTGTCTTCTCTTGAAAATGGACTAATAAGTCTGAAATATATTGAGATTTACAACACCATTGAATACAACAGAAAAAAAAAAAATTACTGTTGTTTAGAGTTAAAATTTGTGTGAAAAAGAAAAAACAAACAACAAAAAAAAAAAGAAATTTATTTCTTTTGTTTGCATTTAATTTTACTCTATATAAAAAAAAAATCTCGCATTGTTCTTGGCTTTTAATTTTATCTTATAATATATATATATGTTTAATTATGAAGAAATATATACTTTTAATGTATATTTTCAATGATTTGTTTTCTAAATTGCCAGTTAATTAAGTTCAATGAAAATGAATTTACACTTTCAGAGCATATATAGCTGAAGTAAACATACCAAACCAAAGATGCATCTACATTACACTAATTTTATTTTATTAGTAGTATAATGACACCTGTTTCAACAAACAACTCATCAGAGACAAATTTATGAAAATAAATGATTTTATCATTACATTCTTCACTTAAAAGTTTTCCAAATTTTTCATTTAAATTTTATAAATATTAAAATTTATATTAGGTTCCTATTTACAATGCCTCCCCACGGGACAGAGTTAGACACCAGTGTCGTTTTTTAACGTGGAGAAAAGGAACAAAAATAAAAATTGTCTCATTTATATTAGGTTGAAGTTTACACTTACTTTTATCAGGTAAACTTTTCATTCCTTTTTCCTAAATTGATAAATTTTGGTGGAAATATAATTTTTTTTTCAATTATATTTCACTTGTTTTTAGATACTAATCCTTAATTTATGAAGCTCAATGTAATCACAGAGCATATAACAAACAAATGACAATTACAGATTTTGAAATCATACCCAAATGCGTTTTATTTTCTTTTGGTTGATTGATAGTTGCTATTTCTTCTGATGAGTTAAGGGCAGAATAGATTCATTGATTGATATACTATTAATAATTAAATTAATGATTTTGTGCTACGAAACAGTTACTGTCAAGAATTGTAAATGCCAATTAGTGGAGCAGATTACCCAAACAATCGTTCATTTGATGATACAAGCATGAAATTTGGCATAAATATTCGCTGGATAGTAGATTTTAAGAAAAAAGTGCTGGCCACCTGAAATTCCAATATGGCGGCCATTTTCCAAGATGGCCGCCATAGGAGTCCAAATTTTGAAAAATTTCAGCATATTATTGTATAATACAGTGTGTTTATCGAGCTTAAGTTGGTTTTGTTGTCATAATATTACTCACTTTAAGCTCGTTCAGTGTTCTAGTGTTCCTGTAGAAGCTTGACAAGGGCAACTGCAAAGTTTAGTACAATGCAACCCAGTCTTTTTACATTTGCACCTTCCACCACAGTCAGTCTTGCATCCACATTTTTTCAGTTCACTGCAGCATTTTGAAATCGGTTCCAGTGAAGTCCACACAATTTTCCAAGAGTCATCTTCTTTTGACCATCCCCACTTTGAAGGACACTGAAGTTCTGGATCACGTATGACACTTTGTCCCCAAACATGACCTGCTTGATAGGCAGCTCTTTTGGCATGTTCCTTGAGTGCATTTTGAGTTGGTGGGATTAAGTCATATGACCTTTACTTCCGTGCAAAGAGGTCAAGTCTTGCGTCATCTACTGATGAGGTTGCACTGGACCTATCATACATGAGAATTACATATTTCTCCAATACTTGTAGATCAGACTCCTCAATTTCAGATGGGCTGAGACTGAGTTTTGCAAATGTGGCTGAGACTTCATTAAATACATTCCATGTCTGCAAGGCTGTCTTTTTTCCCTTGTCATTGAAAGAAGATACAACATCACACCCTGTGAAGGCATGGAAGAACAACATTCCCTTGGATTTCTCTGGTCCTAGATTGGACACAAGGTCATGTATAGGAATCCACCTGGTGTGTTCCCCCTTGCCGAATCCTCCTTTAGCAGTTTTTTCTCAGATTGTTTGCTTTGGCCAGTCCCCGTTTTGAAGAAATCTATGCTGTTCTTCTTGATGGACTGGTAGAAATATTGACCATCGTTAAGTTTATCCATAAACGTTTTGAACTGTTCTTTCCCCTTCTGAAGATGTGTAGCAACACGTTCAGCCGCAGATGATTCTGCTATGTCCTTTGTGTCAAGGGTCAGCAGATCTCCTGTCACCTCAGTGAATGGATTGCTCATTTCCTCTAGGACCATGGTGAGCCTTTGAACCTTCTCAAGGAATGTCTTCTGAGCTGCAGGTGACTGTTCATGGTGACGAGTGTCACTCTTCACATCCTTACTCCCTGATGCTGTTTCATAGTCGGCCACCAACTTCCTTATTTCTGGCCCAGCCACCATCCATCTTCGAAGAGCTGCTGGATCTTCTGTCAGCCCAATAGCTCCACCATCTCCTTTGATGCTAGCATTATTTTGTTCGTGGGCTTGGTCAATGGCGACTGATGAGAAATGCCTGTCAGATTTGTGAACTACAAAGTTTTCATTTTGAAATTGTTGTGCAACCTCTGGGTGTTATCTCTCTAAGCTCATCATATCTCGAAGATGAACTGGAAGCCATCGTGCGTAATTAACACTGTTGTTTGCGAAGAAATAGGTTATCAGTTCTGCCAGAGATTCACGATACAATGCAAAATTTCCCTCTCTGAAAGCACGTATCAGTGTCAGAATGGTCAGCTCCATGTCTAGAATCAAGAACCAAAACTGAAACAGAGGACTCTCTTTACTGCGGAAGCCACACCACTCTTCAAAGGTGACAGTTTTCTCATCACTGTCTTCCTGTTCAACAAGATATGCACTGTAACCTTTCTTCAAGAGCTTGAATAAACTGCTTGCTGTAACCTGATGAGCTTGGCGAGTCTTTGTAACATTTGTAGCTGATAGAAATGAATCTGCAGAGCCTGAAGATGCTATTTCTGCCTCGACAAGTGAACCAGTCCATCTGCTGCCCTCTAACATTGACCCTATTGATTTAAAGGCTGTCATTTCAATATGTAGTCCACCAAACATTATTACAAACTTGTCCTCCCCATATATGTCTGGCCAATGCCACTGTATCTGTTTCGCCAGTGCATAGAGTGGCTGGTCTTCTGTTATAACGGGTGTTTGTCCTGGGTTGAGGAACGACACAGTTTCCTTGATTTTGTCCATAGCATGCTTTATGGTGGCAACACTGTGTGCTTGATCTCGCAGAAGGGGCAGCAAAGCATTTATACTAGTCACAAATTCTGCTCTTTGGTTGCTTGCATGATGGGCAGACCATGTTACATTTGGTGAACCATCTACATCAGTGGTATTATGGACCTTTTCCAACCATTCATTTTCAAGCTTGACCTCCTCTTGGAAAAGTCTGGGATCTGGAAGTGAAAAGTCATCAAGGATGCTTGGTTCTGGATTCTTCTTACGGAAGAAGGCTGGTGGAATATTTGTATATGACTCTGGAAGATCCGGGACCTTCTTCGTCCGACCTTCTGCAACATTGGCTAAGATGCGTGCTTCTCCTACATTATCTGAACTTGGGTGCTCGAACATTGAAATACTTGTACCATGGAAAGATGTGCTTGATGTTGTTGCTGTTGGGTTGTGATCTATGTTATCTACAGCAGATGTTGTGAACAGCCCTTTCCTCAAATTTGGTGGACACACGACATCATCTTTCACATATTGCTTTACAACAGTCTCACCCAACTGCCCTGATATTTCCAAAACGCTGTCATAAGATGTGCTTATTCCATTCTCATGCAGCTTGTCGATCAGTTGTCTCTTTCTTGTCTTTGCAAAAACTTTCATTCCAACATAAACAGCAAATGGTGTTTCACGGTCTTTGGCATGTCTTTGAGATTTCGAACCTTCCCTATACTTTGAGTAACAGTTGAACTGCAGTAGTTGAACAATGGCCACATCTGACTGCACAATACCATGATTCAGATGGGACCTTATGTCCACCCCATGCTCAATACTGCAAACAAACTGCAGAAGTGCCTGGGGAACGGCTTCCTCTCCAAACCCTTCTTGAAATGCCTGGCTGAATTTTGTTTTGTGAGCCAGCATCTCTTTCCGGATGATATCAGCAGCTTTAGCCAGATGAATGGCTTCACTGTACTTGCTAGCATCAGATAGAATGGTGTTTACATCTTTTCTGAATGCAAGAAGGACATCTCGCCCTTTCTTATGTGCTTCAAGCTCAGGGATCCTAGAGAGTAACTGCTCTTTTAATCTGGTAGAATTGACCTCTGGGGATTCCACACCTAGTTGTTGCAGCCGACGCTTGTAAAGTGAGGCTAGATCAGCAAGTCGAAATATCACTGGTGCTGTTTCTGTACCGGTAACCATGCTATCCATGATGTAGATCACAAGCTCTGAAAACGCTAGGGGGTAAACGTCTTTCTCTTGACCGCTGTCATTCTCCTCTTGCGTCATGACATGTGCTCGCTCTGAGTTGTATAACTGTGCCAAGCATCGAGGGTGATACTTCAGCCCTTGGGCAACAACATCACCAGCACTTAACTTTGCTAGGAGCTTTCCATTGTTTAGGGTCCGGGCACACTGATTAAGCCTTTCATTCAGCTGCATGGTCATTGCCTGTCTTAAATTTGATATTTCATCCTCTTCTTCACATAAGAAGCACTGTACCTCTGGAGGGTCTGAGGTCCTTTGTCTCTTCTCACGGTTCTCTTCTGTGCCTGATGTACTGGGGGTTATTTTCCTTTTCTGTCCTCTTGACAGCTTTGTGTTATTGAACAATAGTCGGCAGCTTTGGTGATATTTTGCTTTATTTCGTATCAGTGTGGCTTCTATGCCTTCTCCTTCATCTAACCGTGCTGGATTAAAGGGTATTGGCATATCATTAAGGGCATAAAACAAAGGCACATTTTTTGCAATTTTTGCATATCCAGCATAGTCCTGTTTCCTCTGGAATGAGCTAAGAGGTGAAATTAGAGTTTTATCTCTTTTGTCAACCTGACAAAGGCAACATTTACTCCAGTCAGTTTGCTGTCTAGTTTTGGCATCCATCGTAAGAGTCGTTGAAGTGGTGTAGGCCGAGGGTTTATCCTTTTACCACCTTACCACCTTTGCTCACTTTGATGCATGGGATACAGTTAGGTTCATGCTGCTGCCTTACACCTAACCCGATCGTTCATCCAATATCATTTAAATCCCGTGCGATCTGTACACCATCCGGATAACAATAAAGCCCCTGTCATCCTTGGCTCGGCTCTCCCGCGCTGGCACATCCTGTCAATCCAGGTGCGGCTATCCAACCTTAGGGGCTGGCTAGATAGCATTTGGGACACTAAACTGGAGTTTAGCTGATATTGAACCCCATGCTGAGTTCCACAGCAGTGTCTGTCACCAGTGTGCCCTGGTAGTGAGCGACATACACTCTCGTCATAATATTCTGCAAAATTCTCCTTCTGTGGAAAAAACAGTGGTACTTAATTTGATCCTCGTGAGATGTGCCGCCTTGGTCACAATTTCTCAATGGGTTGATTCAGGGGCTTGTATGGAGTGAGGAAGGTAACGGAATTAAGAACACCTGATTTCTTCAGGATGGCTAGCATGGTTTGTAAGCCTTTTTGGGGCATTTTATAGGCAAAAACAGGTTATCCACTTTGTCATCCTTGCATTAGCAGTCCTTTTTAGGTATAAAAGTTGGAAAAAATGAACGTTTATGGAAATTTGTGGTTTGCTGGCGGCCATCTTGAAAAAAATGGTCGCCATATTGGAATTTTTGATGGCCAGCACTTTTTTCTGAAAAAGTAACTTACAGAGACTATTGATGCCAAATTTCATGCTTGTATCACCAAATGAACGATTCTGGCAAAAAATCACATTAATCTGCTCCACTAAATGTAATTAAAGGAATAAATTGTAAGATGGTCAACATCATGAAATTTGAAATATAGATTTTTGTCATTTGTTTATATCTATATATCTATAAAAGTGAACGTGTGTGTCTGTGTGTCTGTGTGTCTGTGTGTCTGTCTGTCTGTCTGTGTACATTTCCCTACGCAATAACTCTGTCAATTTTTAGTCTATAGACTCGAAATTTGAAATACCGGGTACTGAGATTTGGGAAAATCGATGTGACGGGTGTCAGCCAGAAATTTGGCTGTTAAGGGGTCAAATTTCAACGATTTGACCTTTAAGAACTCTACCAAACTCCTCCGACAATTTTGGGTCTAGACACTTGAAATTTTAGATATAGGTTCCTTGAACCTGGATCTAACTTAATAAAGTGATTTGAGCCCGAAACTATAAATTTTAAGGGGTCATAATAGGGGTCAAATTAAAAAAAAAATTTACTCTTTTTTTTTTTTTTTGCTCAGCATACACCCCCAAACACCCGGGCAACGCCGGGCTGAAATGCTAGTATATATATATATATATATATATATATATATATATATATATATATATATATATATATATATATATATATATATATATATTAGGATCGTTGAAATATTTTTACCTTGGAAATAAAATTTACTTTTTAACAAATATAAGGTAAACTTTTAACATTGAATTAACAAGTATGCTACGGCTTTTGTCTTTTTTAAATTTCGTTACGCATGTATGTGTACGCATGCGCGTGTGGATATGCAAACGAATCCTCCAAATTTATGAGGGGGCAGTGTTAAAAAGTGTTTATGTAATAAAATTTAACACAGTAAAAACATTTTGGATGCAAGAAACAATAATACTACTGAAAAAATAAAATAAAATAAAAAAGCGACATGGCCGCCAGCGATTACAACATCGAATTAATGTTCGATTTTCATTGCTTTAAAAAAAAAATTTTTTAAATCATTTTTGGACAAGAAATATAATTTAAACCCCAAAATAAATTTTATCTAAAATTGTGGGTGAAAATCAAGCGAAATGAAAAAGTTATTCCAATGGTTGCTGTATTTTTAATTGTTTTATTAAATAAAGTACTTTTGCAATATGCAATAAAATCAATTTCTATATGAATTTAAACTATGTAAGAATTTCTAAAAAAAAATTGTTTATAATTTCATTTTTTTTTTTTTTTTTAGTTAATTTAAAAAGTAGGTGAAACGAAACATTTCCTAAAAAATATTAATTATTTATTAGGAGTTTAATTTCTTCAAAACGATAATTATGTGTTTCAGGATTTTTTTTTTTAAGACGAGGATTGATAATTTGTATTATTTATATTATTAGGACTACTGACTGCTCTCATCTAGGATGTTATTCTCACGACGTTTCGGCCGAT
The DNA here is from genome assembly GCF_053919585.1 of Euprymna scolopes. Classification (NCBI taxonomy): domain Eukaryota; kingdom Metazoa; phylum Mollusca; class Cephalopoda; order Sepiida; family Sepiolidae; genus Euprymna; species Euprymna scolopes. Next base: position 24,263,995 of record NC_136499.1, on the reverse strand, counting down.
GTATCGTCCAACTTTCTATAAGTGTGTCTTGGCGAACTCGCGATAAAAAATTTTGTGCTTTAAATAATACAAAGAAAATATCTTATCTATCTTTTTTAGGACATCAGAATGGGGAATGAATTTTGAGAAATCTCTAAAAGTAAAATGGCTGTTTATTTATTTATTTTTTTACTTTTATTGCACTTGCGGTGATCCATAGAATTAAATTTTATGTAACGACACAAGATTCTTTTTTTCTTTTTCTTTTCGCTACACACTCCGAACGATGACGTATTATGACGTAGGCGAACGAAAGCAAGAACGCTAACTCTGGGAGCGACTTCCGGAGAAAGAGTTACTTTCATACGGAATTTTCTATTCGAGTAGTTTCACGTGTCGTCGTCGTCCAGAACTTTCTACAGATATATTTAAAAACTACCCGGTAGATCGTTCCGGAACTGGAGAGCAAGTGAAAACAAGAACTTCTAAACAGGTTGGCCGGTTATTTTTTTATTACTTTAGACCTGACGAAAATCCGCCCCCGTGTTGACTATTCTTATTCCGTTTTGTGCCTGTAAAAATAAAAAAAAAAAAATGTCGGTGGTGGGCATAGATTTCGGCGGTCAGTCATGTTATATTTCTGTCGCCCGGGCCGGCGGAATAGAGACTATTGCTAACGAATATAGTGACAGGTGTACCCCAAGTTATGTGTCTTTTAATGAGAAATCTAGATCTATGGGTATATCGGCCAAAAATCAGGCTGTGAGCAATTTTCGTAATACAGTGTTTGGTTTTCGGCAACTTCTGGGCCGCAAATTTAGCGACCCGCAGGTCCAAGAAGAGGTCAAACATTTTCCTTTCACTGTCGTGTCGGATGGGGATGATAACATAATTATTAAAGTGAACTATATGAATGATGTACAGTCATTTCGGCCCGAACAAATGACTGCTGTATTATTTACGAAATTAAAAGAGACTGCCGAGGCAGCTCTGAAAACCAAGGTAGTCGACTGTGTCGTGTCCGTTCCGGCTCATTTTACAGATGCCGAGAGGCGGTCCCTGCTTGATGTTACTAATATGTGCGGACTTAATTGTCTGAAATTGATGAACGATACCACGGCAGCGGCCCTGGCATATGGTATTTACAAACAAGATCTACCGGAAGAGAAAGAGAAATCGAGGAATGTCGTATTTGTCAACATGGGCTACACCGCTCTCCAGGTGTGCGTGTGTGCTTTTAATAAGGGTAAGCTGAAAATGCTGGCCGTGTCGTCCGACCCCTATCTTGGGGGCCGCGACTTCGATCGGATTTTATCTACTTATTTTGCGGAAGATTTCAAGCAGCGTTACAAGATCGATGCTAACACCAAACCGAAGGCTCTCATCCGACTTATAAACGAATGCGAGAAGGTGAAGAAGCTGATGAGTGCCACTACGCAACCCGTTCCACTTAATATCGAATGCTTCATGGATGACAAGGATGTGTCTGGAACCATGAACCGAGCCCAGTTTGAAGAGATGTGTCCGCATTTATTTAAAAGGGCTGAAGATACCATGAAATCAATTTTAAGTCAATCGAAATTACACTTAGACGATCTCCACTCTGTTGAGATCGTAGGAGGGTCGTCCAGGATTCCGGCCATTAAAGCACTTGTGAAAAAAATCTTTGGAATGGAGCCAAGCACAACACTTAATGCGGATGAAGTTATTGCAAGAGGATGTGCCCTTCAATGCGCTATCTTATCTCCTACATTCCGAGTACGCGACTTCTCCATTGCTGACTGTCAACCGTACGCTATTACCATGACTTGGGTTGGCGGTGTCGCTGAGGACAATTCTATGGAAGTGTTCCCCCGCTTTCATCAGTTTCCTTTCTCGAAGATGCTGATCTTCTATAGGAAATCAGAGTTTCAGTTGAATGCTCATTATTCACCCAATGAAAAAATTACAGTGCCGCGAGCGATGCTTGGTTCGTTTAAGATTTTCAATATCCAGCCACAGGCGAACGGCGAAAGTTCCAAGGTGAAACTAAAAGTACGAATCAACATCCACGGAATCTTTAACGTTACTCAAGCTTCCATGGTTGAAAAGGTGGATAACTCTGATAATAGCGAATCCATGGAAGTTGATGACAGAAAAGACGACGAAGATGATACGGATAATAACCAGGATAACTCTAGAGCGTCCGATCAAAACGATACCGAAAGTCCGATGCAAACAGAGGACGGTTCCGGCAAGCAGGCGTCTGGTGACAAAAAAGAACCAGCTAATAAAAAGATGAAAAAGATAAGGATGGTCGACTTGCGTGTCGAATCCATCGTGCCGCAGTTTAGCAAGAATGAGTTACAACTAAGCATCGAGCGAGAGAACCAGATGATAATGCAAGACAAGCTTGAGAAGGACCGTGCGGATGCGAAGAATGCAGTCGAGGAATATGTTTACGATATGCGCGACCGTCTTTATGGTGCCCTCGAGCAGTATGTTGAAGAAAAGCAACGGATCGATTTTAGCAGCATCCTAAGTGATGTAGAAAACTGGTTGTATGATGAAGGTGAGGATCAGATGAAGCAGGTGTATATTGACAAGCTTGCTTCTCTCAAGAAACTGGGCAACCCGATTTGCCACAGATACCAGGAAGCCATGGAGCGTCCAGGAGCTTTCCAGGCCTTTGGCAGTGTCCTCCAACAAGTTCGTAAGTTTCTGGACCTCTATTTGCAGAAGGACGAGCGGTATAGCCACATTGAGCAGCAAGATGTGAAGAAAGTTGAGAAATGTCTGAAGGAGAAGTCTGAATGGTTTGAGAGGACCCAGAACCAGCAGAATCAGCGCAAGATATTCGAGGACCCATTGGTTAGCTGTTCAGAAATCAATTCTCAACGCTACAACCTCGAGTCGTTATGTTTGCCAATCATAAATAAGCCAAAACCTAAAGCCGAACCTCCGAAAGATAGCGAAACGAGTACGAAGTCGAATGAACAAAGCAATCAGCAATCGTCGCAACAGCAGCAACCTCCATCTTCTGAGGGATCTTCATCAGCTGCGGGTGAGAAACCAGACCCGGTTATGGAAGTGGATTAACTTATTTTAAAAAAAAGTATTTTTTAGGACTTGAACTTTTGACCAGTGATGCACTGCTATTATGTAACCCCCTTTTTTTTTTTTTAGAAAGGAAATATGTGGCAAAAAAGGTTTGTGGTCAGGAGGTAAATATCCCTTCCCATAACGTTACAGATGAACTACTTACTATACACAACTTCTTTGACAACATGGCCAAAATAAAGTTAACAAAAAAATTTAATTTAAAAAAAAAAAAAAAAATTAAATACAAGCATTATAAAAAAAATTTTTTTAAAAAGGGCCAATTGGTAAAAGATGGGGGAGGGGAAATCACTCAAGACCAAAAAAAATTGGTACTTGTGCCAATTAGTGATGCTTGAAACCATCACATTTCAGATGAAAACATTATTACATACTTTGGTTTCATGTTGAAATTAGTATAAATTTTCAAAATTAAGAAAAATGATCCAGTAAAGATGTGCTAGGCATATTTTTAACAAAAAATTATCCACAATTTTGTTCCGCCATTCTGTATTTAAAGATGGCGGAATTAGAATTATTAGTCAAAATGATTGTTGCAATTTCATCACCTGGATCTTCAGAACTCTCCAACATTAAAACATTCAATAAATTGATAAGCTCGATAAGTTTTAGTTTTATTTGTAATTATTTTTCTACTGGATCATTTTTTTTTGTAATTTTTTTAATTTATACAAAGTTCGACATGGCACGTAAGTACATAATGTTTTCACTTGAAATGAAATTGTTTAAAACATCACTAATCTGCACAAACACCAAAAAAATGTTTTAATTTAGCAGTAACATCTGAAGATTTCTGTTGGTTCAAACAAGCTCTAAACTTTTATCTCATTCTGTATCAGAAGGTGAAAGTCTTATAAAAATATATGACTCAAGAAATAATACTTCTAAAAGAAAAAGGAAATTATTAAAACAAAAACAAAAAAAAAAAAAAACATGAAATGGACCAAAAAGTATGAAAGATGACCGGTTAAAAAATATATGTATATAGATATATATACATATATTACACATACACATTAGAAAAACCCAGAATATGTTCCTTAATGGGTGCTTGTGTATTATAATTGGATATCAAAAAAATGAATTTTAAGTTAAAAAAAAAAACTATTACATAATTGTGTCATGTTGAAATAAGTAAAAATTACGAAAAATGATTAGAGTAGAAAAATAATTACAAGTAAAAATCAAATTTATCAAATAAGTTTTATCAGTATAGTCAATTCAGTGTGACAAACCGATTTATCTCCCTTGTTTTCAGGTAACTTCTGCGATTTCAAAATGAAAAAATGGTGGATTGGGAATATATGATAATAGCAATGTATTTTTCTAAAATGTTCTAGCATATCTTCTACTCAATCATTTCTTGTAATTTTTAAATTTTTTATTGATCTGCTAAAACTATCTTTTAGAAAAAAAAAAAAACATAGCTGTTTATCGTATAGTCTAGATCCACCATTTTTGTAGTTTAAAATCACAGAAGTTAGCAGAAAAAGATGTTTGTCATACTGAATTGACCACAACAGAAGTAACTGATGAAACTGCATTAGTTGATAAATTTTACTTTTTATTTGTAATTTTTATTTTTTTTCTATCATTTTTCGGAATTTTTCGAATTTTTTTTTTTTTTTTTTTTATTAATTTTGACATGACACATAATTATCTAATAGTGTTTTTACTTAAAGTCCAATTTTTTATAGCCAATTATAATGCACAAACTCCCATTAATTTTTCTTTTTCACAACTATGCTTTTATTTTTCCCTCTTCTCCTTAAAAACAACAACAACAATAATAATAAAAAAAAAACTCACATCCAGCTATAGAATGTAAGAATATCTAAGTTTTCTTCATGTTGGACCATATTTTTTTTTTTTGTTTTTTTTTTTTTTTCTCCCCCTTAATTAGTTGATTTCTGTTCAGCATGTATTGATTGATTGATACAATGTATTTTTAAAGCTTAAAGAATGTTGACAAGGCTTGCCTCTCCATTCTTGGAGGTTTATTATGGATCACAAGAAATGAATAAAGTGTAGTTAAAGAATCTGCCTACATTGTCAATTGGTCAAATTTTAATGTTACCACAAATTTATGAGTCGTTCCAAAAATAAAGCCTCCTAAAAATTCTTTTTTTTTTTTTTTTTTTTGTAGCTCAGTAATTTAAAGAACTACGAAAACAGGAGTGGTACCATTAAAATGCGTTATCGTTCATGCTCCAAAATTTATTTTTCTACATAGTCACCACTCTTCGCGATGCACTTTTACTAGGAATTCAATGATGCATCTCTGCTTTCTGATGCGCATCTACGGCAGAGGTTCCTTTCTTAGAGTCTCACACCGTTAATATCTGCAACAGAGAGATGGAACTTTCAGATCATAAATGCATAAGTCATCATAAGAATGCAGTTTTCAATCCTCTCTGATCCATTCAGGCAGAATAAAAAAAAAATAGGAGTCATTACTTTTGGAACGCCCCTTGTATAAAACTCGCTGCTCTACTCATCCAAATATCTTACACTTTGCACACATCTGAGCTTATTGGTATCTCCAATAATTGGTATCCCCAAACCAAAGTTTTATTTTCATTATATCATATATAAAACAATTAGGTGCTTGTCCAGAATTCTCCCTATATTAAAAAATAAAGAAAAATCTGTATGATATATGTACCCATGATGGAAAGAAAATATTTTAAACAAGTCATGAAAATTGAGCAAGTAGTTTTATTTTCAAATAAGAAAATCAAATTTTATGGGCAAATTACAAGAGATGATATATCACGATGCTATCTTGAAAATATTCTGAAATGACAAAGGGGATAACTCTAAATAGTTCAAACTTGCGAGATTTTAAAAAGCCATGATGTGGGTTAAAAAAAAACCATGCACTTAGAAATGATTTTCCTTATAAAAATAAAACTACTTGATCAATTTACGTGATGTTTGGGATATGATATTTTCTTTTCTATCACGGGTACAGATTTTTCTTTATTCTTGTTTTTTCATTGGATGGATTTCTAAACAAATGCCAAATTTTTTAATGAGTTAAAATATTATTTATCTCAATTAACTGAACATTCATTTCCAAGGCAGATTTAATTGTTCTCCTATAGTTCCTCTCTTGGGTGATTTTGCAACCAGTTCTTACAGACTTCTGCTAAGAGAACTATTCCAAAGGTAAAGCCGCTTTTTTTTTTTCTTTTTTTTTTTTTTTTTTAATTCAAAAAGTTGAAGAACTATGAATATGTGAGTGATATCTTTAAACCGAGCAAACTTTTGTACTCTAGAATTTATTTTCCTACATGGTCAGCACCATTCTACATTTTGCCAGTGATGAATAATGGCTGAGCGTGGGTATCCATAGTATGCTTTGTCATGCAAGGGTCATCCCAAAAGTAAAGCCTTCTGTTTTGTTTTGTTTTTTTTTTATCTTTATTTAATTCAAAAATGGGAGTGCCACCGTTAAAACAAGCAAGAATTTTATTTTCTATAAAGTCATCACATTCTCAATGCACTTTTGCCAGGAATTCAATGATGCATCTCTATTTCTCACAGGAGTTGCTTTCTTAGAGTCTCACACCGTTAATATCTGCAAGAGAGATATGAAACTTTCAGGTCATAAATAGTTCAGTCATCATAAGAATGCAATTTCCAACCCCCTCTGATCCATTCGGGCGGAATAAAAAGAATGGGAGGCATTACTTTAGGAACTCCCTTTGTATAATAAATACATCTGGACATAGATTCCAAATCCTACCATTAATGTCAAGTTATTTTTTAAGAAAATATTTGTAAGGCTTGAAATGAATGCAATATCTGGTGCTTGTCAAGAATTCACCCTACTTTAAAAAAACAAACTCACAAAAAATCTGTATGATGTACACAACTGTAATTTAAAAGAAAATATCATATTCCAAAAATCAGGTTTTTCTTTATTTTTGTTATTTAATATAGGGAGAATTCTGGACAAGGATTAAAAATTAATTTGGACACATGAATTTTTGCAAAAAATTATAACTATTAAAAGTTCATTGAAAATTAGAAAATTTGCTATCACATGCATTCATTCAGAAACCAATTTTTGCAGTGTATAACTAAAAATATTTGGCTAAATTCCGGCATAGCACTATCAGAAGCTGTGACAAGGCAAATCAGTTCCTTCACTTTTATTGTTCTTCAGTATTTCTATTGTGAAGCGATTTATTGAAATATATGAAGAGGATATTATTGAAAAATATGCAATAAAAATAAACAACATTATACAGATAAAAATAATTAGTCTTTACATTCACTTTTAATAACAAAATTTTTTTAAAAATTTATTTTATTTGGCATTTTATAAGGAATATATATGTTTATGAAATTATAAAAATAAAATGATTGAAATAACCAAATTGCAAACATCATAAAAAAAAATCGTATCCAATATATAATATTCCCAAAATTGTTTTAAAAGATTATAAAAAGTGTTTTTCAATAATTCTTAAAAAATAAAACTAATTTCAATAATTCTAAATTAAAATAAGACCAAAAAACTTTTCAATGATTATTAAATAAAAAAAAAAAAGAATGATAGGAAAAATGTAATAAAAATAGAATACATGCACAGGAGAGATATAGGCATGAGAGAGAAAAAAGAGCAAAGGAACTAATTTGCCCATTCACCGCTTCTAGTAGCACTATGCCGAAAGAAAGTACATTAGCTGACTATAGTCACTAAAAATGCAGGCTTGAAACCAGAAGAAAAATTGTATAAATGTAATGTTATCTTGTGATAGATAAAAATTAATTATAATGGAAATAATGATAATTGTTAGCGCAGACCGGTTTAAATATTGGTTAGAATCCCATTACACCCCTATCCCCTGCAAAAATTATAAAATTAACATTGAAGCACAGTTTTGACTGATCATATGTTTTACTTCAACAGCTAACACATTGAATGGTCTTAATATGATTTATAATAAATTAGATCCAGCTAAATTTTTCGGTGCTTCCACACTATCAGGACAAAATTTTGGAAATCGTAATACTGAATTTCACATGAAAACAATGATATCTATGTATTCCTCGCATTTTTAAAATGATCATATAAAAAAATTACGATAATCGATAAGATAGAAAATTATTTATTAAAGAAAATAGAATTTGAAGAAAGCAATCGTATTTGCTTATGTAAGACACAGGTGAGTTCAAAAGGGAGGTAATGTTCCGTTTCGATTTAAACAAGATGGACACAATTTTTCACTTAATACGATTAAAGTTTTTTTTTTGGGGGGGGGGTTCAGTAATATTCAGGTAATTTCTACTGCATAATTTGGAAGCTAACATTGAAATTTATTAGAATTGACAAAAAAATTCAGGAGAAACTTGTTTTTTATTTGAAAACTCCATTTATCGGCTACAAAATTTCGTTATGATAGTGTAGGAGCGTCAATTTTTCTTTTAATACAAGATCAATAAAAAAAAAACTTTCAGATTTATACCATGTAAAAAAAAAAGCAGAAACTCCTGTTTCTGAATTGCTTAGATGAGGATTGATTATTTGATTCTTTGGACTACTGTTCTCATCTTGAGTATCATTTTCACAACATTTCAGTCAATGTAATCTCCGACCTTCTTCAGGCTTATTATTAAACTCTGAAATCTGCACAGAATTTGGACCAAGTAAAGAATAGATACCCTGTAGCAGAAGACGACAACCAGCGCACATTTCAAGTGACACCGGTGATTCGACCTTGACATTGGCACAAGCACATGGCGTTGGTTGTTTGTAAACACATCAAATAGCAGACATGGTTGAATGTTTAAATATATTTTGTTTAAATATGTTTGTTTTGTTACTTACTTTAAAAAATGTTTTGTAAATATATATTTTTTTATTTTAAATCTTTAAAAGTTTTGTAAATATATTTTTAAAAATCTTGCTCATGAACATTCGACCATGTCTGCTATTTGACGTGTTTACAAACAACCAACACCATTGCTTGTGCCAATGTCAAGGTCGAATCACCGGTGTCACTTGAAATGTGCGCCGGTTGTCACTGGTCGTCGTCTGCTTACAGGTTATCTATTCTTTAATTGGTCCCAGAATTTAAAATGAAACTCTTTATTTAATTCACAGATGTAGCACGCTCTCATTCCATCAGCCATGACTGAATAAAAGTCCTTAGTAATTTGTAATTGTATTTTCAGTCACCCACACTGAGGAATGAACCTTCAAAAGAATGTCCATTTTACAACTGAATTTTTTCAAGTACTCTAACTATGGTGCCATGGATTCTTAGTAATAAATAGCAATATTTATATTTAGAAATAAAATAAGTTTAAGACTCCTAAGATTCATACTAGAATTTTCTGCAAGGACTCATGGCTTAGTGGTTAGAGTACTTGAAAAAATTTTATTATATTGCACCCAATATATAATAGTGATTTCAAAAGTTTAAAAACTGTATATATGATTTGGGTGCCATCCGCTAGAATAAAAACCAAAACATTTATCTCTCTAGCGGTATATGATCTAAAGACACATGGATGTCAAACCTTTAAAAATTAGCAAAGTTAACCTTATAAGTGTATATCTGCACATGTGTAGAGGAGACAAATTATATCGACTTGCACTTGCCAAGTTTTAATTTTTCAATTTTGACTTAACAGCTCCACGGGTCCAAATATCCCATAGATCAAGTTTCAGGTCTAGACCAAAAATTCACAGTAGTTTGGTAAAAACCATTCTGCACATACTTAAACAGGCAAGGTCACTTATATATTTAAAAAAAAAATCCACACCATTAAATGCACCTTTTAAAATACCTATGATGGATAAAAAAAAATCTTCTGTTCATCTATCAGATCAGTGCAAAAGTTTTTGCCAGTTTGTACAAGGGGTATTTTAGACCTTTGCAATTTATTTTATGCATATGATTATTATTTAAATATCACCATGATTAATTTATAACTTTTTCTTTCAGATTATTAAAGTACCATTCATATTTTTCTGTAATATGTCACCCATGCTGACCTGGAAACAACCTTTCATCAACAGAAAAGGAGTCCTCTTCCATCAAGATAATACTCATCCTTACTTAACACTAGTGACTAAAGATCTAGGAGAATTTGGTTGGGAAATCATGCCCCATCCTGCATATTTTCCTGACCTAGCTCTCTTGCATTATCGCTTATTTCAGGGATTACAAAACCATTTAGATGGCCTTAGGTTAATATCAGAAGATGAGATTGAATATGAATTCAATTCATTTTTCACATCCAAACCTAAAAAATTATACAAGTGAGGTATTTGTAAGCTCGTTGACAGATGGAATCATGTTCCAGTTATAGAGAACAAACATCGTTACTATGAATAAAGATTTTTCAGAAACGGTTTTTTATTTTCAAGATGAAATTTTAAGTCTGCAAAAACTTTTGTACCAACCTAATATATATACTTCAGAAAAAAATTATCTAACAATCAACTGGTATGGAAACCTGTGATTATAAGTTTTACAAGATATTACTGGCAGTGATATTCTATAAGTACTATCCCACCTAAATAAGCATTGCTTGATATACAAGATAGAGCAAATAAATCAAATTTTAGTTATTCAATAAATTTAAAAATTTATGACGTGAAATGTTTAAATTTCAAATCCAAAGATTTTTATTATTCTATGTAAGACAAAGAACACATTTGAAATATAACTCCTTATCCTATAGGATTTCGATGTCTACCATCTCTTCAGTGGAGAAAATATTAGCAAATAGTTATAATGGTTAACACCTTATCTGCTAAAGTCAGTGAGACATGGAAAATCACAAAAGTTGTTTAAGTATTTAAATGTCATAGAGTAAGGAAAGTTAATGAAAACATATAAAAATTCACATCCAAATTGCATGGTAAAATCCAAAGTGAATGTCTTTGATAGCAGTGTGGTAAAATGATCCAAACTCTATGACATTTAAATACTTCAACAACTTTTAATTGTGATTTTCCATGTCTCACTGACTATTTGTTAATATTTTCTTCTTCTCTGAAGAGATGTTAGACATCGAAATCCTATAGGATAAGGAGTTATAATATTTCAAATGTATTCTTTGTCTTACATCTATATATATAAAAGCGAAAATGTATGTTCGCTTTTTGTGTATGTCTACAAAAGGCTTTTTTCGCTGGATTTTTCGGTCGGCTCATTCCTTCTTAAAACTTTTTATATCACGTCTAAATGATAATATCTATGAGTTACGAACGGGGGTCGCTTGTCTATTTAATTTGCCAGACTTTCACGCGTTATTTTTTCCAGAGTTTTAGAGCGTCCCGTGTATCTTTCGCTTTTCAGTATAAAACAAGCGAAAACTGGCTTGCAGCCGCGTCATGTTTCAAGGTCAAACATCACGTGACTTAAGGTTCTCGCACCTGTTAATTTAATTTTATAAACGTTAAATTAAGAGGTTTTTCATTCCTCTTCTCTCGTGGCCGAGATGGCTAGGTCCCAGGGTTTGTTTTTTTTTCATTTCGTTTCCGTCTCCACGGCAAAGGTTCGGGGTTCAAGCCTACTTTCCTACTAAAACTTTTTTTTTCTTTTACACCTCCAAACACCCGGCCAACGTTTTTTTTTTTTTGTTTTTTTTTAAACAGGGTTGTTTTGATCACCCCCCCCCCACACACACACACACACGCCTACAAACACCCGGGCCATGCCAGGTACCCCCCCCCACTAGTAGAATGATAAAAATCTTTTGATTTGAAATTTAAACATTTCACATCATAAATTTTTAAATTCATTGAATGACTAAAATTTGATATATAAGCTACTTGATCAATTTACATGATTTTTGGTGTACGATATTTTATTTCCGTCATGAGTACGTACAACATACAGATTTTTTGGTATTTTTCTTTTTCCATAGTTCTGGACAAGTAAAAAACAATTAACATTGAAAATTTCTTTTTTTTTTTTTTTTATATAGCAATTTCGTTCAACCAGTAATTTAATCATAAACGGATACTCTAATGATTAAATTGAACTTTAAAATCCTATTTAAAAAAAAAAAAAAAAGACCCATTTTAAAAAGAAATTAATAATTTGCTAAAGAAGGATATTTTACATTAATTCTAATTAAAAAAAAATGATTAAATGTTCAAGTTAATAATAACTGATAGAACTTAAGTTCTGAGAATTATTAAATAAAACAATAAAACCGACACATTAACTTTAAAGTTAATTTTTTTTATTGGCATGTTGCATAAGACAGATCACAACTAAAAAAAGCATAGTTATTTAGTTTGTTTTTATACAAAAGTACCTGATTTAATTTTTATAAAATAATTTCACTAAATGTTTGAATTAATAATTGAACTAAATGTTCAAAATAACAATTTGACTCAGTGTTTTAATAATTTTACGAGATGTTTTGATAAATAATTTGACTAAATGTTCAAATTTATGGATGATGATATTTAATACTTCTAAGACTAAGCTTCTTTTCACAATTACAAAAAACTTCAACTACAAATTGGCCCCAAGAAAGAGTCTGAAATCTAATAGGTTCCTCACTATCATACAAACTTCAACCTCTGTCCCATCACCGCAATGTTGCATTCATATGTCTGTTTTACAAGTACTTTAATAGAATGTTCTCTGATAAACTCATAACACTTTTTTTTTTTTTTTGAAAAAATTATAGCTAAATATAGACATATAAAATATTTGCTTTGTTATCTAAGCCTTGATTAAACAAAAAATAAATTAATATATCTAATTGAATAAATGCAACATTTTTTCACACTTATCCTATCTACTTTAACATAGCTCCTCTAATATACAACATAAAATTTTGAAATACTGTATATATAGTAATCTGCAAATAGTTTTAAATATTCCTAATTTGTATATTTTTATACAGTTTACAATTAACATTTTATAATATACATTTGTAATTTGCATTAGTGTATTTTTTTTTATATATACACATGCAGTAGTAAAATGTCTCGCTGAGAACAGATAATACATATTAGTCTTAGCCAAAAGGTCAAGGAACCATAAAAATAATGTTTTCATGAATAAATATTCTAATATGGATAATAATTAAAAAAGACAGACTGATTTAATCCATCTATATAATACTAGTGGGACCTGTGGAATTTCTACAGCGGCATTTTTTATATGTAATATATTGCTGCTGGGCATTCTGTGGACGTTCAGTGTGTATGGAGTCCCCACAATATTATTGTAACCCTTTTGTTAAAACTGTCGAAGTATTTATCTGAGTGATCTGGTTAGTGTAGTGTCAGAATATATCTGGTTATTACAGTTTATTTCCAATATCCTTATAGGAGTCTGTGACATATTTTCATTGTATGGACACCTGGTGCGAACGGAAACCCCACAATATCATTATACCATCTTTAGACAGAACAGATGCTACCCTTGGATCCCAGCCAAAAGACCAAGAAGGTGTATTTTAGTTTCACGTACGTTCCAAAAACAACAATTTTTTTTTAATTTAAATGTTTTACATTGCGCCTTTGGTGATCGGAAGATCCTATTTATTGAAACAAGAATAGGTGATAACACACTGTGAACAGTAAATTAGTGTATAGATATGATAATTTAATGTTCGTAGTATGTTACCACCTTCTATGCTCCTTTTTGATAAACAGAATCTCCCGATCGAATAATTTATAATTTAGAAATCGTGACATGTATACACATGAATGTTAAAGGTACCATGGTATTAATATATTGATTATTTGGATTATTCGAACTACTGTTCTCACCTTGAGTGTTATTTACACACTGTGTCAGCCGATGTAATTTTCAACCTTCTTCAGGTGTATCTTGTCGAACTAGGTAATCTTTCTATCGAACTTGGGAATCTGCACAAAATTTCAAACAGAATCCTACATTTAATCCATTTTGTGCAAAAAGTTCTTGCTTTATTAGTTAGACCTGGGACTTGTTGAATGATGTGTTAATTTACTGCAGTTATTTAAAAAAAAAAAAAGAAAAAAAAGTTTAACTCAATCATTTTTTTTTTTTTTTCAATATTAAAAGAAAATATACATATGTACATACGTTAAAGGTACTGCTGTATTAACCCTTTATGACCTGGTCGAACTAATTAGTTCAGTCGTAAATAAATGAATATAACGGCATAAATAAAATGGGAATTGATTCAAACACACCTTGTACATATTAATTAGTTCAGCATCTGGGTGAGTGCTTGATACCTCTAGATTGCAACTGCCTATTGCTTACATTCAGTATGCTGCCATCTGTCTCAAAGAGTGGAGGATTTCGATTATTGTCATGAACACATTTTTTTTTTTTTTAAAAAACACTATTGATAATAATCAAGGTAAGTTTATGAAATGCAAAAATTCTCAGTGGTACGAGTAGTTTAACTATTGAACTTCATAATTTTTTTCAGTTTGAAGACAATCATACCATCATTACCCTTTAAACTAAAATTAATAAATATTTTTTTAATCATCTACATCATGATTCAGGTCATAAAGAGTAATATATATATAGATTCTGCTTTTCCTGTTTTAGTTGACAGAGATGGCGGCAACTGGTGCAGCATTTAGCAATGTAGCACCACCACCCCCTAATCTTTGAGGGTTAAGGGACTTGTGAATCATGAATTTCGATACAAATTTATCTTTTAAAAATGACTAGATAAAGTAAACAAAAGGAAAAGATTAATGGTATGGGTGTGATTTGTTTTTAACTTGGAAATAAATCACAATTTGTTGAAAATCATGGCAGTCCCCATAAAGTAGGGGGGTCAGCTGAACACAAAAACTTTTATCCATGAAAAAACAATATGCTTTAACAGAACTGTTTGTTATATTGAAATCAAGATATCAAGACATTTATTGAACTAAAAAAAAAACAAATTTATATAAATAAAACAATAGACATATGTATGTGTCTGTCTGTCTGTCTATAAAAATATTTAACTGATAAACTCTTAAACTATTAGTCACATAAAACACTGAAATTAACAGAAAATTATAATCATACACCAAGGATGGTTTATAACGAGTAAAATCTTTGTTTGGATGGATGAATAAGCTGTACAGAAATTTGTCAGCAAGTTTAAATGCAAAATGTTCATTTCAACGTGCCAACATATTTCTATTACTTCATTCATAGCTTGAAGTGGTGTAATTTTAAATCTTTTTTAGCTATCTGTTGATAGCTCAAACAGCAGGGAACATGTCTGGAAGACTAAATATTTTGGTTTCGATTCCAGCTGATGACACCCAAGTCATTTTTTTTTTTTTTTAACTTTTGAAATCAGTACACTATATATACAGGGTGTTCCAAAAGTCTTGGGCAAATTCCAAGTCCGCATAACTGCTTAATTGTGAATGGTAGTAAGATGAAAGCGGTGCCATTTTAAAGCTACCAGATGTGTTTTTTAGTTCTAGAGATATTCAATGTCAAAATGTGCCCAAGACTTTTGGAACACCCTGTATAATAATCAACAGAGAATTGGCTCTGTAATAACAAATATGAAATATGCCTAAATCAAAATATATTTAAGTGTGTTTTACGACCGAGCAAGGCCAGGTGCCCCACCTGGTAGTAATTAATAGAATGTCTTTTTTCAAAACTAATATGCAAATAAGTTAATCTTGTGACTGACATCGCATATATGTAAGCAGTATATTAAAAAGATGGTGCGTCTATTGTGTAAAGTTGAATGAGGTTGAAAGACAAGGAAGTTGTGACTTTAGTGGGAAAAATGTGCTCAACTTTTTTTTTTCTTTTTTTCACCCTCAAACAAGGCATATTGCCATTTGAAACGTAAGACTACTATTTAAGATTGTGCCTTACAGGGAAGTTGAGTAGTGAGATGTCTGTTCACATTACATTTAAACTTTTGCATGTTAGTCAGGGAAACAGGAAACAAGGAAGGAATTCCAAAGTCTGGTAGTCAGAAGAAAGCTACATTGAATGAAGGAGTTGAATTTTGCTGCTTCTCAGATTAGTCAGAAATATGTAATTTGAGGAGATACAAGTGTTCGGAGCATAGGGATGCAATATTGTGATGATGAGACAATGGTTGGAGCCTAGCCAATAGTGTGCGACCTATTAGATTTGAGACTTTTGGGGGGGGGGGTCTAAGTGAGAGATTAGTGGTGTATGCTCCAACCTAGATGTTGCAACAATATTCCATGCATGGGCAAAGTGATTTTTTTTTTTTTTTTTTTTTGTAAATATATAGGATACTTTCCTGTGTGAGTAATTTTCTAACACGATAGATGGAGCTCACCTTCTTTGCTGCAGACTTGGCAATATCCTCAATGTATTTGTTCCAATTCATGTTGTCTGTGAATGTTAGGCCGAGGAGTTTGAAAAATGTGTGAGCATTTAGAGAATGAATGATATGCTTTTTCAGCATTAGACTGAGAGTAATTTGCAATCAAGTACATCAAGTTTCATATTTAATCCAATCAACAGTTTTTATCTTGATTACTGACATCATAGAGTGAATCGGAGGAGCTAACTCCCCTGCCACAGTCCTAAGTCCTTTTCTTGCTATCTATGACACCGTGAAGAAATCTAATTTAGAATTAATTTTTGGGGATTTCTCTGCTCATAGTTTCCGTCTTTTCTATTTTTGAAAGGTGGTTTCCTTCAATTATTTAATCTACTTACATCATAATGTTTTCAAGACGTCGTTTATAGTATGTGCATTAATAATATATGCGCGATGGGAAAATTAAACGCCAGAGTTCCAAGTTCAATTTTTGGTCGGGGGGGGGGGAAATTTCAAGTGTTTGTACACACCACAAACACATGTTCCTTTACTTGTATATTATTCATAAGAAATAAAAACTTATTTTAGTTGTACAAGAAGAATGTGTTAACAGATATGTCACAGTTTTTGAATTTTCAAATGAAGTCAAAGTACAGGGTGGAACAATAACTTTGTTGCCTTAGAAAAGATGACATGATTCCATTTCTGTTTAATGAAAACCAATTTTCTCTTTTTGTTACAGACCATTTACTAGTTGGCCAGTTGTGTACAAATTCCAAGAGTGATAGGAGCCTTCTATCATGTCTGAAAGTGGCACAATGTTCTACGAGCAAGATAGAGATGCGGTGCTGTGCAACTCCTTCTCTCTACTGATCCAAGTTATGACAACAGAACCATTGCCAGCACCCTCAAAATGCCACGAATTACAGGGACATGGTAAAGGTTATGAAAACATAGTGTCCGGTTATGGTCTTTGGTGTGGTTTCAAGTAAGGACCACATCATGCCACTTCACATCTTCAAAGTCGGCTTGAAAGTCAACACCAAAGTGCACCTTGATGTGTTGAAGAGTGTGGTGATCTGCTAGTGCAATCTACTTTCATACATAAAGAATATCACCAACACGGCCTCCCACAACACCAAAGCCAGCCTGATTGTTACCATCCACTGAGTATTCGATGAGCTCCTGTTGGCGCATGTGGAAAAGACATGCCCCCAGTTCCGGACCTGTATCAAGGTGCTGATTGAGGCTGAAGGCGGCTACATTGAATAGATGTTAGCTCTACTACATAATCAAGTTACCTGAATCGATTTTTTTCAAAAAAAGTTTTAAAATAAAACTGCAGTTTTGTTTTCTTTAAGGCAACAATTTTATCATTCTACCCTGTAGAATAATTAGTGGTTCCGATCCAGTGGGTCGTTTGTACATCTATCTAACGCGTATATTTATTTACATTATTTATCGATTTTCAAGAGTGCTCGATACGTGAGTAGAGCTAGATAGCAAGTTATGAAAACTAGTTTATGGCAATTAAGCTACACAGACACTTCTGCATTTCATTCCTGTTGGTTATCATCAAGCTAAACGGCATGGAATTTGTGTTATCGAGTGTCACACTTAACCTAGTTGATGCCATCCTCTCTACCACACCTACAACATTCTTCAGTGTCAGTATCTCTCAATGTTGACAATGGTCTCCTTGATCGTGCTGGTGATGGTGTCTCCTGTCCTCGTCTTCTTTTACCTCTGCCTTTCCTTTCCATCTGTCATGTCTTCTTTATTTTACAGCATATCAACCCATTCGATTTTATTACTAAATTAATTTTTTTTTTTTTAACATCAGTTATCTTTTCAAAAACGTAACAAAAAAAGAACAAAACATTGACGGAATGAGCAAAACAAATACAAAAGTTAAAATCTTCTGTGCAATGTCAGGTACGGTAGAACCCCGAGATACAGCATTACAAAATTAGTAACAAAATACAGTATAGTATATAATACACATGTATATAATCAAATAACATCATAAGGCGGGGCAAATATCGTAACTAGGGGCTGGAAAAACATCGTATTCCACATTGTAACCTGAAAAAAACGTATCCTAGGGCCACCATATCCCGGGGTACTACTGTAGTTAAATTTGTAATTGCTGAACTTTGACATTTAGTTACAGCTGCTGCTGCTTTCAAGTAAAGTACATGTTTACAGTTTTTTGTTATGATTCATGACATCACACTGATCTTGGCAACTACTATTCATCTTTTATGGCATCTGTTTTCAAGCAAACATATTTATTGATAATAATCCTAAAGTGTGCACAGTAACAAGCAAACAAAATCTAGAGAGATTTTTTTTTTTTTTTCAATGTGGACTAGAAAACTAACTAAAGACTTTAAAAAGTTGACTTTTTAGGGGTATTCGGGTTTATTTTGGACAACTATCACATTTAAAATTGTCACTGACAAGTAGTTTTTATGATATTAAGATCTTTATTAATCAATGTATTCCATATTGTTTTTACTGGTCAGCATATTTGTTTTCACATGCTGCATTCAATTTTTGTATGTGCTCAGAAAAACAAACATGGCGACCAGTAAAAGCAATACAGAATACATTGGACAATAAAGGCTTTAATATCATAAAAACTACTTGTCAGTGATATTTGTTTAAGACTAGCATGGGGCCCTGGTATTTGGATGTGTGTGTTGAGCAAAAAAAAAATAAAGTGGTAGTAGGAAGGCAGGCTCGAACCCGTACCGCGAAGGAGGAAAAGAACGGGGGGGAAAAAAACTGACGTCTTTGCTGTTATGACCACCGCCAAACCCAAAGTGACATAAGTTTAAATTAAGGCTATACAATTGAAAAGAGAGGATGTCTTTCAAAAATATCGGCGAAAAAGTGACCTTTCCCTGTAAAATAGTGGCCAGTTGAGGGTGAAAAAATTAATGTTTGTAGCCAATTTTTCGATATTTGTCATCTGGAGGGTCGAGCTTCAAAATGATACTGATCTTGTAAAAGTCCGTCGCCTCTGTCGAAAGTTTTAGGCAGACATGCAAACATACATACATACATTTATATATTGGTAACTCAAATTTTTTACCCAAAACTTGCCCTATCTCTGAATACCCTTTATGTAAAATTTCAAATGTTTAGACCAGAAATTGCCTGAGTAATTTGGTAGAGCCTGCAGAGGTCAAATTTTTTTTACTTTGACCCCTATTATGACCCCTTAACATTTATTGTCTTGGGCTCAAATCAAGTTATTAAGTTAGATCCATGTCCAAGGAACCTATATCTAAAAATTTCAATTGTTTATACCCAAAATTGGCGGAGGAGTTTGGTAGAATTCTCAAAGATCAAATCGTTGAACTTTGACCCCTTAACAGCCAAATTTCTGGCGGAAAACGGATTACAAAGATTTTCCCAAATCTCCATACCCTGTATATCAAATTTCGAATCTGTAGACTGAAAATTGACAGTTATTGTGTAGGGAAATGTACACACACACAGACACTTTCACTTTTATAGATATATAGATAGACCCGAATACTCCTAAAAATCAACTTTCTAAGGGTAAGTCTTTAGTTTGTACTCTTACACACATTGACCTGTTTTTTTCTTTTAATGGAAATCGCTCCAGACAAGACATGAAGCCACTGGATGCAAGCTGCTAAAAAATAAAAATATTATTTCAAGATCAAAAACTTGACAATGATATAAGTGTTAAATGTATACATTCTTACAAACAGAATTGTATGGAGAGAATTTTTAAGAAGGTTTGAAGAATTCTTGTATCCACATGATGACTGCATAGATTTCCAGAGTGCGCTTTATCACTCTGAAATTGACAAACCCATCTCCTAACTGTGTTGGCATCAATTGCATCAGCTTCATAAATGTTCAACAGGCGCCGGTGAACGTTGATTGGTTCATTTTTTTTTTTTTTTTTTTTTTTTTTTTTTGCATGGAGAAATTCAATTACACATCTCTGTTTCCATGACAGGGTTATAAAAGGCTGGCTTACTATTGATCTCAAAGAAGATTAAATGTGAAAATTATATGAAGATGTGTACAGAACAAGTGGCTTTTATAGTGTGATCACATTAAAAGAATGGATGAAAGTTAGCAAGGTTAGTTGGCAGGGAAAGGCAAAGAAAAATATGAAAGGAAGTGATAAGGGTCGATTTGAGAGAAAAAAGGATTAAGACCTGACCAGAAATAGGTTAATTTTAGAAGTTAATTTCTAAAAGCTGTCCAACACATGCCAGCATGTAAAACAGGCATTGAAACAAATATGGTGACTTTTTTTTTTACAATTTAAATTAAAAATTTGTTTTGTTTTGTTTTTTTTTTTTTTACAATTTAAGTAAAACGTTTTTGCATTTTAAGATGTAAGTGCATCTTTTCAGTCCATTTTAATTCAAGGCTTCTTGCATTTGTGTATTTTCTCTACTGCCTCCTTTCTTCCAAGCCTTGTAGCATCTCCTTTTCCACAATACATTGTAGTCTACATTGCACTGTAGACAACTTATTATCAATTTTATAAAATTACTTTGTGCAGGACTTTGCTGCATGCTCGGGTACCCACTTCACAGGCACCCTTGCAGTAAGTGGATGTTTGTAAGAGCAACTATTGCTTAAGATGTTTAAAATAATTTTAACTATCAACTTTAAAGCAAATAGATTATATCAAAGTTCACACTTATATTGTTACACATAAAAAATTGACACAATTACAGAGTCACAATGATTAACATTTATTTAGTATTACAAACACATTTTTCAAAGATACACATGCTTAAATTCACAAAGAAGTTGGTGGTGAACCCCAACTTAGTGTACACCATCCCTAGATAAGGGAGTATATGAAAAGCCACAACAAATATGACCTTAACCCTTGACCTTGAAAAATGGTGTGCACCATCTCTAAGTCAGAGACCATCATCATGTCAGGTTTGGTCATGATCGGTCCAGTAGTGTAGACATAGGCTTTTATGTATAAGTAGAGATAGAAATTATTTATTCCTCATTTTGTCAAGTCCATTCTTATTCCTTTCTCCTCCCATGTTTTCCTTGGCTTTTCCCCATTAACTAACCTTGCTACTTCAACTGTTCTACATCTAACTCAAGAATACTCACCCATTGTTTCAATATGATCATACTATCGAAATATCCAGATATACACACATCTTCCTATACTCTCCAGATTTTATTTTTCTCTGAAGTCATCAGATCTAATCCTTGTCAAGTCTGTCCTTAACACTTACATGTTCATGGTATCAATCTCATATCAGTTCTCTTCATGCAATGCATGTCTTCAACTCTCACTGGCCAAGTTTCACTTCCATAAATCATTACACTGCATACACAAGCCTGATAGTCTTTTCTGTTGGTCAGCGGTAGTAGCACACTCCACTGGTTAGTAATGGTAGTTCCAGAAATTCCGTCCACTTTTAAACCTCACACGAGCATCTGCTCCACCTTTACTAGCTTCACTATCCAGACATATTTTCTCTACATCTGGATTCTCATTCATCTTCATTGTGATATAATTATTTAATTTATTTATATATATATATACTGGCAGGGGTGCCCGGGTGTTTAGCTGGTGTAGTAAGGACCCTCCCCTTCTGGGGGGAGGGGTTAAAACAACAGTAGGCAGAGGTGTTAAAAAAAAAAAGAAAAAAAAGCTGGTCGTCAGGAAGGCTCGAACCCATAATGCGAGCGAGGGAATAAAAAAAGGTTAAAAAAAAAAAAAACATGATGTCTTAGCCGATATCTCCGTGGTCCAACCGGAAGTCAAAAGCGTTGAAATTAAGTGAAGTCAATCCAACGGTGATGATGACTTGTTAAAATGTCGGTGAAAAAAAATGGACCCCTCCTTGTACAAAACAGCCGAGTTTAGGGCGAAGGAATTAATGTTTTTGGCCAATTTTTCAATATTTGTCGTCTGAGACGTCAAGCTTCAAAGCGATAAAAAAATAAATGCTTAAATTTCAACAATATTTCTCATGGTTTAAGGTTGCCGAATGGATTTGGTCCTTGCTAATGGAATGAGAGATGGCTTCGTTGCCGGGTTCGAATCTATCGACTGGTGTTAATCGAGACACCCTGTACTGATGATTCCCGAAATTTATTTCCTTACGTGACAGAAGTAAAGAATACAATATTTCATGTGATTCTTTAATATATCAAATGACAACTATCAGGACTTGATATAGATTCCAACCCAGAAAACAGCAATTCTTCCCCTTTGTCAGAAACATTGTCCATGGTACGTGAGGACTAAAGGATAAAATAAGGGGAGCAAGAGTTATAAGGCTGCCAAACGTAAACTTTACTTTGTTTTGCTTATTGACCCTCCAATCTTCTTTCCTTTTCACTTCATTGAGTGGAAAGCCATTCTTGCAATAAAAAATGGTAATATTAAACCAGTCAGAATCAGCAGGGTCCTCTTCTTGTGTTGAGATGAAAAGCTGTGATTAAAAATTCAAAGAGATTCAGTATATTTTATAAAACGATTCTGGTACTTGACTGATTCATTTTTGTCACCCCTGGCTATAAATATAACCATCCAAATTGTGCCAAAACTATTACAACAAATTTCTTTTTAAAAAAAATTGTTTTTGAGAGATAATTCAACAAAAGTCGAGAGATGTCTATAAAAAGAAATCAGTTTTGTAATTAAATCAATAGGATGCCTTATGAAATGTTGACATTCAAAACTCAATTTTACAAAGGTATCATTTAGTCATTAAATTAGTTTAAAATCAACTTGATCAAAACAATGGCCATTATCTGTACAAATAAATACAAACCTTATTTATTCTGATTCAAGATGACCCCAGCTGGTTATGGCATAAAATACTCGAGTATTCATTCATTTCGGTTCAATAGGAATGAAATTAGTGCATGACTAGCCTGGTTGTTATTAGTAAAACAACATTGAAACTAGGTCAAATAGTTCACTGCTGATTACTTTTTGTGTTTTCTTTCTGTTGTATTAAAGCAGTTGCAAAAGTTTACGCATGAATTAGACCAGGAAAAGGAGAGGTATATTTAAAAAGTAATGTGTCTGAGGAAGTTTTAAAAGAAAGATGTTACAAACACTTTCTTATTCTTTTTAATTTATTTTCTTAGGTTTCTGAATTTTTTTAGATGAGGCTTGATTATTTGTATTATTTCGATTATTCAGACTACTGTTCTACTGAATGCTATTTTTACGTTTCAATCAATGTGATCTCCAACCCTCTTTAGGTGCATCATGTCAAACTCGGGGAACATTTTTGTTGAACTTGGGAACCTGTACAGAATTTTGAATGGATCCCTTTATTTAATCCGCAGGGATAGCATGCTCTCATTCCTTCAACCATGATTGGGTAGAAGGCTGACGTAATTCACAATTGTATTTTGTGTTGCCCACATTGAGGATTGAACTTTCAACCCCAAGATGATAATAAAAAAATATCTGGTTAAAGAAGGAACAGTCTGTGTGCCAGCTCCCCCGGTTGCAGGACACCAAAATATGATAGTTTCCCTTGTCAGGGGATCTCTGGTCACGTAAGATTTGTTTTCCGGTTGTCAGAAGGAAAGCAATTTCATGCACATTAAAGAAAAATAACTCAGTGCTCTATTCTATTGATTAAGTTCCAGAAAAAGAATATACAAATATATGATTATGTACAATTGTCTTACAGTTCAATGTTAATTGACAGACTCCACTGAGTCGATAAATAGATTTCTCTCCTTTCTTCGATATAGCGGTGAGGTTGATGTGGGAAGAGGGGGAGAGTGTGTGGTGACTCTCGACAAGTTGTACTCTCTCAACTTTCAACAACTCTGACTCCAACTGACGGTTTCCACTCTGTGCCCTATTCATATACTCAGGGGAGGGATGAAACTGGGATTGTTCCCTGGACCAATCGTACCCAACTATGTCATCCCAGGGGAGGTCCTTCCTCCCGCGAGTGCACCTGTGGATTTGCAAACGTTCTTATGCCCCGGGAGGTCATCGCCACAACCCTCTGAGTCACGCACTGCACTCAAATTATAAACATCCTTAGACTTGAACCCTGAGTCATTCTAGTTTCTAGTTCTTCACTGTTGTCCGGGCACACCGATGATAATTAAAGAATAAAAAAAATCATATCTGCCTGGTTTTCTCCAGCACCTCGAAAGTCCTGGCCTACCCCCAGTGGGGAGCTTAACCGTTCCCTGGGACGATCACATCACATCTGATTTTGACTACAGTTAGCACCCTTATACAGCCTAATATCACAACTATATTTAAAAAGTTTTATCACTGCACAAGCAGAAGGGCCAAGCATATAAAATCAACTGTAGGTTCTTTGATAAAACAGGAGTGCATTTGAAATGAATGTTTGTTTAGCGCACAATTGAAGCATGATATTTGACTTTTGCATTTTAAACTTTAATTCAAGCCATTATATAAAACTAATTTTATAAAATCAACAGTAGATTTTCTACAGTGCAATGTAGACTGCAATGCAGTGTAAATAAAGTCACTGTAGAGAGGCATGTGAAGCTTCCTTCCAGTGCACCACGAGCAGACAATCAATCGATTTGATTGAAAAATGGGGGATTTCACTAATTTCGCTGACAATAAAAGTATTGGAAATATGAAACATTCCCATTCAATCCTGGACAATGTCGAGTCTCCCTGCTAGTTATAACATAAAAACAAGTTGATATACTGTTAGACAGACAATGGAACAAGTCACAAAAAAAAAAAAAAAAAATGGGCAAAAAAAATAACATTTCTTTTAACATTTTTATTGTTTCTTTCATTTGCATCGTTTCATGCCATTTTAACTTTTAATTTTAGCCAGCAATGGTGATGCGATAATTGTCAACTATGGTGGAAATGTATTCCACTTATGACAAGATGAGACATGAGTACTTGCTAAGTTTGTTACTGGTTTTCATTTCTATGCATTTAATCGATAAGAAATCTAGTGATTAGAATTGACTGACGTTTCGTGAAAAAATAAGAGCTTCACTTTCTTTCAAGCGAAAAGTTGGCTTGCATATCAAACAGTTTTTTTTATTTTATTTTTTTATTTTTAGTTATATTCAAAGAATAACAGACTACTGTAAATTAGGGCATACTTAGTGGGGGAGTTGTGCAGCAAGATGGCTGTTCAGATTACATGTAAATTTATGCATGTTGGTACAGGGAGCAGGAAGGCAATTCCAAAGGCAAGGTGTGAGAACAAAAAAAAAATATAGAAAGCCTTCTGGCATCTGAGGAGCTCTACAGTCATGGATTCTGCTGTTTGCTGAGTCGGTTGGGGTGGGGGTACTTACATTATGGAGGTGCAAATGCAAGCACATTCTATTGAATTAAAACCAGCACAAAGATGCAACATTGTGGTAATGGGGCTGGAGTTTAGTAAACACGGAGGAGACCTTTTTAGATTGGAAGCTCTTTTTGGACCCTGTCTAAGAAGGAGAGACTAGCAGTTTGTGCACCAGCCCAGATGTTGCAAGACTGAATGATGGATGAGTCCCTCTGGGGTCGTAGGGGCACTGCATTATTTTATGCAGCATGTCTTGAGCAAGAATAGCTTGGTGGCACCCATCACTCTCCAGGCTCCAAATAGTCACCCATCTGGTACTGGCCAGGCTCATCGTTGCTTAACTTCAGTGATCTGGCATGTTACCATAATTGTGCCATATTGTAGCAACACTATTAGACCACTATTATTTCTGATATTCATTAACGACCTCCCTGATAACATTGTGTCCGAGATGGGTATATTTGCAGATGATGCAACGCTCTATAACAGACACAATGGAAAAATGAATGTACACAAATTTAAGTCAATGGCATAATCTTTAGAAAACGACCTCCAGACTGTAGCGGAGTGGATCCACATATAGATGGTAACATTTAACCCTACTAAGACTTAGCTGCTCTCCTTTAACAATTACAAGAAGTCTTCCCGACCACCGATAGCCATAACAAATAACACCCTACCTGAGAATTCTTCCTTCAAACTCCTCGGCTTAACATTCAAAAGCAATATGAACTGGAAAAAATACATTGAGGATAATGCAAAATCTGCTGCAAAGAAAGTAAGTTCCCTCTATCATGCTAGATTACTCACACCTGAGAGAATACTGTACCTCTATAAAGCCACCATTAGCCCATGCATAGAGTATTGTTGCCACATTTGGGCTGGCATATCTACTGCTAGTCTCTTTTTGGAACAGTATCCAAAGAAGAGTCTAATAGGTCCCACATTGTCAGCAAAGCTCCAACCTCTGTCCCATCACAGCAATGTTGCATCCCTGTGCTTGTTTTACAAGTATTTTAACGGAATGGGCTTTGATGAACTCGTTACGCTTGTTCCTCCTTGACGTACATACCCCTGACAAACCCGCTTAGCAACAAAATCACACCCCATCACTGTTGAGGTCCCTAAATGCCGGAAAGCCTTTTTAATCTAATAGTTTCTTCTCTCGGACATCTAAACTTTGGAATTCTCTACCTGCTTCCCTGACTGTATTGATATGTAGAAGTTTAAATATAACGTAAACCAACATCTTCCTTATCTCCCCTGGACATGATCCCAAATATTAGCCCCTTACATTCAAGTGACGATTTGTCTTGTTTGGGATGTATGTGATGTTAAAAACAAAAATCTACTCCGTCCATGGGTAGATGGTGGCTTTGTAAAGACATTGAATACTGGTAAGTGAGAAAAGTTTTCTCACCCAGTAAAGGAAGCCCACTTTGTTTGCAGCAGACATGGCAGTATTTTCAGAATGCAGTAATTTTGATGAAAGTTTTCTATGCTTCAAGTTCTGGATATAATCGTAATAAATGATCAACTCCACACTTCATAACACTTCTAAAATTGGGACGTCACCACCAGATGCCCAGAACAAACTCTATTTAACCCATAGATGGAACCTTGTCAGATATGAACATTACAGGATAGAGTATTGCTGACATATGTATGATGTCACACTCCTCAAGGGTCTCATATTGAGGCACCCACCATTGAATGTAATTTAAACAAAAAGTAATAGTTTTCTGATTACAGTTGATTCATGATCGAATTAAATTTTTCAATATTTTATTTTTTATGAATTATTTCATTGTTGATAGATACTTGTCTCCCCACGAGGACAGAGTTAGACACAAGGTCGGTTTGTAATGTGGGTAAAATCCAGCTTCCCAAAAAGGGGCACTCTGGATAGGAACAAAAATAAAAATTGCCTCAGTCTGTTGGCCGGGCCGCTGGGGAAATGGTAGGATCCTTCTACCGCTCTAGAAGATATCTCACTACTGATGCAATTCTCTATCTATATAAAAGCCAAGTACGTCCAAAGATGGAGTACTGCTGCCACATCTGGGCAGGAGCTGCTAAAAACAGCCTATCCTTGACAAAGTACAAAATAGACTTTGTGGCTTAGTGGTGGATGCCCTTTTCTCTTCCCTGCAACCTCTCTCCCACAGAAGAGACGTTGTGAGCCTGTCTTTGTTTTATCGTTATTTCCATGGCAAGTGTTCGTCCAAGCTCCAATCTCTGGCGCCCCCTCGCCAATCTTTCACGATAAACACCCGTCTAGCTAAAACCACTGTCAGTAATTTCCCCTACTCTTTATCTGTGTCTAAATCAAAGCGTAGATTCTATGAACAAAGCTTCTTTCTGAGAAGTGCACGCCTGTGGAATTCTCTTCCGTTTGCCTGTTTCCCACCTGACTACGTCTTGGATGTCTTCAAGTCCAACATAAACAAACTCTTGATTAATCGCCCCCTTAAGTAAGACACTTTATCAAATCTCCAATACCAACTATTACTACAATATTATCCCATTGATTATTATACACACAATAACCCTTACCCCTGACTGGCTTCCAGGCCTTGATAAGTGGTGATCCCCTATGTAAAAAAAGTCTAGAAGGACCTCTATCCTGTGATCGAGGACAGAAAAGGTGAAGTGCAGCATCAAAGCAGATACTACACTATGATCTGGGTTCAAATTATTTCATTATTGATGGATTTTTAAATCTTATATTTTTAGAAACCAATAAGGGAAACAAAAAACAACAAAAACATACCTCAAAAAAATCTTGACACATTCTTATAAAACTTATGATTTATAAAAGCTATTACATTTTTGTTCAAATGGAAGTTCCAGATGACCACCTTCATGATTGTCCTATGATAAAACAACACAAGGCACTTGGTGCAAATCAATTAAGCTCTGGTGATGGGTGCGTGTGATACCGCCACATAGCATGGAAAAAGGAGCCCCAAATCTTTATTGATTGTTATTTAGTCATGTCGGACCCCAGCAGGTTTCTACTTGGCCCAATCTACTCTCACCTGGCTTCAACTCCAATCTTTCTAAGAGGACCAAGCTGCAAACTGTCCCAAACTGGAAACTGTCCTCAACTGTCACAAACTCAAAGCTGTCCATAAAGTGTCCTTAACTGTAGTAAACTGTTGTAAAGTTCATTCCTAAAACTGTCCGTAAACTAACTCTAAATATATCAACCTCTATTGTCTCCCATTATCGCCACACCTTGATTAACACTCCTATTTCAGCCGCCTTTGTGTTCCTCTGTGAACAATTTCTTCTCGGTTGTCTTTCCACCAACCTCACTTCCTATACCTTTGTTCTGCTAATAAACTTATTTCCTGTCTTTTTTTTTTATATGTAGTTTTTCCTTTTTTTTTTTTTTTTTTTTTTTTTTTTGTTATCAAGAGTCGATAGTATCAAACAGGGAAAAGAAGAGAATTTTAATACTGATTGGATGATAGAGGTCAGGTGAAACTGATTTAGGCTTAGGCTTATTAAACGATTCTCACTCAAATTCAGATAGACTTATCAGGAGTCAATCTTTGGCTATATAAGCAGAGAGCGTTTTCACAAACAGAGAGAATTGAGTCCTCCTCATTATGTTCTCAACACACCTGCTTGAAACAGAAATAACAAAAACAAGACATCATTTTCACACTTTAAAAAAATACATAAATCCACTCACAAAAGTGATTCATTATTTCACAGCTTTAACCAACAAATATTATCAACAAAATTTTACTTCTGTATCCAAAGACACTTCAACTCTTCCAGTCAGTTTAAAGAACATTAACACATCACTCAATAACTCCCGGGCTTAACAACAAACCTTTAATGAAAAATTTGACTTTATTCATCAACATGGTCTCCTTCTAGGGTGATACACCGATTCCATTGCATCTTTAACAATTTGATGCCTTTTTTTTTTTGTAGAACGATTTGTTTTTGACTTCAAAATCTGCCTCAATTTCCGATTGCACTTTTTCATTAGAAACAAATCTCTCTCCCTGGAGTATTCTTTTGAGGTCTATAAACAACCAGTAGTTGGTGGTAGAAAAGGACATATCTGAAGAATAAGGTGAGTATAGAAACAATTCAAAATGCAATGCAGGAGCACTTTTTTCTTCTTTCTTGGGATCGTTCTTTTTTTTTTTTTTTTTTCATCAAACGAGATAATAATCCTATGTAATATTCGCTATTGATAATTTTTCCTTTCTTAATGCAATTGATGAACAAAATATCTTCATGTTGCATGCTGATGTTTCTATCTTTAGTCGATTTGGATGGATTTCAACTGCTGCCATCCACTCAGCTGATGGCCGATTTGACTCTGGAATAAAGTGGTGGATCCATGTTTCATCCCTTGTCAAAAAAAAGTACTTGATTGATTTATCTTGTATATTTTCATCTAAGTTTGTCATGTTCGCTTATTCTCTTTATTAAAAGAAGTCTATTTGTTTATTAAATAAGTTA
Source organism: Euprymna scolopes (assembly GCF_053919585.1). Lineage (NCBI taxonomy): Eukaryota > Metazoa > Mollusca > Cephalopoda > Sepiida > Sepiolidae > Euprymna > Euprymna scolopes. The sequence continues at coordinate 24,233,840 of NC_136499.1, read as the reverse complement.
ATTTATTAAGAAAAAAAAACTAAAAATATTTGATGGTCTGCCCTTTTTGACCCATATTTTCGCCAGGGGTCGTTAGTGTCGTTATCTCTCAAACAAGATGGCGTGTGGCAAAGCTTTGATAAAACGTCTGATAATATTTGATTTCCTTAAATAAAAAAATAAGATCGATTTACGTAATTTTCGGAATATGACATCTTCATGCAGTGACAAGTACGTACATTATAAAGATTTTCTCCAGAATTTTATTGTAAAAAAGATTTTTTGTGGCCCATTTATAGATTTGCACCAAATTTTTTTTTTTGTTTTTTAATTCTCAAAAGAAACTGAAATTTGCAAAATATTAAATGATGTTTACTATCTATTTGTTAAAAATTTCACAAAATTCAGAGGTATCTGAATTTTCACAAAGGATATATCCTCTGTATGTAAAAGTAAATTAAACTAAATATGCCATACATTACAACTTCTTACATCTCACAGCCATGTTCCGAATACTTTAAGAGGGTGAATCCTGTATATACAAATATATAAACATACATACATGCCTAACTTTATATAGAGATATATAAATTTCATTGTATGCATCTTCATAACTTCATCTTTTTCTTCAAAGAAGCATTCTTCACGTTATTTATGTAATGTAAAAACACTTTCTCAACCAATGCTTGCCATCCTCAGCTTAACATGAGCTGGAACAAATACATTGAAGACATTGCCAGGGCTGATGCAAAGAAGATGGCCTTTCTTTACCGTGCTAGAAAATTACTCACACTTGAGAGTATCCTATATCTCTACAAAGCCACCATTTATCCATGCATGAAGCATTGTGCCACATCTGGACTGGTACGTCTATCGCTAGTCTCTTTCTCTCAAACAGGGTCCAAAAAAGAGTCTCAAATCTAATAGGTCCCACACCATCAGCCAAGCTCCAAATCTCTGTCCCATTGTTACAATGTCACATCCCTGTGCCTGTTTTGCAAGTACTTTAATGGAATGTGCTCTGATGAACTCACTTGTTTCCCTTGATGTACATACTAACCAGACAAGCAGCAAAATCCCACCTCTTCACTGTCAAGATCCCTAGATCCCAGAAAGCCTTCTATTATAATTGTTTCTTCCTTCAGACTGCTAGACTTTGGAATTTCCTCTCTGTTTCCTGCTTCCCTTACTGTACTGACAAAAGTTTAAATGTAATGTAAATAGAAATCCCGCTACTTATTCTGTTAGACATGATTTCAAATAATAGCTTGTTACAGCCAAGTGGCAATGTACTTTGGTTGGGATGAAAAAGAGTAAAAAAGGATGTGTTGCATTTGTGGTATCAAACGTTTGGATTTTACTTTTGCACATGTAATTTTTTTCTCTTTTTTTTTTTTTTTTTTTTTTTTTTAAATCAATAAATGAATTTATTCAACCAATTAAACTTTCAATTATATATTTTGGTTCTTATTTAGGATGGCACTTATTTTGAAAAACAAAAACACAAAATACAGACAAAGCTTTATGATGTATGTACTCGTCAGGGAATGAAGATATCATATTCAAAAAATCACGTAAATTGATCAAGTAGTTTTCTTTTTAAATAAGAAAATTAAATTTTATGAAGGAGCAAGGGAGTGGCCATATTTTTTTTTTAGAATGTGTTAAAATTCAAAGGCCGAAAACTCCATTCGACTACCAAGATTTATGGACCGTGCTATTTTATTATTTTATTATTAATTACTAAAACTCGTAAAATTTGATTTCTTAATTAAAATAAAATTATCATGCAATTTTTGTAAGAAGATAAGTTGCCATATTTAATATCATTTTTTTGTTTGTTTTCATGGAAATAGCTCCAGACAGGTATTGAGCCACCTGATGTAAAGAGCTAAAAGAAAAATAACCTTATGTTCAAAAACTAGCCAACAATAAGTGTCTGATACATAGATTCCAACCCTGAAAACAGCAACTTTCCCCCTTTGTCAGAAACATAGAATGTGAGGATTAACGAACGAAATAAGAGACGAGGTTAATGAAAATATACGCAAAGTCTACTTTTTACTCTGCTTTTATTGCAAACATCAGTATCAGCTAATATGGTTTAAATATTGGTTCTATTTACATGCTTTCCCCACAAGGACAGAGTTAAAAACAAGGTCGGTTTTTAATGTAGGGAAAACCCAGCTCCCCATAAAGAGCCGCTCGGAATGGGAACAAAAATAAAAAATTGCCTTGGTTTAGGACTTCTCCTTCACTAACCGAGCACTGGATAGACTAAGTGTAGTAGGAGAACAGATACTACACTTAAGTATTGTTTTTACTCAAGGAAATGACAAAATCATGAATTTGTACAAAATAAGTTGTTTGGTAAATAAATGCTGAAACCCATTCCACTATAAATAATTAACCTTAAATTACTAAATTAACCAGTATAAAGATTATCCTCATTGGGGATTCTTTAATGTCATATCAATTGGCTGTGTTTATTTCCCACTCGTTTCTTTGTAGTGTTTCATAGAGAAAACAAAGCAACAGCAAAGTAAATAATAGTGTTTCTCTTTCGTTTGTTTGGCTTCTTTCTTTTTTTTTTTTTCTTTGTAAATTGCTTGTTGCATTCTAATTGGAAAAACAGACATTTTCTATTTTCATAAGAAGCAGTTGAAGTTTAGAGGGAAAGAAAGAAAGAAAGAGAGAGAGAAGTAAAAAAGAGGAGGAAGACATAAAAAAATTTGTGAGAGAAAGAAAGAATGAAATAGAAGAAAAGATGAGAAAAATGAAAGGAGAGGAGAAAAAAAAAGAAGAAAAACAAATAATGGGAAAAACTTAAAGAGAAAAAGACAATGACAGATTAAAAAGAAGAAAAATAAGACTAAGAAAATGAAGATCAGAAAGAAAATGTAGAAATATGATCTCTCTTTGAAATACAAGATGTCTCAAAGAATGTGAAAATGTACTCACACTTCCAGTATCGATAAAACCTTTATTTATGAACATAGAGTGAAATGGAATAGTTTTGAATACAGAAAACAAATGTAATCGAAGAATCATGTTTGCAAATGATCCAAAGCAATGTTGATAACAGTTAAAGTGTGAGTACATTTTTGGAGACACCCCGTAAATGTTCTCATATTCATTCCAGAACTTTCGTCACAGGATTTTTTTTATATGCTAACTATACATACGTGGCATTGCCGGGGAGTTTATTTTACTGTCATTTTTGTTTCACTTGTAGTGCCACTCCTGGTTACAGGTAGTGTATTTTTTGCGATAGTAACATTTTTGAAAAGGGACAAGAACAGCGCTAACAATTAATATGCATGTACATGAAAAAAAAAAAACATAACTGGTGACCCATTTATGTGCTAACTAAACAATGGGAATTTTGGAATCAAAACCAGAAAAAATGAATTAACAAACCAAAATATATTTATATCAACAATTTTACATAGATGTAAAATATGAAAGACCAAAGTTTGTTGAAAAGTTTTAAAGTTCTTGAATAAGAAGTAGACAAGAACGTCAGAAAATTTGTTTTCATGTTCAATTGTGTTTGTGTGTGTGACCTTACTGAGAAAGGCAGTTCAAGGCCAGGATCGGCCTTGTCAGTCACCTCTGCACACACGAAAAAACCCACAAGGCGACCACCATCCTTATCACTGAGGGGTCGCCAAGAGAGAGTGTATGCATGCGAGTTTACCTTTTAGGTGGCTGAGTTCACTGGAGATATAGCAACAAGTTTAAAGGAATTTCAGTGTGAGGCACTTCAGGTAAATATTTCAAGTATGGGTGTTGTTGATGCTGAGAGTCGAAGAGTTGAACGATATTTATTGGTTGAAAATAATTTAAGTTAACACGATCCTGTGAAAACTAACTTACTTTTGTAAGTGACATAGAGAGCAAATCCCAACAAAGTGGAAAAAGGAAACGGGTAACAATGTGAGCCATTTGCTTTTTAGCATTCATTAGAATCCCATCTCAATGTAAAAATCTGAGACTAAACTGTCACGAAAGAAGTGAAAAAAAGAAGAAAGAGTAAGTCGAACGAAGAAAGAAAGAAAAGTAACACTTATATCGGTTTGGTAACTTTCCTGTGTCCGTTCATCTTGCACATTAATTTCTAACCTACTACACACATTTTATTTTTTAAATAAGATTTTGGAAATTAAATTTGTTGTGCTCGTTTCCATTAATACACAAGTGAAACGTGGCCATTAAAAATAAAATAACAGTAAAACTATTTTGATATACTTATGTATTGGGTAAAATTAGATGACTCCACCAAAAATTATGGAAAATTATCGAGTAGAATTTTAATAAAAAAATAAAATGTCCATTTCTAAGTTGAATCAAGCTCATTTTAATTTTGAAGAGTTACTTTAAAGGGAGAAAACGGAAGATAAATCAGTCGTAAAACATAAAAAAGGTGTTTGGTCCAACTTAGAGTTGGATGTATATGAAAAAAAAACTGATTTTTATGTTTTATTAAAATTATTCTTATTCTAATATTTGGATTATTCAGACTATTGCTCTCATCTTCAGTATTATTTTCACATTCTGGTTGATGTAACCTCTAATTTTCTTTGGATGTTTTTTTACAAGGTGGTCACCACTTATCAAAGGCCCGGAAGCCACTCAGGGATAAGGGTTATTGCATGTACAGTATGTTAGTGTGGAGATTTAATAAAGTGTCTACTTAAGGGGGCGGTTCAGCAGGAATTTGTTTACGTTGAACTTGAAAACATCCAGGTTGTAGTCAGGTGGGAAGAAAGAAGCTTTTTCATGGAATCTACATTTTGATTTAGGCACAGATAAAGAGTGGGGAAAATTTTTTACAGTGGATTCAGCTAGACAGTGTTTTTTGTAAAAGTTTGGTGAGGAGGAACCAGAGATTGGAGCTCAGATGAGCACCTGCCATGGAAATAACGATAAAACAAAGATAGGCTCGCAACGTCTCTTCTATGGGAGAGAGGTTGCAGGGAAGAGAAAAGGGCATCCCCCACTAAGCCACGAAGTCTATTTTGTACTCTGTCAAGGCAGGATAGGCTGTTTTTAGCAGCTCCTGCCCAGATATGGCAGCAGTATTCTATCCTTGGATGTACTTGGCTTTTATATAGATAGAGAATTGCATCAGTAATGAGATATCTTCTAGAGCGGTAGAAGGCTCCCACCATCTTTCCAGCGATCTTGGCAACAGACTTGATGTACGTGTTCCATTTCAGATCAGGAGTAAAGGTCAAGCCCAGAAGCTTGTCAAAACGTGGGGTTTCTCCTAGACGAGAGCCATCCATTTCAATTGATGCCAGATGGGGATCAAGCGTTGATGATGTAAAGATAGGAGTTTGGTTTTAGATGCATTAAAGGTAACCAGCCACGTCTTCCCCCCCCCACTGAACCACGCGCTCGAGATCAGAGGAGAGAGAATCAGAGAGAACTTTGTCATTTACAGCCTTTGATGTGTTGCCATAGATGGTCGTGTCATCAGCATAGATGTCAACGAATGATTTAGTATGTGTTTAGGGAGATCATTGATGTAGATCACAAAGAGAGTTGGGCCCAGGATGGACCCCTGAGGGACTCCAGCATTAATACTGCAGGCCTCTGATTTTTCTCCATCAACCACTACTCTTATCACCCTATCAGAGAGAAATGATTTAATGATAGAGAAAACATTTCCAGTTATACCGTAGCTGGAAATCTTGTGAAGTAGGCCTTTATGCCATACCTTGTCGAAGGCCTTTGATATGTCAAGAGCAATTGCCCTAGAAAAGAAGCCTTTGTCAAGAGATTCACTAATCCTCTGAAATATAACCGTTAGAAAATCTGCGGTAGATCTTGCAGAACGGAAACCATATTGCATGTCACTAAGAAGGTTATTTCTGCTGAGGTGGTTGACTATTTCTCTATTTAATATGGATTCCAGCAACTTACTCATGATACACAGGAGACTTATTGGTCTGTACTGAGAGGGAGATGACTTCTCACCTGAATTCTTAAATACAGGCCATACTGATGAGGTTTTCCAGGGTGTTGGAAAGCACTTCTCCTTAAGGCAACGCTTAAACAGTTTCGTAAGTATGGGAGCAAGTTCTGGTTGAAGCTTTTTCAACACTATAATTGGGATGCCGTCAGGGCCAGTTGCTTTACTGGAATCAAGGTTCTTGATTAGCTTAGCGACCTCATGCACAGATATTTGTATGTTACCTAGTGTGTTCTGTGTTATAGGAGGAAATATGGGGAGTTGATGGCCTTCATCGCATCGGGTAGAATTAGCTGCAAAGTTCTTGGCAAATAGTTTGGCCTTGTCTGAGCTGATCAGATGACCTCTGGTCCATTGATAATGGTTGGGATAGAACGCGCACATCTGTTCAGGATCCTATTTGTTATTTGCCAAAACTGGTGGGAACCAAGTCACTGATCAGCTACTTTGGATTTAACGGATTGAGCATAAACCTCTCTTTCATTTTTTACTATTCTTTTACAGTGGTTGCTGGCAGTCCTGAAAGCAGCTTTAGTCTCATTGCATCTATTACGTTGGTAGCTATGGAAAAAGTGATTTCTGTGCGCGATGGCAGCAGCATATTCTGGGGAGAACCATGGCTGGCTGTTAAGTTTTTGTTGGAATTTTTTAGATGGTATGAATCGGTCTATGCCTACAATTAACCATTCAGTCAGGTCTGATACTATAGAGGACACATCCTTTTTAAACGTGGGATGCTGAGGTAGGTCAGATATGAATGTACGGAAGCTATCCCAGTCAGCCATGGAGTATCGGTATACAGTACGGTGGAGGGGTACGTCTGGGGACTTATTACATTTCATTTTTATCTTAACTGATATGACAGAGTGGTCGGAGGATCCTAGAGCTGAAAGAACGGAACATGAACATAGCTCAGGGGAAGTTGAGAGAAAAGGCTTGCATACTGACCTGTAGTATCGGGCACACGGATGGGCTCGCGAACAATCTGAGTGAGGTCATAAGCAATGGCAAAATCATAACAGAACCTCCCCTCATCATCTGTCTTATTTGAGTGAGTCAGCCATTCCACATTATGGACGTTGAAGTCACCACAGATGTGAATGTTAGCCGAGGGATGTGCAGACAGGATGCGGTCTACTTTCTCAGATATACTCTTAAAGATAGTAACTCCGCTGTTATGGGGCCAATAGAGGGCAAATATAAATGCAGTGGTGTAAGCAAGTGCAACCCGGAAGCACATATAAGGTAAATTAGGATCTTCTCTAGAGATATCCCTGCCACACGGAAAGCCATCTTTAATGTAGGCACATATTCCATGCCCATGGCGATCTTGGGGGTCAGATTTAGGTGTTAAGTTAGAGTATCCGTTAATTATGAACTCATCTAGGGAAGTGGTCGGCCCTATTCCAGTTTTGCTTAGAAAGAATATGTCCGGTTTCGTCTCCTATAATTGGGTTTCAACCTCTGGAAGGTTGGAACATAGACCCCTGATGTTGGAGAAGGAGACATGGTAGTAGGGGTCTACGTTGGAAGATGGGGTTCTAGGTTTATTTGAGTTTTTTTTTGGGGGGGGGGAGATATTTCATGTATCTTGTCAGACTTTGGAATCTACATGAAATTTCAAACAAAACCCTTTAATTTAATCCATAGGGTAACATAGTCTTATTCCATCAACCATGACTGAATAGAAGTCCTAAGTAATTCACAAAGACCCATGGCATAGTGAATAAAACACTTGGTAAATTTCAGTTGTAAGTTTGTTTTTAGAGGTTGAATAGTTATTCCTCTGTTTGGGTGACAGTCGAGATACAATTGCGAATGACTTAGAACTTCTACCAATCATGGCTGACGGAATAAGAGCATGATACACCTGTGGATTAAATAAAGAGTTATGTTCGAAATTCAGCGAAGATTCCAGAATTTGACAGAAAGATTCCCAGATTCAACAAGATACACCTAAAGAAGGTCGGAAGTTTAAAGCTGAATTTTACTAATTACCCACTTATTCAATTTATCCACTACGTTACAGTTCCAAATAATTCGACTAATATATGTGTCATCCATCAAATTCTGTTTTACCGTATCACAGTTTTCACATTGTGAAAATAAATTGAAGATGAGAACAGTAGTCCAGATAATACACATAATAAATCTTTATAAAAAATCTTCAGAAACAAAAAATGACTTCAGTCAAAACCTTTCTTCTATTTATTGTTGTTCAAAAACGTTGTTACCTTAGTGATATTAAAAACAGGTTTAGATCTGATGACCTCAGAGAAAGATTAAATCTTGTCAGTTTAGGAAGATGTGTGCAGAACAGAAGACTTTGTTGATTTGGTCACATTAGAAGAAGGGATGAGGGCTCTTGGCTTAGTAGATGTAGAACAATTTAAGTAGCAAGGTCAGTTCACAGTAAAAAACATTGGGAGAAAGAGAGATAAATAAACTTGATTAATTACTATGCTACTGTCCCAATGACTACAGTACACACATTAATGCTTATCCTCGAGTGGCCACTGGGGCTTGATATGTGGTAACCCCTTTGTAAAGAAAAACAAAAAACTTTCTCCGATTTATTGTTGTTCAAGAATGTTATCTTAGAGATATTATTGGAGCACACGGAGGAGCAGGTGCTAGTTTGATTGTAATAGTTACAAGTGTATGGAATAAGTTCATTACTAACTGCTGTCAACCAAACAAAGAGTCTACCAGGCATGCATACACGGTATAATAATGCATTGAAGTGAAACCTGAACACTGAGGGTTGAGGACATACGTTGCATGAAGAAAAATGACATGAGAAAGATACAATGGGTGTGTAATATGAGTCTTAAAACAGGCTTAGATCTGATGACCTCAGAGAAAGATTAAATCTTGTCAGTAAAGGAAGATGTGTGCAGAACAGAAGACTTTGAAGTGCTGCTTGATAATTTTCCATAATGTTTGGTGTATATACATTTATCTAATATGTTCACATATCAAATAGTTTAATTGTTATTTTATTTTGAACTGTCATATTTCGCTTGTATATTATTGTAAACAACCACTTTAAATTTAACTATTTGATTATTAAATTATGAATTGTATCAAATTATCATAAAATATAATCTTAGAGTTTATAAATGTTGGGGGTTCATTCTCACCTGTCAATGAACATTTTCCATTGGTGTATTTCGTTGAAAGCTAAAAAGTACAGTAAAATCCATCGCTTCACTTATGATTTGTAAAATCCATTGCTTCACTTATGATTTGTAAACTTTGATTTACAAAAGCTGCTAAAAGTGGATTTGTGGTAGATTAGAAATTAATGTGTGAGACGAACGGACATAGGAAAGTTATCAAGTTGATATTTACTACACCCCCCCTTTTCTTTCTTTGTTCATTCAGCTTACTCTTTTTCTTCTTTCCTTTTCACTTCTTTCACGGCAATTTGGCATCGGATTTTTACACCAAGATGCGATTCTGATGAATGCTATAAAGCAAATGACTCAAATAGCTACCCTTTTTCTTTCTCTGCTACATTGGGATTTGCACTCTTTACCACTTCTAAAAGCAAGTTTTCACAGGAATGTGTTAAAATGTTTTTAATCAATGAAATTGTGCAGATGTAAAATATTGAATAGTCTTGTACAGATGTAAAATCCCCAAAATGTAACAATCATGAGTCAAATTAAACAAGCTAATAAAAGAAGTGACTTGGTAAATTGAAATTTCTTTGATGACACTTGCAATGTGCTTCGACTCTCAGCATCAACAACACCTATCGTAGAAACATTGAGTGTACCAAACTGAAATTCCTTTAAGTATGTTATATCTTCAGTCAGTAATAACAGCCACGACGAAGACACACACACGCACACAACGGAACTTTGAAACAAATAATAATAATAAGTAATAAATACCTGAGGAGGCGATGTTTGGAATCAATTCCAGGGTGAATAACAATATCAGAAGATATCTTGAATCACATCGGACATGAGTATATCTTGTTTATTGGAATAAGAAGAAAAAGGTTTAAGAACGCACTACACCAGAATACAAAAGCAAGATGAATCTAGTCTACTCAGGCATCTGACACTAAATTCTTTTTCACTTTCATCTGACTTTAAATTAAAGATGTCTGCTTTTGAAGATAATCAAAATAATTATACATTTTTAATGTACAAAGACAGCTAATACAGTAAGACATATTTTTTTGTACAGCTGTGTTATGCATGTATCTTTTGTTTCAGACAACTTCGGTAGCAATCAATAAGGGTTTTATCACTCAATGAGGAACCCCTCTGTTGACTTTAGCTATCTGTCTCTGTCGTGAGTTATCCATTGCTATGTGGGACCCATGTGTTGTACCAGGTCGTTCCTCCATCTCATTCTTGGTTTTCCCATTGCCCTCTTATGTTCACGAGGTGTCCATTCCATTGTCCTGATGGACCATCTGTTGTCATGTTGTCTGGCTACATGCCTTGCCCATCTGTGTTTGGATGTTTTGATGGAATTGGTATATAGCGCATTTTTTATGAAAAATGATCCAGTAGAAAAATAATTACAAGTAAAAATAGAATTTATCAAATTATCAAGTTTTTTTTATGTTTTAATGTGGAAGAAGTGTGTGATCAATTCAATATGAAAAACTGACTTATCTCCCTTGACTTAATTTGAGTATCCATCATTTTTAATATGAGAGACATGACTCATGAATGATAATTTAGTACATTCGTATGAATAAAATATTTTCCCAGAAATAAAAAAAAAAAAAAGGCACAAAGAAAATGTTTTACATGTTAAATAAATTCGCTTTGTAAATAATTACAATGTAGATGTTTTGATTCAAATTCATGTTTGGGCATAGAAAACTAAAATTTCAGTTGTTAACTTTTAAAACTAACCTACTTTCTGATAAAAAATAAGTATGCATGCATTACCATGTATACTGTTATGTGGCTTTCAAAGGAGTGGGTAATAAGTATATTGTTTGCTTCTCATAGCAAAGATTGATATTGGTCTTCTGCTTCTCTTCTTAGACAAGTAATGGTATTTACTTCCTTCCCAACTTTTAAAACTGGCCTTCTTTATAAAAAATATGGTACGAGGTGCTTTCAATAAGTTTCCAGACATTTTTCATATGGACACTTATTGACGGTACACACATGAAACTCTTGTCCCTTTCAAAGTAATCTCCTCCAGCTGCAATGCACTTGTTGTAATGTTCCAACACCTTCTGGAAGGTCCCATAAACGTACTCTTGTTTGAACACGTCAATGACCCTTGTCACAGCCTCTTTCATTTCCTCAATTGTCTCACGACAGCCTCTAAGGTTTTCCTTGAGCTTAGAGAATAATTAAAAGTCACAGGGAGCAAGGTCTGCACTATAGGGAGGGTGAGGAACTGTCTTGATACACATCTTGGTCAAATAGTCTGTGACAAGGATGGAATTATGGACTGGTGCATTGTCCTGGTGGAAATACTACCGACCCGATTTGAAGAGTGCTGTCTTCTTCCAACGAAATATCTTCCTGAACTCCCTTAAAATCTCAACACAGTATTCCTTGTGGACTGTGTGTCCAGTAGGAACCCAGTGCATGTAAATCATGCTCGTACTGCCAAAAAAAAGGGATCACAATCAGTTTCTGGGTGGATTCTCTCTGTCTAGCTTTCTTGAGTCTGGGAGAGCCAGCATGTTTCCACTGGGTCATAGCAGTAGCTCCAGCTTTCATTGCAGGTCACCAGAGCATCAAAAACTGTGAGATCTAAATTGATCAGCTCAATCATTTCCCTGCTGTCATAACAATGTCTTTCTTTCTTAATCTTCTCTGAGCACCTTTGGGACAGACTTCACACAAATCTTCCAAATCTTCAGTTTTATTGTGAATAATTGTGTGTACAATAGTTCCCACACTGACATCAAAATCTGCACTTATTGCCTCTATAGGCATACGGCGGTTCTTATCCATGAAATTCGTTATTTGGCCAATCAACTCTTGTGTTCTAACTTCCTTACTCCTCCCATATCTCTCATCATTCCTCACAGACTCCTTGCCTTCTTTGAATCTCTTATGCCACTCAAAAACTGGTGCTTGATTTATACAAGATGGTCCAAAAGCAGTCTGGAGCATTCCATACGTTTATGTGGCATTTTTTTTTCAAGTTTAAAACAGAATTTTATTGCATATCGTTCTTCTAAAGGGTCCCCATGTCCAGATTGCATTTTTTAAATTCACCAGCTGTGACAATTAGTCTTTAGTAGGGTGTATTCCAATTCCTTCTGTAGCTGCTCATTTGAACCTGAAATCATAAAAATTGGTCAGTCATCTCATTAGATGTATAGCAACAACATAGTGAATTTTCAAGAGTCTACGATAATTTTAAATGCATGTATATGCTTGGTTACATTAATGATCTTTTAAACAAACACATCTCAGGTGAAAATATTATTACGTACTTACATGTTATGGCGAAATTTATATAAATTATAAAAATTATGAAAAATTATCCAGTAGAAAAATTATCCAGTAGAAAAATAATTACAAGTAAAAATAGAATTTCTCGAATTATCAGGTTTTTTCATGTTTTAATTTGGAAGAGCTGAGTGATCAATTTAGGTATGGCAGATTGACTTAAATTAAGTGTTCGTCATTTTTAAACAGAAAGTAATTATGGATGATTTTTGTTAAAAATACATCTAACATATCTTGATCATTTTTGGAATTCATACTAATTTTGACATGACGCATCTTCTCTTCTCTATCTTCTTCTTCTATCTTCTTCTATATAAATAAAATGAACTCATTTTTCCCCTCCAATTTTGACCTTAATAGGATTAAAAATCAAGACATTACATGCAAATGTAATGTGCACAAACTGCAGCATGGGATATGAGGTGTGTTATAGGCCTATTACATCTCCACTTCGTCGATAATCATAGATCCCTATATTTTTTCTGGTGAGAGTCCACCTCCCAAAATCAGTTAGAATCAATGGAAGTTGTAAAACCTTTTCTCTCTAGCAAATTCCTCCTACTCCCACTATCACTTAACACCGCCAAGGATGCGTCCAAAAGGAACAGTACGAAGAAACACCGGTTTGGAATCGTAAAAGGTTATTTATGACATTTTTTCTTTTTTTTCTCTCTTTTTTCCGCTTCTCAAAACACGTCCATCAGCTTTTTCCCTGATTTATGCTTTCTGTTTTTCCCATAAAAAAACAAACAAATAAAGCGATTAAGGTCCCATTAACATATTTTTTGCATTTGGCTTTTGTTTGTTTACCGTAAGACGCACACTGCGGGACTACTCGGTTTTTACTTCCGCTTCTGACGACTCTAACTGAGGAATCTGACTCTGAGCTTTATTTATTAGTGCTTCCAACTCAAAAGTTATTATTGAACAAACAATTTATTATTACAACGCACCGATATCGTGAAATTACTTGCATTTCACTTGAAAACCACAAACAAACAAAAAATTAAATAGACGCAATAAAGATCCGATTAAGATAAGATTGTTTTGTTTTGCATTTTTCTCTTACTGTAAAACTCACACTGCGGGACTACTCGGTTTTTACTTCCGGTTATGACTATATACGAGGATTCTAACTATGAGCTTTATTTATTAATGCTTGCAACTACAAATCTTATATTAAACAAACAATTTATTATTTACACTTTATTATTACAATGCAATGAGATCGTGAAATTACTTGCATTACACTTGAAAAACAAAAACAAAAAAAAACAAAAACAAAAAAAAAACAAAAAGAATCCCATGAAGGTCCGATTAAGATTCAGTTGTTTGGTTTTATATTTTCTATTACCATAACACGCACAGTGCGAAACTATTCCATATCGAGGAAACTATGAGCTTTATGTAGTACTACACTTTCTTTCCCTTTTCTTTACAGACATTTACATATGAGAAAATATGATTGCTTTTTCTTTACTAAAAAAATTGTTATGTGTTTAAATTAAAACTTATGAATGCTTCTTCTTCATTAACGAATTTAGATTCGATTGTTTCTTTTTGCTTTCTGTTTACCGTAGGAAAAGTTATTGAAAGAATGCGAAAATATGAATGCTTTTTCTTTATTAAAGAATTTGTTGCATGTAATACATAAAAGTTGTCGGCAGATTTGACGTTTAGTTGTACAAATATCCTCAAAACAGGGACTCACTAAAAGGGACTCTTAGGAGTCAACATCGGTATCGAACAGATGTTTTTTTTTTTTTTTTACATCTTTTACAAACTTAAAGTGGGTACAATATTACATAACATTTATTTGTTATATATTTAGTTTTCGACAACTTTTTCGCATTTGTTTAGTAAGACAAACCATTTTTATTTAATGTAATGTTTAGTTGGCTCGAAAAACAGTGTTTATCAGTATATTTGAAAAATACAAATGGTGACGGACACTGTTGATTACGTTAAGTTTGGGAAAGTGACTTCAAACTAAAAAATGATACAAAATACTCTCAGAAACCAACTGAATATGTCAGCTAATGTCACAGTAACATATATTCAGTGGGTTTCTGACACTGTTTTATATAGTTTGGAACTTATTTTCCCAAACTTAACATATTCAACTGTGACTATTTGTCTTTTTCAAATACATCGACAAACGCTGTGTTTTTCGAGATGATTAAACATTTTACATTAAATAAAAACACTAAAAAATCAGACCATTAGGTAGATACGTAACTTACCTTCCATTTGCTTACATTTATTTGTTTTTTGGACAAATACTAATTAAAAACTCATATTTTTAATACAAAAAATCAAATTATAAAACTAGATTTAGCGGTTCAACATTTTAGCAACGTTCAGCTGAGTCCACAGATTGTTGGTCGAGTCCAAGCCATGCTGGACGGAAACTTCTGAGGATCCGGATCCAATTATGCAAGAGTACCTTTTTTTTTTTTTACATTTTCGCCTTTTTATTTCCACTTTTTCGAGTGGATTACTATACTAAGAATAACAGAAACATGCATTTTCTCTTTTTATTAAACTTTTCCATTACACCAAATTGAGCCACAGTAACGCGTGGCAGGGTACAGCTAGTAAGTAATAATTTTTTTTTTTTTTTTTTTTTTTTTTTTACACAGTGATCACCACTTATCAAGGCCCGGAAGCCACTCAGGGATAAGGGTTATTGCAAGTACATTATGTTAGTGAGGAGATTTGCTGAAATGTTTACTTAAGGGGGCGGTTCATTAGGAATTTGTTAACATTGGACTTGAAGACATCCAAGTTGTAGTCCGGAGGGAAGCAGGCAGACGGAACAGAGTTCCACAGGCGTGCAGTTCTAACAAAGAAGCTTTGTTCATGGAATCTGCGTTTTGATTTAGGCACAGATATAGAGTGGGGGAAATTTTTCACAGTGGATTCAGCTAGACGGGTGTTTTTCGTGAAAGATTGGCGAGGGGGGACCAGAGATTGGAGTTCAGACGAGCATCTGCCATGGAAATAATGATAAAACAAGGACAGGCTCGCAACGTCTCTTCTGTGGGAGAGAGGTTGCAGGGTAGAGAAAAGGGCATTCCCCACTAAGCCACGAAGTCTATTTTGTACTCTGTCAAGGCAGGATAGGCTGTTTTTAGCAGCTCCTGCCCAGATATGGCAACAGTATTCCATCCTTGGACGTACTTGGCTTTTATATAGATAGAGAATTGCATCCGTAGTGAGATATCTTCTGGAGCGGTAGAAGGATCCCACCATCTTTCCAGCAACCTTGGCAACAGACTTGATGTACGTGTTCCATTTCAGATCAGGAGTAAAGGTCAAACCCAGAAGCTTGTCAAAACACGGGGCCTCACCCAGACGAGAGCCATCCATCACAATTGATGCCAGATGGGGATCAGAGCGTTGATGATGTAAGGATAGCAGTTTGGTTTTGGATGCATTAAAGGTAACCAGCCACCTTTTCCCCCACTGAACCACGCACTCGAGATCAGAGGAGAGAGAATCAGAGAGAACTTTGTCATTTACAGCCTTTGATGTGTTGCCGTAGATGGTCGTGTCATCAGCATAGATGTCAACGAATGATTTAAGTATGTGTTTAGGGAGGTCATTGATGTAGATCAGGAAGAGAGTTGGGCCCAGGATTGACCCCTGAGGGACTCCAGCATTTATATTGCAGGCCTCCGATTTTTGTCCATCTACCACTACTCTTATGAGCCTATCGGAGAGAAATGATTTAATGATTGAGAAAACATTTCCAGTTATACCGTAGCTGGAAATCTTGTGAAGTAGACCCTTATGCCATACCTTGTCGAAGGCCTTTGATATGTCGAGAGCAATTGCCCGAGAAAGGAAGCCTTTGTCAAGAGATTCACTAATCCTGTGGGATATAACCGTCAGCACATCTGCGGTAGATCTTGCAGAGCGGAAACCATATTGTGTGTCACTAAGAAGGTTATTCCTGCTGAGGTGGTTGACTACTTCTCTATTTAATATGGATTCCAGCAACTTACTCATAACACACAGGAGACTTATTGGTCTGTATTGAGAGGGAGATGACTTATCACCTGAATTCTTAAATACAGGGCAAACTGATGAGGTCTTCCAGGGAGTCGGAAAGCACTTCTCCTTAAGGCAGCGCTTAAATAGTTTCATAAGTATGGGAGCAAGTTCTGGTTGAAGCTTTTTTAACACTATAATTGGGATGCCATCAGGGCCAGTTGCTTTACTGGAATCTAGGTTCTTTATTAGCTTGGCGACCTCATGCACGGATATTTGTATGTTACCTAGCTTGTTCTGTGTTATAGGAGGAAATATGGGGAGTTGATGGCCTTCGTCGCATAGGGTAGAATTAACTGCAAAGTTCTTTGCAAATAGTTTGGCCTTGTCTGACGCTGATGAGATGACCTCTGGTCCATTGATAATGGTTGGGATAGAACGCACACTTCTGTTCAGGATCCTATTTGTTATTTGCCAAAACTGGTGGGATCCAAGCCGCTGATCAGCTACCTTGGATTTAACAGACTGGGCATATAGCTCTCTTGCATTTTTTATTACTCTTTTACAGTGATTGCTGGCAGACCTAAAAGCAGCTTTAGTCTCAGTGCATCTATTACGTTGGTAGTTTTCACTTGAAATGCGTTTATTTAAAGCACCACTAATCTACACAAATACCAGAAAAAGAATCATGCTACGGGGGAGGGGGGGAGCAAAATATTTTACTTTTGTTTTTCTGTAAAAAATAGTTCTAGTCTACTGGATCATTTATTTGTAATTTTTGGAATTCATACTAATTTCACAGTGATATGTAAAGAAATATGTAATTATGTTTCCAATGTAAACAAGCACCAAAAAGGCTTGAAGTATTGAACACTGTTCTTTCTTAGAACTGCACGCCTGTGGAACTCTGTTCCGTCTGCCTGCTTCCCACCTGACTACAACTTGGATGTGTTCAAGTCCAACGTTAACAAATTCCTAATGAACCGCCCCCTTAAGTAAACACTTCATCAAATCTCCACACTAACGTAATGTACTTGCAATAACCCTTATCCCTGAGTGGCTTTCGAGCCTTGATAAGTGGTGACCACTGTGTAAAAAAAAAAAAAAACTGTAGTATTTCATAACCATCCATTCCACTTGAATTTATACCAATGGTACCATTAAGTAGATACTGTTGGCACCATATCTTTGATTAATTTTTTGATAGAGTTGTCAGTATTCGACAAATGAACCAGGAGGGATTCCAAATTGCATTGTTATGATGACTGAGCTTATGCATTCATGACCTGAAAGTTTCATCTCTCTGTTGAAGATATTGACGGTGTCAAACTCGAAGAAAGCAACCCCTGTCATGGACTTGTGTCATGAGCAGAGATGTGTCATTGAATTCTTGGCAAAAGTGCATTGAGAATGGTGGAGACTATGTAGAAAAATAAATTCTGGAGCACAAAAGGATGTCCGTTTTAATGCTACCACTCCCGTCTTCGTAGCTCTTTGACTTTTTGAGTTAAAAAATAGGAGGTTTTCCTTTTGGAACATCTTTCATATGGCAAAGCATGCTCCATACAACCATGCACAGCTAATGAGAATGCTGGTGACTATGTAGAAAATGAATTCTAGAGCACAAAAGGTCGCTCGTTTTAATAGTATCACTTCTGTCTATGTAGCTCTTCAACTTTTGATGGGAACGAATTAAAAATAAGAAATTTATTTTAATACATGTGCTTTGAGCATGTAACAATATAAAAAAAACAAAGATGGCCACCCGTCCTATGTCAACAGTGTGTAGTCTCGTAAGTTCTCATCCAAATCACATTATACACATCCAAAGGGAGGTAAGTCTGCTTGAACTTCATCTAAACATGTAAGGATGTAAGGAAGATAACTAACTAGACTTAACAAATAGTACCACTCCTGTCTTTGTAGCCTTTCAACTTTTGAAGTTAAAAAAATTGGAGGCTATACTTTTGAAACAACTCTCATATATTGGGACCCTACGGTAGTAAGTAGAAGTTATGTTAGCGTATGAATTTCAGCGAGGGTTACATAGTACATGTAAAGATAACCTGTTGGCAAATAGAAACAGACCTACCTTCAGCTAATGTGATTGAGACGAGGGTTCAAAGGTTAGCTCTCTAGACAAAACATGCTAGAAATGCAGATGTTGAACGATATTACATAGAAATGACGTCACATGTTTGGGGGGCAGAACAGAGTTTATAGTCAGCCAGAGTTGGGAAGCGAGGCAAGTGACGTGTATGAGAATGTAGAGAGAATCTAAGTGAATGTTGTCTCAAGACTCTGCCCACATGTCAACACTCTTAAAACTAAATAAGAAAATTAAGTAAGAGATAAAATAAAATACATAAGAAATACATTTGAAAGCTAAATTACAACGCAATATTTTGAAAATAAACAAATATTTACTTGTTTAAAATGAATATTTCAGTGCGATGCGTCATCTTCAGAATTTTGTACATTCTTTTCTTTAAACAGTTAGTAAAGACTTTCATATCACATTCGCTAAAGTACTCTTCTGGCATTTCAAAATAACATGCAGACAACAACATGCAGACTCTTTGTTTTTTTCTTCAATTTAACATCATGATGAAGAAAAAAATGAAAAAAAATGTATAAAATTCTGAAGATGGCATATAGCGCCAAAATATTAATTTTAAATAAGTAAATGTTTGTTTATTTTCATAATATTGCATTGTAATTGAGCTTTCAAACGTATTTCATAATATTTTATTTTAAAATTCAATCAATGTTTTTATCATGGAAAATAACCCTGACTAAGTAAGAGATAATTTATGTGGTCTCTCCCCCAAACAGCTAACTCTTTGAATAAAACCTTTGAAACTCCAGTAAGTCTTCATTATGTTCCATGCATGAGTAGATTCATTTTGAATTAAACAGAAATTCAACAACTATAAGAGGATCGCAGCCCTCACATGGAAACGCAACAATAAAAAAAGAATGAAAGATCAGCAACAGCTCATGTATGTAAAAAGACTTTTATTATTATTATTTATTGTTTCTGGGTCACTCATTAGCAAAACCACACATATGCACCTTATGCATTTGTTAGAAAAGCCAGATACAAACTTTTTGTGTAGCATATGAAAACTTTACTTTTTGTGTAGCATATGAAAATTTTACTTTTGTGTAGCATATGAAAATTTTACTTTTTGTGTAGCATATGAAAATTTTACTTTTTGTGTAGCATATGAAAATTTTACTTTTGTGTAGCATATGAAAATTTTACTTTTTGTGTAGCATATGAAAATTTTACTTTTTGTGTAGCATATGAAAATTTTACTGTCCCTTTTCGAACACAACCAAAGTGAGGCCTTTTTACACTATTGTATTTCTGTTTTTATTTTCAATGCTTTCTTTGAATCCAAATCGATTAATAATGAGGTATAGAAAACTTTTTCGATATAACCTCTTGCTCCTGTTCCAATACCTCCAATTCACTGTCTTCACAACTTTTGATTAACTTCATATATCTTATTTCTTTCCTGTTTTCTGCACCTTTAATGTTAATCTTCCCAACTTACTGTTAACTCCATTCTCATCACTTTTCTTTGATCGTTACTCTATATTACCATATCTGCAATGTTCCAGATACAAGGAAAACTAGAGACTTTTTTTTTAAATCAACATCCCTAATTTATATTTGTTCCAGTCATTGTACTTTTTCACTGTTCTTTCTTTCACAAAATTTACCCTTTTTTTCTTCTTGGGGTCACTACTTATCAAGGCCTTGAGGCCACTCTAGGATAAGGGTTAAGTGTTAGGTACATGGTGAGACAATATGATTAGTTATGGTGGAACTAGGATAGGGCTAGATTATCTAAAAGGACGGCTCAATAGTAATTTATTTACATTTGATTTGAAGACGACCATTTTATAATCAGTTGGGAAGCAGACATATGGTATTGCATTCCACAGATGGACAGTTCTAGAAAAAAAACTCTGCTCATGGAATTTTCGTTGAATTTTAGGCATAGATAGAGGGTGAGGATCTTTACCTTTTCAGTCATTTTCCTATCATTTATTTCATCCACTTTTCCTCTGAACATTTTTCCTATGGCTTTCAGCATTTCGTTGTGTCGCCCTGTTCCCTATCTAGTCAATGTGATAAACTGTACTTCACTATTCCTTTTTGTCCATATTTACATTTATCATCCTGACTCTGCTCTCGAGTTTGCTGGCGAAGAAAGTAGATCATAAGTCAATTTTATCAAGAATGATAACCTCATTATCTCCCGCATTTTTTTCTCTACCACTGACGACTCCAACTGTGAACACTATCCTTGTACACTATTCCGTACAAACTTTATTTTCTGTTGTTCATGTGTACTCTAGTATATTCTATTTTTTTCCTGTTCAAACATCTAGTGAATCCTATTTGATCTTTCCAGCTTTAGAATATCTAAATGTCATAGACGTTCTAACTTTTCCAGCTTTATTCTTTTTTCACTATTGATGTAAAAAGGTAACTTAACGTAACGTACAGCCACACGTCCGTATAATACTGATGTTGTTTGAAGCTAATATTTTCACTAGTAAACTATCATAGGCTGCTGCTGATTTTGTCACACGCCTATATATGCTATGTTACAATAAGTTTCCACATCTTTTGTGCACAGGCATTTAAAATTGTCGTAGACTCTTGAAAATTCAGCATGTTATTGCTATACGTCTTATGAGATGACTGACTAATTTTTATGATTTCAGATTCAAATGAACAGCTACAACAGGAATTGGAATACATCCTACTAAAGCCTGATTATCACAGCTGATGAATTTAAAAAATGCAATCTGGACGTGAAGACACTTTAGAAGAATTATATGTAATAAAATTCTGATTTAAATTCGAAAAACAAATGCCACTTAAACGTATGGTATGCTTCAGACTGCTTTTGGACCCTCTTACATGAATTGGGCATCTGTTTTGAATGGCATAAGAGATTCAAGGAAGGAGTCTGTGAGGGATGATGAGAGTTGATTGGACAAATAAAGAATTTTGTGGATTAGGACCATTGTATGTCTATAGAGACAATAAGTGCACAGTTTGATGTCAGTGTGGGAACTGTACACATAATTATTTGTGAGGAACTGAAGATGTGGAAGATTTGCACAAATGCACCAGTTCACATTTCATTCTTATCACAGACTCACCCTCGCTGTAATTCAAACCTTGCTCCCTGTGACTTTTGGTTATTCCCTAAGTGCAAGGAAAACCTTAGAGGCTGACATTATGAGACAATTGAGGAGATAAAAGAAGCTGTGATGAAGGTCATTTTCTTCTTGGGGGTCACTACTTATCAAGGCCTTGAGGCCACTCTAGGATAAGGGTTAAGTGTTAGGTAAATGGTGAGACAATATGATTAGTTATGGTGGAACTAGGATAGGGCTAGATTATCTAAAAGGACGGCTCAATAGTAATTTATTTACATTTGATTTGAAGACGACCATTTTATAATCAGTTGGGAAGCAGACATATGGTATTGCATTCCACAGATGGACAGTTCTAGAAAAAAAACTCTGCTTATGGAATTTTTGTTGAATTTTAGGCATAGTTAGAGGATGAGGATCTTTACCTTTTCAGTCATTTTCCTATCATTTATTTCATCCACTTTCTCTCTGAACATTTTTCCTATGGCTTTCAGCATTTCGTTGTGTCGCCCTGTTCCCTGTACTTCACTATTTCTTTTTGTCCATATTTACATTTATCATCCTGACTCTGCTCTCGAGTTTGCTGGCAAAGAAAGTAGATCATAAGTCAATTTTATCAAGAATGATAACCTCATTATCTCCCGCATTTTTTTCTCTACCACTGACGACTCCAACTGTGATGAAGGTCATTGACACGCTCACACAGGAGGACTTCCATGGGGTCTGTCAGAAGTTGTTGGTATGGTACAAGAAGTGCATTGCGGTCGAAGGAGATTACTTTGAAGGGGACTAGAGTTTCATATGTTTACTATCAATAAAAGTGCTCATACAAAAAAAAGTCTAGAAACTTATTGAAGGCACCTTGTACATCATCACTATCTGACATCGCAGTTCTCTTTTTCAAGTTCTTGCTGCCACATTGATTCTTCATCCCATCACAGGGTTCTGTGGACAAATTTATCTTTAGTTAACTTTTGACTAAATATTTCCACTTACTAACCAAATAGAAAAATTACTAGCCAAACCTACATGATTTTTGGAATATGACATTTTCGTTTCATGACGAGTATATACATTATAAAGATTTTTCTGTATTTTTTTTTAAATAAGTGTAGTTCTAAATTTGCATCAAATTTTATGTTAAGACTTGAAGGTATACACTTTCAAATTTCTTCAGAAGTTTTTTAAATAGACTTTGTTAAAAAAAAAAAAAGAAAGAGTATATTGTTCTAATAAACTTTTATTGTTTAATGAATTTGACTTTGCTCGTTTTGTTAAAAAAAAATAAAAATTGAACATTTCACTCGGTAATGAACTTTGAAAGATCGTCAATGGGGAAAAAAAGTTCAATTGCCAAAAGATAAGCATTTCATTATTTCTAGTCGCCACTTGGAAAAATCACTCGCAAGTGCGACTGTTTCACTCGCAATGTAAAACCCTGCATCAATTTAGCTAGATGAGCAAAGCTTCTTTTCTTGCAAAAGACAATACAGAGACATTCCTGAGAGTTTCTAATGTTTTATTTCTTCATTGAGAATTGACTCACCACACAAGCGAGAGAGACTAAAATTCTCTCAACTAATTATTTATTTAACTAAGATGGGTAATCTTAGAGTGGTTATTTCGCTTTTGGAGATATTTAACATTTTCTTACAGCATTATTGGCAGTGTTTCTTTGTTCCTGTTTCTATGGAAAATTCATTTGAAAATACCTGTTTCCCTTCAGTTCACCAAAACATGACGTCACCATCCCATTTTCCTCTCATGCCCTATTGTCTTGTGGCCATTTCACCTGCTGTCTCTTGCCTCAACCTTACATGTCACCCATCTCTGGGAATGATCCTGCTTTGCAGATTTGGGTCATTATGACATGTACTTAGTGTGAACTTTTTCAAAATCTACACCAGCTCATTGCACACTATTGACATAGGGCCCTTTCAGTATGCAACTCACGTTTTGATCCTATGATGCAATTCTTCCAAAGAATTAGAATTCCTAACTAATAAAAGGGGCACAACTCTGCATAAGTAGACCTTCAGGTTATGGCAGCCTTTAGTGTTATTTGATAAATTCTTTCAAGACTTCTGGCTTTTCTCTAATAGTTGGTATTTTGCACCTCCAATCAAATACTTTTGTTCCTTGTGAACTCTCTTCACAAGTGTGGTACTCCTTGATTTCTGCACCTTAAACTTCATCCTCCACCATACAATCAACTCATTCAACCGTTATAAGATCTTTTTCGTTGCCTTTTTGTTCTTTTGTTAGTACTATATCATCATCCATAAATGATCTCAATCGTGTTGTCACCACGATATTATCACATTCACAAAATTTTAATATCATTCCTCATAATGTTAGATATTAGCAGGGCAACACCAAAGGTATTGCTAGTCGATGATTCTTATGCTCGTTGTTGTAATATTTATAAAAATAGAATGTTATCATAGCAAAATAAATATTTACAGAGAAAATTATTTATGTTGAAATCTATATATATAAAAGTGAAAATGTATGTATGTATGTTTGTGTGTCTGCTAAAAACTTTTGACAGACACAACAAAAATTCACAAACTCGGTATCATATTGAAGCTCCATCCTTCGCACAAAAAATATCGAAAAATTGGCAAAAAACGTTAATTTTTCACCCCAAAATCGACAATTTTTGACAGGAGAGGGGGTCAACAAAAACGGTCCTCTCGTGACGACGACCGGTTCTACGCATGCGCCAGATGACGTCATGACCTGATTTACTTTAAATAGTTGAAAAACTGACTAAGTTTCATGTACGTTGCGTTAGCTCAGTTAATTAGCTCGTTGGTTCGTTATCTAAATGTTTTGGGTTCGAATCGTGGTGTGAGATGTCTTCCTTTTTTTTTTTTTCGATTTTTTTAATTTTAAATATTGAACCAGTGTTATTTAAGCCATTTTTCACGTAACGTTCGTTTTTCTGGGTTTTTTTTTTACTTTGCTTATCCCCCCCCCCCCCGACCACACAGCCAAAAACACCTGGGTACCCACCGATTTTTAAAATTTTAATATCGAAACAGGCTTATTTAAGCCATTTTTCACGTGTTCGTTTTTCTGTTTTCATCGTTCATTTGCCTTACGTTAGTTTTTTTTTGTGTTTTTTTTTCAATGTTTTGATTACCCCCCCTTAAGTTTTAACATTGTTTTCTTTTTTTACTTCGCTTATAACAAACAAACCTGGTCATTGTCGTCATCATCGTAACGCTCTACGACTTCCGTGTGCGCACCTGTCAATTTGGTTCTTACTTAAATAAATTCAAACATCTTTCAGTAACTCATTCTGGCTGGCCGATTTTATTTTCAAACTTCGCCTCAGGGCTTCGGGTTCGATCCTACCAACTTCCCCCCTCCATCCCTCGGTTTCTTTTTTATTTAACAGCGCACACACCTCCAAACACTCGGGCAACGCCGGGTACCCCCGCTAGTGTTTAATAAATTAAAGAATGGAGAACATAAACAATAATTTAAAAATAGGTTGACCTCTAGAGTCTCATACTTACGTAGAGATCATTTTAAAGTGACATGGAATTAGGTAAAGGTTTGGAAAAAACACATGTTTGGGCAATCAAGAATCGGGAGTGAGAAAGAGAGGATCGAGTTGGATGCTGGTGGCTCCTAGAAAGGATCAGAATGAGTTAGTCTAGGACCAGCGGTAGCTTTCCAATAGAGAAACATCAGTAATAGACGTTACTGAAAAGATGACCTGAGATTTGTTGATTCATTGGATTGAATCTTCTTTACAGCTGTTCCTGAGAATCCATCAAACAATATCAGGGACAGACCAAGTATGTTTCTCTGATTACAAACCCATAAAACTGTTATTTGTCCCTTTTGTTACATGTCTGTTGTTAAAATGCATCTGTTATCGTAAGTTTTATACCACTAGACAATACACAAGTTAGGCACATGTACATAATATATACGTTATACAGAACGAATATTACATATTTGTTCTGGTGCCATAATGTCACACAGAACCCCCGACAATATTGCAATAGCAAAAATGAATAGAATAACTGTTACTGTGCATACCAACTTCTAATCTTCGTCATTTCATTGTATATGTTCCCCATTGCAAATCTCATCTATATATATAAAAGCGAAAATGTATGTATGTATGTACGCTTTTCCTCGATGTCCTCAAAAGGCTTCTTTCAGAGAAGCGCTTGCTCGCTTCACAACTTCTTAAAACTTTTTATATCATCTATAAATTGTAATATCTCAGAGTTATCCACGGAGCTCGCCTGTCTATTTAATTTTATTGACTTTCAAACGTTAATTATTCCACATTTCCCGCATCGGCACGCGTTACATTCGGTTTTCGGTATAAAAAAAAAGCGAAACTCGACTCTAATCACAGGCCGAAAGCCAGTTGTCTCAAGAGAGCGCTAAGTAACGTTTGTTCAGTGTCGACTTCGTCATATCAGACTGTAGCTTTCATTTCGCTCCTCCTAATAAACAGGGAGCGGGTTTTTAAAAACAAACAAACCGATTTATTCACCTCATTCAAAACTGTCCCGCACAAACGCTTACTGCTGAATACCTATCGCCGTCACGTCAATCAAAAACGCGCACCTGTTTTTTTTAACACTTTACTATTTTCCAACTGAAGGCTTCATTTTTTTTTCACATTTTTGGGTTTTTTTCACATACCCCGAAAAACACCCGGGCAACGCCGGGTACCCTTCGCTAGTCTATATATATATATAAAAGTAAAATGTATGTTTGTCTGTCTGCTAAAAACTTTCGACAGACACAACAAAAATTCACAAACTTGGTATCATATTAAAGCCCCACCCTCCGGACGAAAAATATTGAAAAATTAGCCCAAAAGGACCATCAGAACTGCATCAACTGATCGATTTTCTGCAGGGGGGGGGGGTGCAAAAAAAGTGATATTTTAATGTTAAACATTACATATTTTTAAATCGACTTATAACTGCCCCAAAAAATACGGCCGCCAACTCTTCTACATAAAGTATACCCGCGGCCGTTTATTTTGGGTCAACTTGTATTTAAAACCCGCTGAGTCATGTCACGTGATCTTGACGTCAGCAACCTCTAATGGCGGTCTTAATTTACAATTTAAAAATGTTGTTATCGGTAAAAAAAATTAATTAAAGCTAAACTATGAACTTCTACGATATGGCAACGTTACAAAAGTTATTACCACATTCAAAATAGGTAGATACGATAGTTAAACAAAAAATAAAGTAAAAAAAAAAATATGCTTACAAAAAATATTAACGATCGAAGTTTTTTTTTAAAATAAAAACAGCCAGACGCCATTTTCCAGTCTTTAGAGTAAGGCAAACGAAGTGAGAGAGAGAGAGAGAGAGAGAGAGAGAGTGAGAGATGTCTAGACAGATTCGACAGGGGGGGAGGGTTAACAACGCATGCGTCAGATGACGTCATGACCTGATTTACTTTAAATAGTTGATAAACCAAACAAACTTTATATACGCCGTTTTAGTGCAGGTAGTTAAGGCCTTGGTTCATTATCTAAATGTTTTGGGTTCGAATCGTAGTGTGAGATGTTTTTTTTTTTTCGATTTTTTAAATTTAAATATTGAACCCTGTATTATTTAAGCGATTTTTCACGTTATTTTTTTGTGTGTTTTACTCCACCCCCCCCCCTTAATTAAAACGTTGTTTTCTTTTCTTACTTCGCTTATAACAATGCTTACATCGTCATCGTCGTCGTCGTCGTCGTAACGCTCGACGACTTTCAAACATCTTTCACTTCTGGCTGGCCGATTTTATTTTCAAACTTCGCCTCAGGGGTTCGGCTTCGATCCTACCCCCCCCCCCGGTTTCTTTTTTATTTAACATCACATGCCCCTACAAACACCCGGGCAATGCTGGGTACCCCTCGCTAGTCTATTATATAAAGGACAAATGTCTGTGTGTTTGTCCACGTGACCAACACTGACAAAATTAGTTTCATTTTAATGCTCAGTCTCTTGGCCGTAAAATATCTAAAAATTGGCCAAAAACATTAATTCTTTACTGTCAACTGGGTCGTTTTCTATAAGGAGGAGTATTTTTTTCGAAACCTGCTGACGTTGTTTGTCACGGTGGGCGGGGAGGCTAACCGGTCATTTTTTTCACTTTCTTTTCCTCCTTTGCGTTACAGTTTATTTTTTATTTATTTTATTTTTTTCCACTCGCATGGGTACTCGCTGCTATTTTCAATTTTTTTAGGGGTTGGTTAATTTATTTTTTTTTTTTTAGGGTTCTGTTGCTCATTACCCTTTTCATAAAACCTCTCCATACCCAGGCAAAGCCAGGTAACCATGCTTCTTTTTTTTTTTTGCTTACAAAATTTTGCTTTCGGTTTTACTTCTGGCTGATGACACCCAAATGAAGCCCCCCCCCCCTCTGCCCCCGTTATAATTTTTTTTTTTCTAAATTAAAAGCGGATTTTCTGATCGAGCAACCTCCACACCTTCCTAAATTTTTTTTCACTGGGCACCCCCCACTAGTGTATGATATAAATGACACCTATATTTTTGTATGTCCAGCTAAAAGTAAAAAAAAAACAAACTACAAAACAAACACCCAAAAAGTTGTTATATTTTTGATTTGCATCTAAAATTTAGAAAACAAAAAATGTATAAAAGGTTTTTGTCTGTCAGTGTGTATATGTCCAGAAAGAGAAATGGGCTGGGAAGAGAAAGTAGTGGACATTAAAATCACTAAATATGTGTATTTGGACAATATTATCTAAAAAATAGTGCTGCTTCTATACTATCAAAAACTTGACACAGAAAGGCACAGTCCTGGGTTGATGGAGGATGGTAGAGGAAATATAAATAACTAATACTGTGTTGCAAGGTTAGTTTAAAGAACATAAAGATCTGATCATCTGAGTCTAGATTTTGCTGCCGTGTCAAGTGTTATGAATATAGACTCCAAATCCATGCATATGTCTGTTTGAATCTTTATGTCAAAGTATGAGGTATCCAGGCATATAAAAGCAATTGGAAAGAATTGAGGAATGTAGATTGGTTTCACTTAGTGCTAGAATATCCGGAAAGTTTACTAGGGGAAATGATTCTACTTCATTTTGGTTAGTTCTAAGTCCTTATATATTTGTGAATGTAGGAGGCAAATTGATTGCATTTAGGTGGATGTCTGGTTTGATCCTGTCTTTTTGTTTGTTATTTCATAAAATTGTTTCAATTTTAACGTAGAATGGTCTTAGCAAATTTGGTATTTGCTTGATGTTAGTATGCTCGTAGAAGTGAACCATTAGTCAAGTCTGTATCAATGGAGAATATGAATAACTTAGGACTTCTACCCAGTCATGGCTGATGAAACGAGAGCATGCTACTCCCATGGGTTAAATAAACAGTTCTGTTCAAAATTCTGTACATATTTTCGAGTTCAACACAAACATTCCCGAGTTCGACAAGATACATCTAAAGAAGGTCAAAGGTTACGTTGATCAAAACGTTGTGCAAATGACACTCAAGATGAGAACAGTAGTCTGATGAACCCAAATAATATGAGTAACATTTTCATTATTGTATCAGTAATTTCCGAGAAAACTTCTAGAGTAAATGTGGTATTATGGTGATTAATCACTATTAACCCCTAACTGTGTGTAATACTTAGTTTTCTACACTTTATCATAACAAAGGTTTATAAAAATTTTAGTCAGAGCAGCCTAGGAGTTTCCAAAAAAAGTGGTACAGACATACATACAGACAAACAAACAGACTCTGACAGACTAAGAGAAATATAATATCAATATTTTCAATATTGATATTGTAGAATCCTTTCTTCGGCCTGCCATGCTTAAGTTTAAAATAATATTTTTACATGCATCCAGACATCACTATTTGGATCAGTTATTCCATCTATCTGTCCTGCTTAAGTTTAGAATAACATTTTAAGAATATTCAGACATCTCTATGAAAGGCTCTTGTCGGTCTGTCATACTTAAGTTTAAAATATCATTTTTAGTTGTTAAAGTTTAAATATCCATTCTTGTATTTTTCTTATTAAGAGTTTTGGGAAGGAAAAGTTGTGTCTGATTTTGTCAACAGCAGTGGATATGTGGACGAACATTTTGAATAGTTGATTTTCTTTTTTCTTTTTCCCTCCGACTTTTAATAGTGAATTGTATTGCATGAATATCTTTTAGAAATTAACATAATTCTCATTCATTTCTTTCTCGTGAATCATCCTGTCGAATTAGAAAAACAATCATTTATTCATATATATATACTAGCAAAAGTACCCGTCGTTGATTGAGTTCAAAAACAGCGTACAGAAAATAGATTCTGATTTATGAAAGTACTAGCGAGGGGTACCCGGCGTTGCCTGGGTGTTTGTGGGTGTGTGTGAAAAAAAACAGGTGCCTGTGAAAAAAAAACGAAGCCTTTACGACGCGCAATTGGAAAATAGTAAAGTGTGAAAAAAAAAACAGGTGCGCGTTTTTGATTGATGTGACGGCAATAGGTATTCAGCAGTTAGCATTTTGTGCGGGACAGTTTTTAATGAGGTGAATAAATCGGTTTGTTTGTTTTTAAAAACCCGAGCTACCGTCTGATATGACGAAGTCAACATTGACCAAACATTACTTAGCTCTCTAGAGACCACTGGCTTTCGGCCAGTAATTAGAGTCGAGTTTCGCTTTTTTTTATACCGAAAACCGAATGTAACGCGTGCCGATGCGGGAAATATGGAATAATTAACGCTTGAAAGTCAATAAAATTAAATAGACAGGCGAGCTCCGTGGTGAAGTTTGAGATATTACTATTTATAGATGATATAAAAAGTTTTAAGAAGTTGTGAAGCGAGCGAGCGCTTCTCTGAAAGAAGCCTTTTGTGGACATCGAGGAAAAGCGTATATACATACATACATACATACATACAAACATTTTCGCTTTTATATATATAGATGATAGGTTATGAAAAGGAACGGTTGTAAAGAGATAGCTTCGAATTTGGGGGTATCAAAACCAAAGCAAAATATGATGAAAGTAAAAATAAAATAGATAAACCCTATAATTTATTATACCATACCTGTTCACACTGAAACACTTATCACAATATTCTGTTGATCTATATTAAAAAACCTTGATAAACTTTGTGACATATTTCCATTCTATGGAGGTCAGGCGTGAACGAACACCCCATAATTTTATTATACCATATTTCTTCAAACTGAAACATAATTATCAAAGTATACTTACGCAGATAGATATGAAAAGTCTTTATTAAAGTTTGTGCCTATTTCCATTCTGTGGAGGCCAGGCGCGAATGCAGACCACACAATTTTATTATACCATCCCTATTTAAGTTAAAACATACTTATCAAAGTATTCTTATGTACATCTATATCAAAAACACTTATAAACGTTTTTTTTTAATTTTTTATTTCCATACTTTGTGGACCGGGTGCGAACGCAGACCCCACAATTCTAATGAACCACGGTTCTGCCAGATCAAACATACCTATTCCTGTGTCTCGATACATCTTCTATCATTATATGTAATCAGTTTTTTAAAATAGTCAACCATATAGGAGCCTATTCGTGACCACACACACACACACACACACACACACATTCAGCTTTATATTATATATATATATATATATATATATATATATATATATATATATATATATATATATATCAAGTTATTCAAGAGAGAAAACTCATGAATTATTTAACAAGGTTATTAAGAGTGCTCAATAAAAGAATAGTAGGATATATTTTTATTGATATAGACAAATTTATGATGTTGCGACACTGGACATGCTAATCTTTTGAACAGATGGTTGGTTAAAACCACAAATCCTTGTCAGGCGACTTAAAAAAAAGAGTTTCTCTTCCACAGAAGAAAACTAGTTCTCCAAAAAATTCTGAATTAAATCCAATTTTTTTGAGAACTAGTTTTCTTCTGTGGAAGACAACCTTTTTTTTTCAAGTCACATCTATCCAAAACATTAGTATGTCCAGTGTTGCAACCTTATAAATTTGTCTATATCAATAAAAATGGACTCTCCTATCAATTTCGATGTATGAGCTCTGCCACAACGACTAAGTTGTTCAGAAATCCACACAGATGATTTGTTTATAGTGGTGAAGGCTTTGTGTAGAACCAACCACACTCTTTGATACAACTGCTAATCTCAGTCGGTGCAATGGATGCCACAAGACAGAGCACACGGTAGACCTCAAGTTTTTACATTAG
This sequence comes from Euprymna scolopes, assembly GCF_053919585.1. Taxonomy (NCBI): domain Eukaryota; kingdom Metazoa; phylum Mollusca; class Cephalopoda; order Sepiida; family Sepiolidae; genus Euprymna; species Euprymna scolopes. Next base: position 24,202,004 of record NC_136499.1, on the reverse strand, counting down.
AGTGTTCCTAGATGCATGTCTTAATGAAGACTGAAGGTGCATCTCTCCCAGTGAATTAAATGCGCCCCCAAATATCAACCTGAAAATTTTTTATGTCTCGCACGGTACATACAGTGCTTAGTATTCCCACATGGTCACCCATGTGGTACTGGCCAGGCTCATCATTGCTTAACTTTGGTGATCTGTCGAGATCTATCTATTTACACACACACACATAAAACTGAAAGCCGTATTTAATTCACACATCATAAGTTTTTAGTTTTATTTTTTACTAGCAGGGGGTACCCGGCGTTGCCCGGGTGTTTGGAGGTGTGTGTGGTTTTAGGTAAATCAAAACACCCAGGTGTTTGTGTTTGGTTAAAATAAAAAAAAAGTTTTGGTAGGTAAGTATGAAGGATCAAACCCGAACCCTTGAGTCGAAGTTGGAAATTAAAGTATGAAAAAAACATGCGACGTTAACCACTGGACCACAATGAAATAGTAACAGAAACATGTTTGAATTTATTTAAGCATTAAGAATTGGCAGGTGCCCGTACTTAATGAGGTCAACTTTTACTGCGGGGCAGTATCTTTTTTTTTTTTTTTTTTTCCCCAAGATGTTGTGGGGGTAACCAGCTCCCCATAAAAAGGGGATTGTCCAAATTGAATAGCAATTGTCTGATATAAGGAGAAACTCCACATTGCTTTCGGACGTTTCCGGCGATCGCGACCAGAAGAATGCCACCAGAATTAGTTTCGCTTTTATTATACGAAAAAGCCTAATCTACATGCGGCAAACGAAAAATGTTGAATGTTTATCTTTTCAAATTCGAGCTAACTAAATAGACAGGCGACCCCCGTTGTTAACTGGTAGATATTATGATTTAGACGTCTTAAGAAGTTGTGAGCCAACCGATCGTTTCTCGTAAAAAAAGCCTTTCTCGGACATACACAAAAAGCGAACATACATACACACGCACACACATTTTTGCTTTTATATATATAGACTAGCATGGGTGGCTGGCATTGTCCGGGTGGTTGGAGGTGTATGTTAAGTGAAACTGTACCACAAAGGCGGAAAAGAACAGGAAAAAAACCTGACGTCTTTGCTGCTATGACCACCAAACCAGAAGTGACGTAGGTTTAAATTAAGGCTAGACAATCGAAAGAAGAGGATGACTTTCGAAAATATTGGCGAAAAAAGCGCCCCCCCCCTGTAGAAAAGTGCCCAGTTGAAGGTGAAGATATTAATGTTTTTAGCCAATTTTTCGATGTTTGTTGTCAGAAAGGTCAAACTTCAAAACGATACTGATCTTGTAAAAATCTGTCGCCTTTGTCGAAAGTTTTAGACAGACATACATACATACATACATACATTTATATATTGGTAGCTCAAATTTTCAACCCAAACTGATTAAAAAGCTTGCCCTATCTGTGAATACCCTTTATGTAAAATTTCAAATGTTTAGACCAGAAATTGTCTGAGTAATTTGGTAGAGACCGAAGAGGTAAAAATTTTTTTAACTTTGACCCCTATTATGACCCCCTTAACATTTATTGTTTTGGGCTCAAATCAAGTTATTAAGTTAGATCCATATCCAAGGAACCTATATCCAAAATTTCAAGTGTTTAGACCCAAAATTGGCAGAAGAGTTTGGTAGAGTTCTCAAAGGTCAAATCGTTGAACTTTGACCCCTTAGCAGCCAATAATTACAAGAAATTTTCTCTGCCACCAATAGCAATGACCAGTGACTCCCTGTCTGAGAGCACATCTTTCAAACTGCTTGGCCTAACGTTCACAGGAAACATGAGTTGGAACAATTATATTGAAAACATTGCCAGGGCCGCTGCGAAAAAGGTAGGCTCTCTCTACCGTGCTAGAAAGCTACTGACACCTGAAAGTATCCTGTATCTCTATAAGGCCACCATTCGCCCATGTATGGAGTATTGTTGTCACATTTGGGCTGGTGCATCTGCTACTAGTCTCTCGCTCCTAGACAAGGTTCAAAAGAGAGTCGCCAATCTGATAGGCCCTGAACTGGCAGCTAAGCTTCAGCCTCTGTCCCATCGACGAAATGTTGCATCCCTCTGCCTGTTCTACAAGTATTTTAATGGTGAATGCTCTGACGAACTGCAGACACTTGTGCCCCCACGACGTAGACACCCTCGACAAACCCGACAGGCAGCTAAATCCTACCCCCACACAGTAGAGATCCCTAGATGTAAAAGATCTTTCTATTCCAGTAGTTTCTTCCCCAGAACCGCTAGACTCTGGAATTCCATTCCAGGTCCCTGCTTCCCTAACTGTACTGACATGCAGAAATTCAAGTGTAACGTGAACCGACATCTTGCTGCCTAAATCCCAACATAGTGCCCCAGCAGTTGCTGCCCCTGATAGTAGCCCCCTAACCAAAGTGGCAATGTGCCTTGTTTAGGGTGAAAATGTAATAAAAAAATAAAAAATATTAAAAAAAGATTTCTGGACGACAACCGATTACAAAGATTTTCCCAAATCTCAGTGCCCTGTATATCAAATTTCGAATCTGTTGACTGAAAATTGACAGAGTTATTGCGTAGGGAAATGCACACACACACACACACACACACACACACACACACACACACACACACGCACACTTTCACTTTTATAGATATATAGATTATTTTTTTTATTTTTGAAATACGTCTTACATGTGTGCCGTTGAATAGTGGAAGATCACTAAACAATTTCTCAAATCAATCTAAAAAAAAAAAAACGGTTGGAAAATTTTTTATACAAAATGAAAATGGATTTGAAGAAGAAAAAAGATGAAAAAAATGGAGATATGTAAAAGACTGCAAAAGCATAAATTAAAAAAATCATTTATTACAGTGTTTATAGCCCCCCCCCCTTCCAAAAAAAATAATTTAATTCTAAACACATGTTGGAAAATGTTTTATGTTACCATATTGAATAATGTGTATATATATATATATATATATATATATATATATATATATATATATATATATGTGTGTGTGTTTATGGAAAAATATACTTATTCAATTATAGTTCACCTTTTATTTTTACCAATCTTTGAATTTATGAAGCTCGATGTAATTACAGAGAATATACAAATAAATGACAAAAGTCTATATTCCAAATTTCAAGATGTTGTCCATCTTACCGTTTATTTCTTTAGCTGTGTAGAAATGTCCGATTCTTGACAGCACCTGTTTCGTAGCACAGAATCATTCATGTAATTATTATGTCAATTTTTGAATTTATTCTGCCTTTAACTCATCAGAATAAAAGGAAATCATCAACTTTAAAAGAAAATAAAAGAATGTGGGCATGATTACAAAATCCGAAAACGGAAGAGAAGTTGCAAATGTGTTTTCTTTTTGTTACGCCATCTTTAAATGTGAAAATTATTGCCGAGTGAAGAGTTTAGTCACATACTACTTAAAGTACACCAAACATCCTAACTCTTAATTGTGTTAGCATTTTTCTGAAAGTGGACCACATGATTATAAGAAATCTTATCGTTTGCATTGAAGCATTCAGTATAGGTTGACGAATGTGTTTGACGGCCTGTATTGAATGCATAGCCATAACCTGATAACAATTATGAAAAGAAACAGTGAGTACAATTTTGAAATAAAATAGAAAAAAGAGTGTGTCACATGAGGTCACTTTGTTTAAAATTGTTTTTAACTTCTCACACAGTCTTCCATATTCTCATGAAAAGATACTATGACAGACAACTTTACCCAGAATTTCTGTACATTTAAATCACATTCATAAGGTTTTATTTTTATTTTCCTTTTTTTTTTTTTATGAAGTACATTTTACACATCTTTTATTGAATAACAGAAAACCACTAAACAACTCCTCAAAAGACTGTTGGAAAGTTTTTTGTCCCCTGATTTATCGGAGAGGGATCTATGTTTTCAGTGGTGTCCATGCATCTGTTAGTCCAGGCGATTACCAGATAGCCATCCATTAGTTTTTCCTGAAATTTTGCCACAAATTGTACTTCATTAAATAGATGTACACAATAAAAAAAAATTTTTTTTGCAAAAATTCCCGTTGCGTCCTCAGGTGCTCCAAAGATGTCAAAAATGCGCCAAAATGGCCAAAAATGACATGTTTTGCCCCATAAATTTTGATCCATCCATTAGATTTTTCTGAAACTTGGCCAAAATATGGAGCCTGTTGTTTTTAATATAAATCCAGTATGGGTGACCCTAGCAAAATTTTGGTTTGCGTCCCTGGGGAGTTTTAGTACTAAAAATGCCCCCTTTTGTGGCTCAACTTTTTTTATATTTCTCAACAAAAACTTGATATGTCTGATCATAATGGTTTTTCACGGTGGTCAACGGTGTACATGTGTTCAGGCCTGAAACTGCACCGTTATCCATTTACTCTGGGATTTGGCGTCTCTAGAGGCTCAAAAGAGGTAAAAAAAAAATGCTCCAAAATGGTCAAAAATTACACTTTTTAACCCATAACATTTGATCTATCCCTTAGATTTTCCTGAAACTTGGCCAAAATGTAAAGGCCATTGTTGTTTGGCCCTTCACACTTCTCACATTCATTATTTCTTCACTATTTTTTGTGGCATCATCTCACATGCAGCACCAGAGGGGGACCACGAATGTGTGGCTTGTTTTAATATGGAATGAAAACAGAATTGGAGACGAAAAAAGATAAAAGGAAATAGAGATATATAAAGTCAGCAAAAACATTAAAAAAAAAACCCAATTATTGTTGTGTTTATAGCCCCCTTCACCATCATCCCCCAAAATAATTGAAATCAAAACACACCTAGGAAAACGTCTTATGCTGCCATATTCCATAATATATATATATATATATATATATATATATATATATATATATATATATATATATATATATATATATATATATATATATATATATATATATATATATATATATATATATATATATATATATATATATCTCTCAGATGAGGATTCATTAATCGTATCTTTAGATTCTTCAGACTACTGTTCTTATCCTGGGTGTCATTTTAACAACGTTTTGATCGATGTAACCTCCAACCTTCTTCAGATGTATTTTGTTGAATTCGGGAATCTATTCCATATTTGTAAACAGATCAAATATCCCTTATTCTAAGGAATTAGATTTATAACAAGAAGCAGTAGCTTCACCATAAAATGTAGTCAATAATTGTGTACTTTTGTTCGCTAGACGAGTTCAAATCTTGTAGGGAAAAAAAAATTTTCTTCACAGCAATCTATTTTCATTCGGACCAATATCACAGTGTTCTGATGGTACACTTATCCTTTTCTGTTATCGGTCAGTGGAGAAGAAATCCTTCATGACCGAGACAATTTTAATTTTTGTTACTATCCAGAGTGCCCCCTTTTAAGGAGCTGGATTTTCCCCACATTAGAAACCCACCTCGTGTCTAACTCTACCCTCGTGGGGAGGCAAGTAAATAGGAACAATCTATTTTCAATGACAAACACGAATTTAAGATTGTCAAAGATTTCTCTGATGCGAACAATGCAGTCAATCATTATGGCTCTCTTGATGACAATATATGATTTAGAATTTTTTTTTTTTTTTTTTTTTTACATAGGAGTTACTACTTATCAAGGCCCGGAGGCCACTCGAGGATAAGGGTTATAGAGTGTATAGTAGTCAATGGGATAATATTGTAGTAATCGTTAGTAATAGAAATTTGGTAAATTCGATTACTTAAAAGGAGGCGGTTCATCAAGAATTTGTTTATGTTGGACTTGAAGAAATCTTTTGCCTCTCTTGAAAATAGGATGATAAAAAAATAAAAAACAGAGACCAACATTTATAGTCTAGGGATTTTTACAAGCTTTTGTGAGACTTGAGTAGTCTTGAAGCAGAAGTCACACACTACTACTTTCTCAATAAAGCACACACATACACAACACCACACTGCCAAATACTCACATGCATATATTACTTACGCATACATATTATTGACACTATGAACATTTTGACCTGTGAAGACTAACCCTTCTTTACTAAACACGTGTTTGCGCTATGAACATTTTTATGATTTGAAGTAACTTTTATATTCTCAAAATCTTGTATAAAAATATTTTATTATAATATTTCGCTTTTCTTAATTTCCATTTACAAAACTCTATTTATGTTTTAGGTAGCATTTAACAAAGCAGCATCCTAGGTGGGTTAAACCAGCTTTCTTCAAAAGAGGAAGTTTCACGGGAATATCAAATTCACAAGCAGTCCCAAGTCACTTGTATAATCGCTTGCTACCTAGTGACCCTTCTATTTTTCCAACATGTAATTTATTTTCATTTTCAATATGCATGCACATATATATATATATATATATATATATATATATATATATATATATATACCTATAAAGTTGTTTTTCTTGCTCTGACAATGATATTAAAAGTCTACTTTTTCTATTTAAAAATTATTAAAACGAACTTAGTCATAGATATGTGAGTGACTATATGGAGGTTACCTCTTTGCAAATTCCTTTGAAAATGAGCATTATTATTCATGTGTGTGCAAAAAGTATTTACCAAACTCCTCTCTGAATGTTTAGTCTAGAGACTTGAAATTTGATGTATAGGGTACTAGGATTTGTAGCACACTTTCGATTTGGTTTTTAGCTGGCAAAAATTGCTACTAAGAGGTAAAAATTGAAAAAAAAAAGGTGATTTTGGCAGAGTAAGTCAATTAAAACAATACGCCTGCTGTTTCTTTTGTGCATACTCCAAATTATACATTCATAGCTCAAAGTCGCTTCATTTTTTAACTTTTCGTATCGATTTGTTCGTAGTTCAGACAGTAAAGACGCTGGAAAGATAAATAATGAGTAAGGCTGGAGAACTAAACGTTCTGGTTTCGATTCTAGTGGATGGTACTCAAGTCATTTTTTTTTTTTTTGATAACTTTTGAAATCATTACTGGATGATAGTCAATAGAGAATTGGCTATAATAATAATAATAATAATAATAATGAATGTGCATGAATATGTATGTGTATTTTACGACCAGGCAATGCCAGGTGGCCTATATGTGCTGCCTACATTCCCAGTTTAGAAAGGTCCTAGTTGAAAACACAAAAATCATCCATGTGTATTTAAACGTTAAAGATTAAAAATACTGGAAGCACTATATGTAAGAGCTAAACAACAAAAAACAATGTAAATTTTGAAAATAGTAACATTTTGAAGTGCCTGGTTACTTGACCATTATCTGGGGGGTCAGTTGACTCGATTTGAACAATAACCCTAACAGGCGAGGTCATAAGGGTGTAAAACATGACAAAATACAAAGCGGATCTGACCAATTTGAATGCCATCGCAATAAGAGAGCCTCGTTTTTGAATTTATGATAACTTAAGGACAGAAGAGTATTAAATCATGTGATAATAGCGCCACAACTTTTGTTAAAAATGCCTGGTGAATCGTATTTAGCTGCCGACTTCATGGTGGTTGGTTGATGCTAATGAAGACACTTGACAGAAAACTGTCATTATGCTATACACATGCACATATCACTAGTCATTTCTTTCTGAAATTATTTCATCTTCTAATAAATAATTCAAAGTGTAGTATCTGTTCATCTTTTCTAACATTGGTTAGCATTTGTTTTTTTTTTACTTGTTCTTTTTCATTTTTTTTTTCTCTCTCTCTGTTGCTTCCTTTCAATGTTCGTTAGAGGAGATTAGTGTGTGCAACCTGTTCTAGTCTCACACAAAAACATGCGTTCACATCTCAAGCCATTTTTCTTGTCATACACATACGCACACACAAACAGGTGTGCATGTGCACACACATACATATATTCACGTTCACATACATACACTCACATTCACGTGCATACGTACACACATATATGCGCACACGTATGCACACATGGGCAACGTCACTTCCCTTTAAAGGAAATCCACACATACGCAAAAGACCACTGGAAACAACTACAAAAGCAAGAGACCTGAGCTGTTTCCTTCTTTTCGATTCCACTCCCGAGCTGAGTGGTCGATGGACCAACCGCTCCCTTTCGGGGCGCGCGCCTCACGTCCCCTGCTACTATGTGTGGGGCAAGAGCCAACAGACAGTACGTACACCTTACACTTTCTCTCATTCTCTCTCTACAACAATAGACTTTCCTTCTCACCAGTTAACAGTGAGAGACGCGCGCCAAACTAAACTGATGCTGTACCATTGCTTTTATTTGTTTCTTCAAGAAATAAATTCTAGTTCATTTATCTACAATAAATGCGTTGTTTGTTTCTTTCTCAATTCAATTCATTTTTCCTATTTTGTACGACTGGGGGATATATATATAATATATCCACCAGTCCACTACAAGTGTTTAAATGAGATGGAGAAATATGCAACATTATAGGTTTTTTTAAAAAAAAAAAAAAAAAAAAAAAAAAAAAGCTAATTGTCACAACAAAATACAGTACTTGCACACTTCTGGCTTTTGTTTTTGAAGAGTTTGATTTGAGACAAGTGGAGACAATCACAAAATTTTCTCTGGAAATGGACATTATTCTTTGTAAATAAACTGTTCATTGTTTTAATTTATTTGGAAATTTTAATTTATTACCAAAACTGAAAGTGTTTTTTTTTTTTAAATTCATTTAATTCAATACATTTTCCGGTAATTAACACTTTCTGTTGTGTTACTGTATTTATTTTGATTTTTCGAAAACTTTTGCAAAACTTCCATAAATTTTGTGATTGTCTCCACTTGTTTCAAATTGAACTCTTCTAAACATGAAAACCAAAGAAAGCTCAAAGGTAGAAGTGTCCTAAATTTAAATTTCACACTGTGCAGATAACCTGTTTTGGTTCCTAAGCAATACATGATGCAGACCTCATCTGAATTGAATAATTAAGCTTTCTTATTTATTTATAGAGGACGAACACAAATAGTTATGTTATTTTTTAGTGCAATTCCAGAATTCAACTTATTCAAAAAAAAAAAAAAAAATACAGAAATATCTTTATGATGTATGTACTCGCCGTGGAACAAAAATGTCTTATTCCAAAAATCATATGAATTAATCAAGCAGTTTTTTTAATTAAGAAAATCAAATTTTATGTGAAAACGAGAACTTCCTGCCCTCGCCATATTTAAAATTCATCACTGGTTATCTCTCCCTTAACAACCTCTCCAGAAATAAGCCTTGTAATGGTTACAATTTGCTATTAATCACTAAAAATTGTGAAAAAAAATGTTTTCCTATATAAAAAATACTTGATCAATTTGTGACTTTGTGAATGTGACATTTTCATTCTCTGACGGGTATGTACATCAAAGATTTTCCTGTATTTCTTTTTTTTTTTTTTAATTAGGTTAAATTCTGGACCCCCCCCCTTTTTTTAAATAGTTTATATGTCACATTGATGACATCATTTTGTCATTCCGTTTGCTCGGGAATTGAGGGAACAGATAACAAGAAGAGTCGGAGAATTCAATTCTTTTATTTTTCTATAATTTTATTTCAGGTAATAAGAATTGTTATATACCGGCCTGAGTTGAGCAAATTGATTACTGTTCAATCATGAAACATTGCTTCTTTAAAATCAACGGCAGCAGCAGCTCTCAAACCTCTCCATTATGTGTCCTCAACAAAAATCTGCTTAAAATACAGATTATACACTTTTTTTTGTGTTTTTGTTTAAAAAAAAAAAAAAATATATATATATATATACAGGGTGATTGGAAAGTAACTCCCTACATTTGGAATTAATTATTGAAATATAATTCTTACATGAAATGAATGGGGGGGGGGCAGAGTTGTGAGGCTGCCTCTTTATTTTTTTTTTTCTTTAGTCCTCACATTCCATGAACAATATTTTTAACGATGTGGGGAAAAATGCTGTTTTCTGGGTCAGCTGTTTTGAGTAAGTGATATGTGGAGATTTTAAATCCCTTCACATATTCAGCATTATTCATCTGTAAATCCATCCATCTTGTTAAGTTTAATATTCAAATGGTTTTTACAAATATTGACTCATTAGTAAGGAAAAAGAAAGTTCCTTGTGAAATCAGTTGATGCGGTTCCCAGGCATCTTGAAAAGCTAGTATCGAATGCTAGCACCCATATTGAATTCTAAGTAAAACCTCATGCCACACACTTTTTATTATATTTATTTCTTGTAATAATTATAATTCAGTAAATTGCATGCATTAATAATAGGGAGTTATTTTCCAATCACCTTATATATAACAAAAGATAGACAAAACCGTTTCAGCAAAAAGAACATTTGATAAAGAATACGCCTTGTGAGTATCTTCAGATTTTCTCAACAACAATCCATTATTAAAATACAGAAGAAAAAAAAAAAAATTACAATAATTCCTTAGAACCTGAACTTAATTCGTTCTTTGGGAAATTCCAAAACAATTACTCTTTTAAAGGTTTAAGAATAGCGATATCAACAAACTTATTAACATATTAGATACAAACAATAAAGAAAGGAACAAAGATGTATGGTTCACTAGACATTTTTTTTTTTTTTTTTTTTTTTTTTTTACAATGAAAAACAACCAGTGTTGTCGACTTTTCATTATCTTCTTAAAAGTCGTCCACTACATTGTTAGCAAATGCCTTGGGTAAATTTTCAGATTAGGTCCATCTGCACAATTTTCTTTTAAATGACGACTTTTAAATGTTTTCGACTATGCTGAATGCGAAAATCGCATTGAAATTTTGCAGAAATAATTAGTTATCGAGATATCAAAAGTTGTATAATGCATTGTATTCTTTGGCAGCCATCATTTTTACGTGCGTGCACGCCATAAACAAATCTACTCATCTATGACTGACACTGCACGCATGTAAAAAGATGGCCGCCAAAGAATACAATGCATAATACAACTTTTGATATCTCGATAACTAATTATTTCTGCAAAATTTCAATTCGATTTTCGTATTCAGCATAGTCGAAAACCTATGAAAGGTCTCATTTAAAAGAAAATTGTGGAGGTGGACCTAATCTAAAAAAATACCCATTAATGTTTTATTAAACATTTGACACTTTCTAAATTTTAGATTTTCACAACAAATTTTTTTTTTTTTTTTTTGCGTTTTTTCATTTCTTGAAGAGCTCCACCCAGAACAAAGTACGACATTCACAAAAGTTATCGATTTTTTTTTAAACTAACATGTTCTTTTAATTACAGGCATTTTTTTACAGGTAAGAATGCTTCTCCTCAGGAACGCTGACTTTTCAATTAACTTTCCGACCCTAGTGTCACATTTCTCACGGTGGGAGAGAAATAAACACCATCTATCAGTTTTTTTTATTTAATTTTAGATTTTTGAGCAATTATCGAGATTCACAAGATTACTGTCTCATATCCATCACTCGACATTACTTGTGTTTCAAACTAAATAAACGCTTAAAAAAACTTACCCAGGTAGATCTCTTGGATATTTTTTCATTTTGTTGTCAATACTACTAAATTCCCCAAAATCATTTAATTCAGTAAATGTCCGGTAATTAATGTTTTGTGGTGTTACTGTGTTACTTTATTGTATTTGTTTTGTTTTATCAAAACTTTTGCAAAACTTCAAAAAATTTTGTGATTATCGTCCCTTGTCCCAAGTGAAACACTTCAAAAACCTTCCTGAAAACTTAAAATACAGAAGTGCCAATCATTGTAATACTAAAATTATTGAATTTTTTTTTGTTTTGTTTATTTGTTTAGAATAGAAAAAAATATGCTGCAATTAATTAATTAATGTTTTTGCATTACATTTTCATAGAATGTTTTAAAGTTGAATTAGGCATTCACCCCCACCTCACCCTTAATCAAAGCCATTTTTGTGTGTGTGAGTTTAAGAAAAAAAAATATCACGAATCTGGACAAAATTTTCTTCAAAAACATTGTTCAAATTCAAAATTTGGTGCTTGTGCACAATAGTGAACTTTGAAACGAATGCATTTCCAGTGAAAACATTATTACATACTTATGTGCCACATGGAAATTAGTACAAATTCAAAAAAAGTTATGAAAAATGGTCTAATAGGAAAATACAAGTAAAAAATTATCGATTTATAGTTTTATTGTTGTTTTAATGTGGCAGAATTCTCAAAATCAAAAACTGTGATCGATCATTTGGACAAAAACTTATCTCCCTTGCTTTCAATTAAAATCCGCCATTTCGAAATACAAAATGTTAGACCATTATGTTGTATGATTTTATTTTATTTATTTATTTTTGTAAAAAACTAAATCTAGCACATCTACTGGATCATTTTTCATAATTTTTGGAATTTATATTAATTGTAACATGACCCATGAGTACGTAATAATGTTTTCACCTGAAATGTTTCAAAATCTATGCTACACAAGTATCCAAAGTTGCTTCACTTTTGTGTCATTAGAGTTCTGAGATCTCACTGTACTTTGTTTCCAAGCGGTAAATTGAACCCTGGTTACCATGGTGAGAAGCCGAAACTCTAACAAATTTAACTAAACGGAAATTCCATAAGCAGTGTTTCTTTCCCAGAACTATTTGTCTGGAGAACGCAATACCGTGTGGCTGCTTCTTGATTGACTATAACATCATCTTAAAATCTAATATGAATAAATTCCTATTGAGCCCTCTTAAATAATCTAGCCCTACCAAAGTTCCAGCATAACTGATTGTGTTGTCTCACCATTTGTCTAACACTTAGCCCTTATCCTAGAGTGGCCTCCAGGCCTTGATAAGTGGTGACCTCAATAAATAAATATGTATATTTCGGCGTATAAGGCGACCATCAGATAAGACAAAGTACAAAATTGGAGCAAATTTTCATAAATTTATCATGTATCGGTTGTATAAGACGACTGTTAAATCACAAAACCATGTTTTGTTTGCTAGAGATGCAACACCCGGTATCTTATGAAATATTGTTTTTAAAGATGATTTTTTTTTTTTTTACTTTATTATTTTTTTACTTATACGTCGAAATATACGGTAAATAATATAAAAATTAAAAATGACTAAAAAACATTTAAAAAAAGTATTTATAAACTCCAAACCAACATAAACCCTCATCAAATAAAAATATATTGAATATTCAGTTAAATTTAAAATATAAAGAAAATAAAAATGGATATTAGATTTGTGGTGTCTCTGCCTCATTGAACATCTGTAAACAAGACAGATGGTAAGTAAGCAAAGTTTGCTCTTTGGCGTCCAAAATGAAAACGCTTAAGCTTATTTCTCTGCATGTCTTTCTGTGTATATACTCACCATAATTAGTAAAATCAAATAAAAATATTCAAAGCAAATCAAATGCATTTCTCTGAATTTATACAAATTGCCGTTTGGATCCACCTTGGATGCATAAAAAGACAGATTTTTCTACAATAAACAGAGCTTGCCTTAACACCTCCCTTACTCCTTCTGTCGGGCTTGTAATTACTGCTATCTCAACTCATGCATACAGTCATAAGCATATGTTTGCAGACATTAACAAACACACACGCACAACTCATTAACTTCCTTTCATTATAGTCTGCTCATCAAGTACCACTATACAGTAGAACACCAAGATATGGTGACCCTAGGATGCATTTTTTTCAGGTTATGATGTAGAATGTTTTTCCAGCCCCTTGTTACGGTATTTGCCCCACCTTACGGTGTTATTTATAATTTTATTTGATTATATACATATGTATTATATACTGTACTCTATTTTGTTACTAATTTTTACTGATGTATACTGAGGTTCTACTGTATAATCTTATTTATTTAAATATTCCTAACTTTTCTCACTAAACTTTCTTTCTACAATGAAAACAAATGAACACAGACTCTTATTAATAACTTTTAATGAAATATAATTTATATAAGTGAGTGGGAAAGTTTTGGTTGTGATGTTTCAGACCCATGGATAATTCCAGGTCCTTAAATTACCAACTCTAACTTCCTTGATAATTTAAATGATTATTCAGCATTTCTTTCTTATGAGGGCCCCATGAAAAACATTTCTTTTATTATTAAATCTTACTATTTCATATTATTTTTTAAATATAGCTATATGCACATATTTAAAAATGAAGTTACAGTATTTCTTATTAAAATCATTTTAAATTTCTACTTAGGATAATAAAAAAGAAAAATGTCATTTTTTCATATCAACTTACCATTAAAATTTAGGTTGGCTTGTTGAATTGACCATTAAAATTTAAGTTACTTAACCCATCAAGTTCCAGGGTATCATTTTTTTTTACTATTGAGTTGAAACTTTGTGTAATGACTAAAAATAGGTTCAAATACACAAATTGAAAGGAAAAAGTTATTTAAAAACGAAATATTGACTCAACCTAATTTAAAAAAAAAAATAGAAAAAATACAGAAAATGTTTATGATGTACATAGCTGTAACAAAACAGACATCATATCTCCAAAATTATGTAAATTGATCAAGTAGTTTTTTTATATACCAGAAAATCATTGTTTTTTTCTTTTACGATTTTACAGGATTTACTATTAATCCTAGACATTACATGGTTGATTTTGATCTGTATTTCTAGAAATGTTAAGGGGGAGGTAACCCGTGATAAATTTTAAAGATGATAGACGGACTCGTTTTTACTTAAAAATTGATTTTCTTAGTTTCAAAATAAATAAATGAAATAAAAAAAATTACTTGATCAATTTATGCAACTTTTCGTGACGGATACAATCATCTATATATCTATAAAAGTGAAAATATCTGTGTGTGTGTGTGTGTGTGTGTGTGTGTGTGTGTTTCCCTACCAAACTACTTTGTCAGTTTTCAGGCTACAGACTCGATTTGACATAAGGGGTATTGAGATTTGAAAAAATCTTTTTAATCGGTTTTCAACCAGAAATTTGGCTGTTAAACAGTCAAAGTTCAACGATTTGACCCTTGGAAACTATTAAACTCCTCCGCCAATTTTGGATCTAAACACTTCAAATTTTAGATGTAGGTTACTTGGACATGGATCAAACTTTTAATTTGATTTGAGCCCAAAACAATAAATGTTAAGGGGTTAAAATTTGGGTCAAAGTTTAAAAACAAAAACTTGACCTCTGCGGTCTTTACCAAATTACTCAGCTAATCTTTGGTCTAAACATTTGAAATTTTACATAAAGTGTATTCAGACATAGCGCAAGCTTTATAATCAGATTTTGGGCGAAAATTTGGCTGCCAAGAGGTCACAGTTGAAAGATTTAACCTTTGCAGACTTTACAAAACTCCTCCGCAAATTTTGGGTCTAAACACTTGAAATTTTAGATGTAGGTTACCTGGACATGAGTCAAACTTTTTAATATATATATATATATATATATATATATACACACACACACACAAAGTTATGAACAGTAAGAGCAAAGCTGGGCTGAACTGCTACTATATATTTTAATTAGGTTGAACTCTAGACTTTCACTAATGTTTTGTTAAGAAATCATAAATTGAAATAATTTTTCAAAATGAAAAAAAAAAAAAAGCTAATAAAATAAAAACCTAGTTTTTTATGTAAAAGATTGTGTTGTGTTCGTTTCTGTGTTACCAACAACTTAGATATTTAACATTTGTCCAAACGTGTGTTTCTACTTTAATAATCGGTAGTCGATTACGTCAATTACACTCGAAGGCCTATACTTATTTATTCAAGGTGTAATTGGGAAGCAATTTAATGTACTTTCAACAGGTTTGAAAACATGTGCCCTTGCAATATAGTTTGAGTTAACTATTATGGTTGAAGTCACTCTTATTTTATTTACTCCTGTTGTTAGAATTAAATAGTGCCGTCGAATCTTCCTACAATTAATATTTTTATACATACCTCATTAATCCAAACAGATTCACAATTTTTAAGTTATTATAGTTTCAAAGTTATATTTGGAATAAGTCCCTTTTTATACAATTAGTTTTTCCAAAAACGCATTTAAATTGGTGTCTTACGAGGTTTGTCATATACACAATAACAGTGTTTAACAATGAATTTGTTATAGTATAAGGATTCTTTTTTTTTTTTTTTTTTTTTTTTTAATGTAAAAACATAAAAATGGCGATCTTGCATACTTGCCAATCCGAGTGACTTCTGCTTTTGAAACTCAGAAGTAAACAACATTATTCAATCTGAAGACTGTTCCTTGACTTGACCATTGAATGAAACAGAGTTTTTTGTGGTAAAATCATTTACTAGATTTGTGTTTATTATGTAGTTTAGTTATATTTGAACAAATGCGCATTTATTTTCATTGTTTGTTTTATTTAATATAAATGTGAAAAATTCACATTTTACTTTCCAGTATTAAGGTAATGTCGCTAAATAGGGTTTGTGAAATTTGTTTGAGAAAATACGTCTGTGTAGGCATTTAAAAATTCTTATCTTAAACATTATTATATGAGGAGTCATTTCGAGTGAAAAGTTATTTTATTTTACCCATCTAAAATCGAGAAATGCACAATTAAAAATGTGTAAACATTGAATGAATAAAATTCAAGATGGCTGTCACCTGGAATTGTATAGCGCAAGTAGCAGCATTGACTTTGTGATCCAAAATCAAGATCGAGTGAAAAACCGAGGCAAACGTATTTTGTCATATCACTCACAAATTAGCAACATTACCAGTATTAATTATCTCTGTAAATATTTTTTCGTAAATAAACATAAAAATAATTATGTAAATAAACATATTTCAATGGAAATAATCAGTTTAGTTTCTGGATATCTGTATGGGTTGACCCACATTTTCGTCAGGGTCTTCAGATTAAGTAACACCGTTCACTTCTGACTTGCTTCAAAACCGGAAGTTACTTGGATACGAGATCAAAAAAGTGTGTGTAATATATATATATATATATATATATTGAAACGATTCAGTTCATATAATTTGTTATTTTTGTCCTTCTTTGTTATTAGAGCGAAAATCAAAATATTGAATTCTAATTAAAACTAATGGTATTTACTTAATTGTCATTTCAAAAGGGTAACATATCTAAAAATTATGAAAACCGATAAAGTAGAAAATTAATAATTAATACAATAGATTCCCAAACTATGAGTAGTTCCAGGGTTGCCAGATTGGCATTTTAAAGCCAAATTTTGCGAATTTGGCCTGTTTGAAGTAGTTTGATCTTCAAAAATTGGAAGTTCAAGCCCTGAAGTTCGAACAATGGTGAAGCAACATACAATTTACGTATACTTATATTTATCAATGTGCACAATTCAGTTTACAGTAATCGAAATTTCTATTAGGTAATCAGTATATATTGTTGGCAAAACATTTTTTCTTTTAAAAATATATTTAGGATAACATGTGTTGACAAAAATCAGCTGATAATGCTACAAAAATGTAATCAATTTTGTCACAAGATCTGATTTTTCTTTTTTCAAATCAACTTAGCACAAAAACCTGACCTGACGAAGAGAAATAGATACCATTCCCTGACTCAGCAGAGCAAAAATACCCTAAATCAGTTGAAGAAATCTAGACAACATTCAAGAAGTAAACAAAATTGTTGTCTAATAAATCTGCTAAAAAAATTGAAAAATAAATAAATCGGGGAGGGGATACCACTTGTAAACGTGTTTTCACCGTTTGTTGTTTAACTAAATTGGTACTTATGCACCAAAATAATATTTATAAAGCCATTCTTAATATGGGGAGTGTGTTTTGTAAGTATTTTATATTTTCAACTAATAATTTAATTTAAAAAAATCTCGTTTCACGATTTATCTTCCTTGATTGTTTGAGCTGTTGCTTTTATACAAGTATCATTTTTTTTTTAGTGATCATTTAATATTTCCTAACATGTTATAAAATCAATAACTAAAAACTATCAAAATTCACTGAGTATCAAGCCTATTTGTGGTCAGTAACAGTCGAGAACAACGAAAATCAAATCCTGTTAAAAATAAATAAATAAATTTAAAAAATTTAAAAACACGTCAAACAAGGATGATAAATTTACTTAATTCAAATCATGTTTAATTGGTGCTTGTGCAGTATTAAGTCAATTTCAAATAAATGCATTTTAAGTAAAAACACTATTATGTACTTATGTGTCATGTCAAAATTACTAGAAATTCTAGAAATTATGAAAAATGATCAAGTAGGAAATTAAATACGAGTAAAAATAAAATTTATCGAATTACTAAGTTTTATCATATTTGTTAATGTTGAAGTTCTTAAGATCCAGGGGAGATAACTGCAATTTATGATTTTGCCAAAATATTAAAATCATTCATTTTAACATAGTAAATGGCAGATCACTAATATCATTTTCTTCCTTTTTTTTTTTTTTTTTTGTTTGTAAAAAATAGTTCTAGCAGATTTAATCATTTTTCAAAATTTTTGAGATGTTTGCTAATGGCACATAAGCAACGTAATAGTATTTTCACATAAAATGTATTTTTTAAATTGAATTATACTGCACAAGCACCTTTCAATTTTTAATGTTTACATTTAATAAAAAAGTTGCATTTTTTTTTTTAAAGACAACATTTAAAAAATGATCTTTTAATAAAAGTAAAGATTATTACAGTCAACAACAGAATTTTCTAACACAGAAATATAAAAAATGAAATGTGCAAAAATTTTTATTTAAAATAAGAAAAAAGGTTATAAAATTCTTTTATCAAAATATCCAAAAATCCCTAAGCATAAACACTAATAACAAAATATTAACTATGACGATACTTATGCAGAATAAGGACCGTATTATCATCAGAATTTTCCAGACAGTTTATGTAAAAAAAAAAAAAAAAAACGGAAGGTGTCAAACGAAACTTTTGTGACTTTTTTTTGGCACAAATGTTGGCCAATTTTTACACTTAAAATATTATTTCTGTTAAGATAATTCAATGAATAATTAACTGATAAATTAAAACTTTCTTTTTGTTGTTACAAAGAAAATACAATAATTATTGAACAATTCTTACGAAACTTTAACAAAAAAAAAAAAAAAAAAAAAAAAAAAAACTCATTCTTAAGTTTTATTTTTTGAATAACAAACAAAAAGATTCCTTAAATTTTTTATAGTTTTTTTTTTTCTTTTTATACAATTTTTTTTGTTGTTCCAGTCGAGATTAATATTTTTTTTATGATATACAAAATCTTTTCTTAAATAACGTTGGCTACTGTTATTTCATTGGTTCAGTATTTTGGCACCTTTTGGTGGTTTATGTAAACTGCGCAAAAAGTCTAATGATAGCACAGTCCTTATTCTGTATAAGTGCCAAATATGACTGTTTTTCTTAGTCTTATTTTTGAAGTTTTTGCTTATATGTAAATAAATTCCAATGACTTGCAATGTAGAAAATTATTATTTTAAAGTTGGAATTAAATTTGTTCTTATTTTCTTTAATCCTTGGTAAACAAGGTAGCTAACTTTAGACACAGGCTATAGGTCAACCAATGGTAAATTTTTTTTTTTTTTTTTAATTATTTGTTTTATAAACACACAAACTAAAAATATTTGCTACACTCACATATATATTAATGCATGTGTGTTTTTAGGATTCTTTTGTTATAGATTACAAAAAGACATATGAAAATAGGCTTGTATTTAATAAAGGAGTGTCTTAGAAAAATACATTTTTTTTTTTAAATGTACACATGTACTCACACTTCAAATGTCGATAACACCTTTATTTATGAACATAGATTAAAATGGAATAGTTCAAATACAAAAGACAAATGTAATTGAAGATTCATGTTCACAAATGTCCAAGTTGATGACCATTATTGTCCAGACAACGCTGATAACAGTTAACCCTTTGAACCTTGACCCAATTAAGCAATAATTATATAAAAAAAAAAAAAAAAAAAAAAAAAAAAAAAAAAACAATAGGCGATTAGCAAAATTATTTGATGATGTAATCATTAGAAGGCTAAAATATTGGCCATGCCATCTTTTTATCTACGTTGCTAGGGCTGATATATCAGCTGTGCAATGTCGAAATATACAGACTGTCTAACGTATTGCTATGTTTGAGCAATTTTGATGATCTTGCATTAACCTATAAAATAGATCATATCTGCTGTGCAACTCGATCATGCCTGCCAATCAAATTCAGTCAAGCGGTGATTGAGAATTAATTAAATATCCTTCACTATTTAAGCCTTTGGACCCTGGCCCAACTAACCCTTTATGATCTGAATTATGATGTAGATGATTAAAAAAATATATTTGTTAATTTTAAATGGCGGCATACTGAATGCAAGTAATGGACAGTTGCAATCTGAAAGTATCTGGCATCTACTCAGATGTTGAGCTAATATGTACACGGCGTGTTTGAATCAATTCTCACTTTATTTATGCCATTATATTCATTTATTTACGACTGAACGAATTAGTTCAACCAGGTCATAAAGGGTTAAACAATAATTAGCCAAAAAGACAATAGATGATTAGCACAATTATTTAATACCGTATTATTAGAAAGCTGAAATATCAGTATCATCATTTTAGCTATATTGCTAAACCGTGCAGAGGTGGAAGGGTTGAAGTGCAAGTACATTTTTTGAGACACCCTGTATAAGTTGATTTGTATAAAAAATTTTTAATCAAATAAAAGCAGGGTCATTTTCAGTAAATCTTCTTTTGACTAACCTTCATCAGGTGTATCTCAACAATTTTTATTCAATTTGAACGTGGCAGTAAAATAAATACAACTGATGAAAGCCTTGAATGATTCATTTAAATGATTATTTTGAATTCAGGATGGTTCAAATTATGTCCAACTTGAATCAGAGAACACATATCATCAAGTCTAAGAGACAGGAAAAGAAACATTGGGCAAAGATGCTTGCCCAGCTCCTGAGAGACATACTCTATTCTCGTTGTTCGTGCCAATTTTTGGCAAGAATTTTTCTTCAGATGACAATCTGCACAAGGACGATGTCTCATTATCCTCTCCACCATCCAATAAAAAGTGGAGGTTGATGATATGAAAAGTTTTTTTTTTTTTTCTAATTTGAAATCAAAATTAAAAGAAAAAAAAAAAAATTATGTGTGACAAATGGGATACAAAAGTTGCTGAAAAGCAAAAAATAAAAATTAATAGCTTGCCTCTTTTATTCTTTTATGATTCACAAGGAGTAGGAACCAAAAAACAAGAAATATGTATTTAGCAGAGAAACCAACAAACAAAAAAAGAAAGGGTTAAAAATTCAAACATAACAAAGGTTACCAAAGGCAAGATAAGTTACTCTTCTACCTACCTGGATAAGTTTTGTGTTTTATCGTATTTTGAAGCTTTTATTTGGTTTGAAAAAGAACTAATGTCGAATTGATAAGTTAAATCAGCCTATCTTGGGATAGTCAATAATGTCTCAAAAGTCTAGAAATAAACAAAATACTGATAGAAATCAACCCAATATGTGTGTCACCATGGGACTTATTAGGTTGATTTCTATCCGTATTTTGTTTATTTTTCCAGTTTCCAGCTATTATTTACTCTTCGAACACAGTGTGTTTGGGGTTGGCCATGTTGTTATCGATTTAACTTACCAATTTGACACTAGTTTTTTGTTTTTTTTTTAAATCGAATAAAAGCTTCAAAATACATTAAAACACACAAAAATTATCCCGGCAGGTAGAAGATTAACTTACCTTGCCTTTCGTAACATTTATTTGTTATATATTTTAATTTTTGACCCTTTTTTTTCGTTTGTTGGCTTTTCTGCTAAATTCCCCAAGAAAGGATATAGCAAACCTGCAAGTAAATACAGGCAAATCTATTCTTATGCAATAGTTATTGCATAGAATTAGGAATTTTTTAAATTTTAAATCCAAGTTTCTACCTTTTCAATAAAGTGTCAAAAATGGTCACTGAATAATGAATCTTTGATTTTTATCCAGAATTTCCTTTAAATTTTTTTATAAATCTGTAGGATGTGTGTACCCATGTCAAAAAATCATATTTCAAAAATCATGTAAATTGATCAAGAAGTTTTATTTTTAAATAAATAAAAAAAATCAAATTTTATAAGTAGCCAAAGAACGGCCATCTTGACCACTATTTTGAAAATAATCTTAAAAAAGGTGATAACTCAATAGTTCAAACTTGCAAGATTTATGTTGTAAGGTCTACGAATTCCCATTAACTATTTAATGATTTTTTATTTATAAAAATAAAATTAGTTGATTAATTTACATCATTTTTAGAATATAACATTTTCGTTTTCACATGGTACAGACATCATACAAATTTTTTTATATTTTTGTTTTTTTAATATAGGAGGAATTGTGGACAAGAACAACATTTTTTTCTTAAATTTTAAATCAGAATTAGTGTTTATCAGTGTGTAATATATAAATAAACATTTATTAAAAAAAATAAATCAGTTTATCGATATTCCTATTTATTATAACTAAAAAAATATTTGGCACTTTGCTATAATAGCGAAATCTGAAAAAAAAACAAAAAAAACTTTCATAAAAAACAATTTAAAACTTCTTAAATTTTATATCAATTTCAACTAAAAGCAATATCTACTTAATTTTTTTCATAATTAGTTAAATATTTTATGCTGTTTATGTGTCAACTTGAATTTTATTTCAAAAACTATTTTCATAAATAATTAATTTTGTATCTTATCGTTTTTCATAATTTCTGTATATGTTACTAACTTCAACATGGCAATTAAGTAGATACCATTGGTTTTACTTGAACTTAAATATTTTAATTTTCGGATTTTGCTATTACAACAAAGAAGTGCCAAATATTTTACTTTCCATATTAATTATTTCTACATTTTCGGCAAGGTCTTCAAATTAAGTAACGGCATTTACTTTTGAATAGTTTAAAAACTGGAAGTTGTTTGAATCGGTTAATATGCTAAATTGACAAAAATGCTTATGTGAACAATGTTCAGTAAAAGTCGAGTAAAACGATATTTTATCTATTGAAATTAAAAAGTAATTTTAGAAAGCATCTTGCAATATTGTACAAGTGAAAATTGTTTAAAATGGGAACTGTAAGATAAACTGAAAACAGAATTTCCAAAGAATTAAGCCCTCGCATATTGTGCCATTTTGGTTAGAGGAAGAAGGAGGGCTTATTTAACTTGCCACTTATGGTGGCATTTTTAATTAAAAAACACACATGTACATATGATGTACACACCAGTCATGGGATGAAGATAAAAGGAACCTCCAAAAATCACAATTCAACCAAGCAGCTTTTTTCTTTTTTTTTTGTTTTTTTTTGTTCAATAAAATCAAATTTTACTGTTTCGATGATGAAAAAGAGTCCATATTACAATCAACGAATCTGTAGACAGAGGCAGAAATCCACCCAATAAATGCCATTAACAGCATTTTGTTTTATTTTTAAATCGTTATAGAGACTTCAAATATTTAGATGTCAAGTCACAGCCATTTTTTCTTGTTCTCACCTAACTCTCGACTATTTGTTTTTTGACCAAATAAACATTTTAGAGTAAAAACACTCCAAACTTGTTCAGCTAGGTAGAAGAGTAACTTGTCTTTGATAACATGTATTTGTTATATATTTGTTTATTTTTTTTTTACCACTTCTTCATACCATATACATGATAAAACAAACCCAAGAAATGTAATTTTAACTGTAAAGTTTACATCTATTTTAGGGAAAAATAATTGCAATTATTAGTTTTTTTTCTTGGGAGAAAATTTTTTTTTCTAATAATAAATAACTACATTTATTTCCTAATAGTTAAACTATTTTTTCAAAAAATGTTTACTTTCATTTTCTTAACGGGTTTTGTTAAAAGGAAAAACTAAGTTGATTTCTTTTTTTTTTTTTTAAGGACAACCTTTCCCTAAAATGGATGTAAACTTTAAAGTTAGAATTACATTTATTAAGTTTGTTTTACGGTGCACATGAATACAAAAAAGTGGTAAAAAAACAAAAAAAAAAAAAAAACAAATAAATAACAAATGTCATCAAAGGCAATATAAGTTACTCTTCTACCTAACTGAACAAGTTTTTAGTGTTTTTACACACTTTAAAATGTTTAAATAGCTGCAATTTGACACCTAAATATTTTAAGTCTTTATAATGACTTAAAAATAAAACAAAATACTATTAGAAACCCACCCAATAAATGTCACACTAACATTTATTGGGTAGGTTTCTGCTCTTGTATACAGATTCGTTGATTGTAATATGGACGCTTTTTTCGCTCTTGTCAAAACAGTAAAATTTGATTTTCTTAAAAAAAAAAAAAAAAAAAAAAAGACCCTACTTGATCAAATTATTCATTTTCATCTCATGACTGGTACGTACATCATACAGACATTGCTATATTTTCTTTAATTTTAAATGCTGCCATAAGTGTCAATCTGAATAAGCACTCAATTTCCTTTTGAAAATTGGAAGACAAATTTTTTAATTTCTTCTTCAAACTCTAATTTAAATGTTAAGGAAATTAATTTGTTATTAGTAAATTAAATCATGTACATTACTAATAAAGTTAATAAGATAAGTTAAGAATTATTGCTTTAACAAAAACAAAAAAAAAAAAACATTCAAAAGAAAGTAATCATCTTATGATACAAAGATTTGGAGATAGAATTGCTCTGCCATAAGTGACTATATTTTCCATAAATTAAATAACATTTATAATCAAAATATTTATTAATTTCCATTTCCTTAATAAAAAGAGTGTTAATAGTTATTTCCACTTGAATAATTTTCCAAGGAATAACATTAGAATTTTTTTTTTAAATAATAAAAAAAAAGTTTTTAAATTGATGATAGCTCCACACATTATGTAATTTATAAAAATGTTCAGATTGAATTTTGTTCAATTGTCAAATTGTTTTTAAAGAAACATCTTTACTACTCAGTGTCAATGTGTAAAGCAAAATTTCCAAGCAACTAAAATTGAAGAGTCAAAAAGTTGAGAAAATAAACAAGCAGGTTGGGGAAAGGTTCTAAAGCAAATAAAGATTTCAGAAAAGAAGAGGGAGAGGAAATATGTTAAAGGTAAAGAATTCATTCCAAGCAAAAGGCAAGATTATTTGAAGGCATGAAACATAACTAGAATTTGTGTCCAATCGTATAAAAAAAAAATTATAAGATGAGGTGTTGCAATCGATCCCAACGGCTAATAATTTCTATGCTCAAATACTGAACCATGGTTAAGCTATGACATTTAACCTTCTTACAAAGTTAACCCTCTATATAACTGAGGCTACCAGATCAAACTGTCTGAAGATACTGGTTTACCCAACTTCAAATGTACCAAATATTGATGTTATTGTCTTTCTTTTTTCCTTCCTTTGCAAAACTCTGCAAAGTCAAAAACAATTTTCCTCTATAAAACAACCAAACCAAACACCATAAATAAATATTTGAAGATATAAAGAACTTGAAGCACAAGAACCTTTTCCAAAATTACTGGATTCAGCATTAAATAACCTTAAAAGGGTTGATATGCCATAAAATAAAAATCATGATTCCCAATCTTTTTTTGGATATATTCCACTTAATCACTTCTAAATTCTAATGTGCAAATCTATGTGACATAATTCTTATCAATTATTAAAAACTGAACTCATTTCAGCTGAACAAACTTATGATAGATTAATTTCCCTCAAGGGAAAAATAGGGCAGCAGTGTGTGTGTGGATGATGCAGATATAAGAGTAACTAAAAATCTTTTTGAATCATATTTTTAAATTCAATTGCTTAAAATAAGGTTAACAACAGGATTCAACAAAGCAAGCCTGCTAACAAAATATTATATATGTAAGTTTGTTTTGCAGTCCGTGCTAAGATAGGCTCATATAATAATGGTAACCCCTGGTGTGATTCAACAAAACAAGCCTTCTAACAAAATATTAGTTTTCCAATAATCATTATGTAATAAGTACAAAATATTTAAAAAAAAAAAAAAAAAAAATCTTTCTCCCATTCCTGCAAATTATTTATGCAACATAACATCTAAAACAGAAACTATATTTAAAAAAAACAACAAAATCACAAAATAAAAATTGAAAGTTTTAGAATGAAACTATATATAAAAAAAAATTAATTCAAATTGCCCCACTCCTTTCCTGTAGAGCATATTAGGAATCACTTCTCTATCCAATTAAAGCGAAGTGGAAGAAGGAAATTAAACAATAAAGAGCATACTATATGTTATTTTTACCTATGTATAAAAAAATCTGATTAAGTAGGAGTCGGGTGAAGATTCATATACTAGGTTGGTGCAAAAATAATGTTTATATATATATATATTAGTTGAACGCCAAAAAACATTATTTTTGCACCAACCTAATATATAATATTGTGCTTGTTCCTTCCTTAGTTAGTCCGTATGTTACGCTCGCTTTGAAAAAGGCCAAATACAATTTTTGAAGGCCAATTTGAACAAAAATGAGAGTGACCTCCCTTTGATATACTCTTATTTTTGGATATCATAACAGTGGGAGAAAGGAACTTATAGTAATTTCCACGTTCCGTGTTTCTTCACCGAAGAAAAAAATCAGCAAAATGTAACGTAAAAAAAAAAAAAAAAAAGAACATTGCCAAAAGTTGTTGAACTGAAATAAATTAAAAATTCAGTCTTATGTGATTTTATTATTTGTGTTGAACTATGTAGCATAATATCATTTTCTGAGTATTTATTAGTACTTATTAATTTATCTTAATTTGGTCAGTTCTATATTTAAAATACAATGAGAAGTATTTTCACAGAAATGTTAAACTCCTATTTCCTGCGAGTTAATGGTTCTAATTTTTTTGTGTTATCCATAAAAAAATATTAGCTTTATGAAAACATTTGTTGAATAAATATATTTCTCCTTCTGTAGAATTTTCACCGATCTTGCTAGTTATGACTAAATTTTTTATGAATGTTTTCTAACAATTTTGTATAACGGTAAGAGTTAGTTAAGAGGTCAGGAGACTGGGTTCAATCCTTGGTTGGATCATTCCAAAGACTAAAAAAAAACAAAAATAGTACTTGTCCTCTTAGCATTTTAAGGGGAGGATTAAAGGCAATCCTGGGGCACCCTCCCCTACACCTCGGTGTAGCAGCTAATGAAAAGAGAGCCTTCAGATTGCCATTGACTATAGTCAGTCACTTAATAAGCTAAGCTGTACACATATCTGGTGTTGTAGTGTTTTTACTTGCATATTTTTTAAAAAATTATGCTGTTTTTTTTGTTTTTGTTCTAAAAGACGATTAGAGTTGGATTTATTTTTTTGAAGATGATAATCATATGAAAATAATTCTGACGCAGTTCTGGAAATAATTAAATCGAATTCCATTTTACTGTCCTTAACAACATATTATAACAATTCACCAAAAATCACTGACAGACGAGAATCTAATAATAACTTTGTAGGAAGAAACCCATCGATAACAAAAACTGAGAAAGAAACTTACTTTGCTTCAGATATTAGATAGCTGGAGTACCCACCTTTTAAAGAGGTGAGTAATGGCAATTAGACAAATGAAACATTCTGTTAATTGGAAAGTTCAAGGTCATATTCCTAGGCAATGCCTACTCTTTTATAGGGGTGGGGAAGGGCTTTCTTACCTGTGCCCTCATTCATGACAAAGGTTATTTTTGCTCTGTCCAGTACACTCCATATTAAACAGACCAACTGTCTATGAGGGGGGGGGGGTGAATAAAATACTCTATGTTGCTCTTAGAAAAGGTGGGAAGTAAACAAGATCTGATTGTGATTTTCAAAAACTTAATGGCTGGAGAACTTTCATAATCTTTAAAGTTTAGGAAAATTTGAGAAGTCCAACAAATGTCTTTAATGTTAAAAATGAAAAACTTTGAGAATATGACAAAATATATCTTTAAAAAAATATGAGACAAATTTAGTTTGCCACTTAATTTTAAAAAAATAACTTCTTACTAACTCAACCCCACATTATAATTTAAAGAGTAGAAAGTGCATCTTGGTTTTACTTTCAGCAATTCATAACCTTACTTTGTTCTTTAGTCTTCACATGTCATGAGCAATGTTTCTGACAAAGAGGGAAGAATTGCTGTTTTCTAGCTCAGAATTTATTCCATCTAACACTTATCAGTGGCAAAGTTTTGATCTTGAAGTATTTTTTAGCTTCTTACATCAGTGGCTTCAAGTCTTGTTTCAAGCGATTTTCATTAAAAAAAAAAAAAAAAAAAAAAAAAAAATTTTTTTTCGATTGTCAGAAATTAACCTAGAGATTCTTACAAACTAGCATAATGTTCAAGAGCAACAGAGATTAGTCAGGTCCAAATGTTGAGTCTGATTGTATTTGCCTTCTAATTAATAATTGAGAAAAATATTTAAAATAATAAAAAAACATTAATTAATTCATTGAGTATTTCCATCTTTTTAGACTTGTTTTATGGCATATGAACCTTTTTCAGTTTATTTAATGCTAAATCTGATCATTTTGGAAAATAGGTTTATGCTACAAATTCTTTTTATATCTTTATTTATTCATTCGTTTAGTTTAATTGTTTTGTAGAGAAAAGGTGTTTTTGACTTTGCAGAATATGATTGAGTTTTAGGAAAGGGAAAAAAATATCAATATTTAGTGCATTTTAGGTCAGAAAGCCAATATCTTCAGATAGACTTCTCTTGTGGCATGAGGTTCCATCTCTTTAAAATCTGAACTTATGTCAGTAGGACTTGAACACAGATTGCCAATTCCATATTTGATGCTTGTAACCAGTAATGAATATAAGGAGAGTGAAAGATGTTCAGCAAAACCGAGATTGTATTCTAAAGAATTTGTAATTTTTTTTTTATTTTGAGTTAAGAAAATTTGGGAAGATGAAAGAAACATTATTATATAAGAAATCAATGTTATAGGAATTCATTTTTTTTTTCTAAATTAGAAAAGTTATCAAGAGACTGGCATATAGAAAATAAATAAAAACAATTCCACTAGCAAGATGAGATGAATTCATATTTGCAATTAAAATAAAAACATTGAAAATATGCTGAAAAGTAGTTCACATACAGAAAGAAAACTCATGCATTTAAAAAAAAAAAATTAAAAAAAAAATAGCAGAGAAATTACCAATTTTTATATATATATAAGTTATAGATGTTAAGTGAATAGCTTAGTTTCAAGGGTGTAAAATCCAATTTCGTTAATGTCCAGCATTTTTAAAGAAATACTTGAATTCTTAATCATCTAAAATGCTCAGGTGATCAATTTAATATACTTGCCACCAAAACTTGGGCTGTCACTGTTGATTATACAAACAGGCTTGTGAGAAACACTAATGCTATGGCCAGATGGATCTGCTCTTCAAAAACTATGGATAAGAGGTGCATGGTCAATGCGCCTCTTTATAATTTATCCTGAGGCATGGAAGACAGAGATGGTTTGGACATGTGAAGAAGCTGGATGACAACCTTTGACCAAACAGAATGCTGTTCTTTGATGTCAGTGGCAAATACAGCAGCCATCCAAGGAAGCAATGGCTGGACATTATTAAGGCTGACCTTCATGCTCTAAATATCACAGAGTATCTAGTCAATGATCATAGTGCCTGGAGAGCAGCCATTAACACCAACATTAATAATAAAAAAAAAAAGAAAAAAGGTCTTGTCTTTATTTTCTTATGAATCTGTTTATATTAGACTTTTAGTTTGTTTGTTTTTCTTGCATGAAGGAGATAAGCATTTTATACTTGAAACATAACTAAGGAACAAATACATATTTGAGGGAGGAAAATAGATATACAGATAGGAGTAAATTTGCAAATATATCCATGTTTATATCCAAGAGTTCTTTGGGATTACATTTTTAGAGATAGAAAGATAATAATACCCAATTAAGGTTGAGGAATTTTATATTTTCTCATGTGTGAATGTATGTTTATATACAAGAGTGACTCATTTTGTTTTTAGCATGGCAGCTTTCAATTTTATTTTATACCTGAAAACAGATTTCTCCATTATGGATTTATATATATATATATATATATATATATATATATTACATACACACACACATATATATATATATATATATATATATATATATATATATATATATATATATATATACACACACACACATTCTTAGGACTGAGGTATGTATTCCAAAAATTATTTTCAGATTTTATACAAATATTAAACTCAATGAAAGTAAATTTCCCCCTTCAGAGTATGTATATTATTAGTTACCATTCCAAAATTCAAAATGTGTAAGATGTAATATAATGAAAATTTAAACTAATAAAAATTTATGAGCATAAATTGATTCCATCTTTTAGCATTTGAAATGATAACTAATGGTGTGTGTGTGTGCCCGGGTGTATACCTACACCTAGATTTAAATAAAAAAAATTTTTTTTTAGAAAGACACCTTGACTAAATATAATATTTAAATGCAGATAGACAAACAGAATAAATAAAAAGGAATAAAAATTAAATAAGAAATGTTTTAATAAAACACTTGGAGACAAGGATCCTCTTTACTTAAATAAGCAAAAAAAAAACAATTCTCAGTCGAAAAGAAGATAAAAACAATTTTCATTGAAAAATGTCACTTGTTCAGCGTTATCAGTTTTGACTTTCATTTACACGTTTGTTTTATTTGTTTTTCCTTTCTTTCAGGAAACTTGAAAACGAATTCAAAATTGTACAGGTAAATAAATAAGAATGACTGTAAAACAAAAGTGCTTTACTGTAGATTGAGTTTCGAGTATTTGGGATCATTGTTGAAAATATTTGGTTAAGGAATGATGAAGAGGATTTAAAAAAAAAAAAAAGGTACATGCAACACGCGGTTTCATTTGAAGACAATGAAATAATAGACAATTGAGAGAAAGAATACACATGCTGACAAAAAAGCTTTCAACAATGACACATTAAAGCCTTTGTACAGTCAAAGTTACAACAGGTTCGGGGAAGGCATGTCATGCAATGCAAGAGTTTGACAAGAGTTTGATGGTTGTAAGCGTTTCAGTGAAATTTTCATTATATTTTTAATTCATAATTACTTCTGCAGTATTTATTTTTTTAATATTTTGTTTTATTCAAATATTTAATTTTTTTAAACAATATTATAAAAGTATTTTACAAGATCAGCCCCTTATGTAATAGATAAATGAAGTGTTTAATTTTTTTTTGTAGAAATATACACTATGTATTGATCGAAGTTAAACATTTTTTTTTTTGCTTTTTTTCTTTTGTTCAAATAGAAGCATTGTTATAATAACTGTAGAAAACAAATCTTACGAATTGACAAAAAAATAAATCAAAATAAATTTCATATTTGAGTGGACATGTTTATACATGAACCTGTTTGATAAAAGATGGAAATCATAATTTCCAGCAATTTAAGAAATATCAACAAATAAGAACCCCCTTCCCTTTTGTATTCAATGACAAATCTTTTTTTTATGTCGATAACTTGATCAGATTATTTGGTGCTCGTCCAGAATTCCCCCTATATATTAAAACCAAAAATAAAGAAAAGTCTGTAAGATGCACATACACATGATGGAAACCAAATATCATACACCAAAAATCATGTAAATTGATCAAATAGTTTTATTTTTAAATAAGAAAATCAGATTTTCAGGCGAAACTATCAGAGACATTCCTCTTAAAACAGATTGAAAGAAACGGGAGATAACTCTCAAAAATTAAAATTTGGAAGATTTTAAAAAGCCATTCCTAACATCGAGAGGAAGAGGGTCCTAAAACACTGAAATTAGCTTAAAAATGACTTTCTTTATAAAAATAAAACTTCATCAATTTACATGATTTTTGGCGTATATTTTCTTTCTGTTATGGATATGTACATCATACAGATTTTTCTTTTTTTGTTTTTAATATAGAAGGA
This sequence comes from Euprymna scolopes, assembly GCF_053919585.1. Lineage (NCBI taxonomy): Eukaryota > Metazoa > Mollusca > Cephalopoda > Sepiida > Sepiolidae > Euprymna > Euprymna scolopes. Next base: position 24,170,216 of record NC_136499.1, on the reverse strand, counting down.
ATTAATTCTAGACAAGGACAGATTTTTTTTTTAAATTGACTGGAGGAAGGAATCATTCTTATATTTGGACTACTGTTCTCATCTTGGGATATAATATAGGAACCATTAATTATAAATAATAGATACGGTCATACAAAAGCCAACTCCAGATAAGAACACATAATCCAAATCGTCAAAATTATCATTCCTTATCTCAAGAATTCAGAAACATAATTCTTCTATTCGTTCTTATTGTTAAGATGTTATTTAATCAACAGAGTTTAAAATGTTAGATTTTTTTCAACCTATTTAATAAAGTTAATTATGTTTGTCTGCAAGTACTTCAAATCCATGGAAATCTACATTGTTGCCATAGAAATATGTAATTTGACAGGAATTATCTCCCTTGTTTACATCGATGCACAATCATGACACCATAACATGTTAACAAAATTACACTGCGCTATTTTAATGGTGACTTTGTAACTAATCCACTAATCAACTCTTTTTCAAACTGCTAAAATCCATTCAGCACAGTGGAAATTCATCCATTAATAATTCAAATTATTCAACATCATCAATAGCACGTAACACTTAGATGATCGTGTTCATTTGCGATTATGGTGTAAAACGACAGGTGAACTGTTTTCGACAAAAATAAATCTATTTACTTGAATGTTTCGTAAAGAAGTAATGTTTTATTTTCACTAGGTATATTCATAGACAATGTTTTGAAAACTGATTTTATGTTATCTCTTCACTTGGATAATGCCAGGTAACCCTGCTAATGGATAAGAAAATAGGGAAAGATATAAATTTTAACATTGTGAGAAAGAATAAAAGAAATGTATTTTCTTTTCTCCAGACAATTTAAAATTTTTTTATATCTGATGAAGTTGTGTGTGTTATTCAGAATAAAATGGGGCAAGTATCTTTTATTTTTTCTCTTTCAAAAAAAAAAAAAAAAAAAAAAGAAGAAAAGACTTTATATTATTGCAATATTCCATAAAATATCCGTGAAGGGTAGACGGAGAATATTGCATTTCTCAAAAGCGCAAGAGAAAGGGGGGTAGTGGTGGTATTAGTGGAATGGCCCATAACTGGTCATAACTAGATGCAGGGTTCCACGTAGTTGCCTGGGAAGAGCCCAGTGACACCATCCATAACGCCTTCCCACCAGCCATCATCATTCTTCTTTATCACATAAATCACTGCGTTCTCTGTAAAAGTAAGTTCATCTGCCTTGTCAGCCTGATAATCATAAATGGCCACAACTGAAAAAGAAAAAAAAAAGAAAGGTCCATAAATATTATAAAAGTCTATACATTTGTTTTTCTACTGGAAAAACAAAAGGATTTTTGATACAATAGGTGTGTGATATTATCAGTCTCCTCTCTCCCACCAAGTGTTAGGAAGAAAAAATTTTATAGTTTATCAGTATAGGAAATAGGGTTGGTGAAAAACAATGGATAGGAATTTGCTCACTAAGAAACATAAAAGGAAGTTGAAATGAGATTGGTCAAGGTATGACAATGATTGAGACAAAGAAGGTCAATATGGTGAGAATTAGTTTATGGTCACTTTTAAGAGTGACAATGAATTTTGCGACAGTTTATGATGGTTTGGAACAGTTTAGAACAGTCTTGGGCGCAGCAGTTGATGACAGTTGAGAGTTTGAGACAGTTAAAACATAGGTTGCAGCTTGGACAAGATCAAGAAATCTTTTGGAAATTAAGATGGGGAAATGAATTGACAGATGAACATAACCTTGATAGAAAATGAAAGCTAAAGATATCTGTTTTAGAAGTTGAAACTTATTTAATACCTACAACTTCCATATATTCACATCTACTGGAAATCTGGCCATATATCTATTTACTTTATTATACATACTGAATACGCCATAGCTTATCATTTTCTTCCAATTATACCTGTACGGTATTGTACTTCATATCAAAAATGACATTACTTGTATCTACATTGAACATACATCTTAACCCTCCTGCCATCTAAAATATTCATAGGTTGGGAAACAAAATTTTTTAGTTAATTTTTAATATCAAGCCACTCTGTAACGCGTTATCCTATTTCCTAAGCCAACATAAAAAAAAAAAAAAATTTAATTATAAATTTAAAGGAAAAAATATTAAACCATATATTAACTTCTTCCAACAAACCTGTTGCAAATATAGCTGCTTCCACTGCATGAACTTTTACTCACCCCCTCCTTCACAATAGCAATAACAATGAAATAGCAATGTCCGTTAATCACTTTGAGGAGTGTGATTTTTCAGTAGGTATATAACCTTTACAAACTAACCTAGTAACATTAACTACCCACGTGGGGTTGCAGAAATAACTGGATTAGAACCCAGGCGTGGGGCAAACCCTCTCGGTGCTGATGGACCCGTACATCTTCCCAGGTCATCCATCTAGAAGAAGGAAAACTCTGAAGCTAAACCTAAGGGGAGGGAGGCCTCTCCAGCTTGGATGACAACCTTCCTAGAGCTGGTGACTCAAACAAATTACCGGTCTGCAAACCTAAACTACTTAAGAAGTAGATAGGCACTGTCTATTGCCCGGCTTCCATACTCCTTCTTTGCCTATTAGCCAGGCGTAGAGATGAAATCACAGGGATTCGACAGAAACATTTTCCCCACTCCCGACACATCCCATCTCTCTAAACTGGGCACTTGGGAGTGCTTGAATGCCATAATGCCAGTGCAAGTAGATTGGGTTGACCATCATCTGATGGGTTGAGGGTACCGGATTGACAGTTCCTGGCTGCTGTTCTCGACTGGTAGTACAGGGGACCTAACTCTTTGGTAACGCTTAGAGCAGCTGCCCCATCAACAGTTGAATAATATCAGGATGTTTTTAGTGCCATGCCGCGCATGGAAAGGGACCCTACACTCATCCCTGGTGGGCATCCTGAAGCCACAATCCTAGTAGATGGAAGGTCAACTGATGGTCTACTTGTGTTGCATGTCTGGTATTCTGCATAAGCACTTGTTAAGCACCCCTTACCTAAACTGAAGTTCTTAAAAAAATAACTACAATCTAAAATTACGCTTAAACCAGGACAAAACTCAAACAAAACCAAATTGCCTCCTCCCTTGAGGCTTACATTTATGAACATCCGTGGGCTTAGAACTAATTTAAATGATGTTGAAGCATTTCTCCTAACAAGCACTCCGGATATCTTAGCAGTAAAGGAGACTTACCTACGCACCTCCATCCCCTCTAACTACTTTAACATGCCCGGATATCCCCCACTCTGCTGTAAGGACTCTGACAGACATATACACGGGCTTGGAGTCTACATTCGAAACACCCTCTCCTTGACTAGAAGAACAAAACTAGAATCGGACGATCAAGCCTTTATGTGCTTTAGACTTAACATGCAACATAACATTAGTTACTTTTATTTTCTCTACCGCTCTCCCTTGACCCAGGACTGTACCCTAATAAACAAAGTCTCTGACAGCATAGAGACAGCACTTTACCTCGACACTAGCACACAAGTGCATGTATTTGGTGACTTCAATGTCCACCACAAAAACTGGCTTGGAGTTTCTACTTACACAGATGCAGCTGGTAGCACAACACACAGCTTCTCTATATCTCATTCCCTATCACAGATGGTTACGTTTCCAACCTGTTTCCCAGACCAGCAAGAACAACACGCATCACTTCTAGATCTGTTTCTGACCACAGTTCTCAATGATTGTATTACGAATGCCCACAGCCCACTTGGGAACGCTTGATCATGCAGTGATAATTGTTGAAATCACCCTAAACTCTAGGGCCAAAACTGAAGAGCCATTGCTCAAAATGGGATATGATAAAAAGGCTGACTGGGAAGCCATCAGGGATCTCAGAGAAGCCCCATGGTGAAATATCTTTTCACTTCCTGCTGAACAGGGCGCAAATGAGATCATTGAATGGTTCAAAATGGCAATTGAAGCACATGTTCCCATGCGGAAATTTTATAGCAAGCCCCACTCTCCCCAATGGTACTGCAGATTTAACCAACATAAGTCCAGTTCAAACAGATAGAAGTATATAGAAGCCAGAAGTAACTGTAAGAAAGAAATAGAGACAGCTAAGAGAGAATTTACTGAAACCACCAAAAATTGCATCAAAGCAGAAAAATTAGGAATGCGTGACTTCTGGAAAATCTACAACAGTGCAAGAAATGATGGGCAATCAACAATTCCCCCACTATCCAACAATCATGAGGTTGTTTGCTCAGCAACCGAGAAGGCTAACATACTTGCTAGTCAGTTTGCCTCCAACTCCACACTGGAGCCTGCTAACCACCCCCTCCCAGACTTTGCTTTGCAGACAGATGCCACACTAGACGATCTGAAATCACCCCTTCTCAGGTGCATGCTATTATAAAAAATCTTGACACTTCAAAAGCATGTGGACCTGATCACATCCCAGCTGTGCTATTAAAAAAGTGCTCCGCCGTAGTAGCTCCAGTTCTCTCCAAACTTTACAACAAATGCCTTAATGAATCTTGCTTTCCTGACTGCTGGAAAACTGCTTCTGTGGTACCAGTTTTCAAGAATTCTGGCAAAAGAACTGAACCAGTAAATTACCACCCCATTAACCTCCTCCCACTTTTCGCCAAAATATTTGAGTCCGTAATTAACCAAGCTCTAGTCCATCACCTTACAGATGCTAAACTTCTGACTGACAAACAATATGGATTTAGACAAGCCCGTTCCATAGCAGACATCCTAACTGTAATCTCTGAGCGTATATACCATTCACTGGACAAAGCACTGGGAGGGTAGAGTGGTAGCTCTAGATATATCTAAGGCTTTTGACAGGGTATGGCATGAAGGTCTTCTCAAGAAAATCAGATTATACGACATGATTGGAAGAATACTTAACATAATTAAATTCTCCTTAGATAAGAGAAAAATCCAGGTTGTCCTCAACAGTCGTACATCTAAACAATATGATATAAATTCGGAAGTGCCTGAGGGGTCTATCCTTGGACCTCTATTATTCCTAATATTCATAAATGACCTCCCTGACAAAATTGTCTGAGATAGGTATATATGCTGATGACACCGTGCTCTATAACAGACACGACAGGAAAACAAATGAACACATATCTAAAGAAATGGCAGAAAACTAGAGGATGACCTCCAATCCATAGTGGAATGGGGACAAAAATTGATGGTCACAAAGTCAATGCTGCCAAGACTAAACTTGTTTCCTTCAATAATTACAAGAAACCTTCTCTATCACCAATAGCAATGGTCAAAGACTCTTTATCTGAAAGTACATCTTTTAAACTCCTCGGCCTAACGTTCACAGGAAACAGGAGTTGGAACAATTACATTGAGAGCATTGCCAGAATCGCTGCAAAGAAGGTAGGTTCTCTCTACCGTGCTAGAAAGCTACTAATGCCCGAAAGTATCCTGTACCTCTATAAGGTCACCATTCGCCCATGTATGGAGTATTGTTGTCATATTTGAGCTGGTGCATCTGCTACTAGTCTCTCGCTCCTAGACAAGGTTCAAACGAGAGTCGCCAACTTGATAGGTCCTGAACTGTCATCTAAGCTTCAGCCTCTGTCCCACTGACGAAATGTAGCATCCCTCTGCCTGTTCTTCAAGTACTTTAACGGTGAATTCTACGACGAACTGCAAGCACTTGTACCCCCTCGACATAAATAAACCCGACAAGCAGCTAAATCCCACCCCTTCACAGTAGAGATCCCTAGATGCAAGAGAGCCTTCTACTCTAGTAGTTTCTTCCCCAGAACCGCTAGACAGCGTGGAATTTCCTTCCGGGTTCCTGCTTTCCCAACTGTACTGACATGCAGAATTTTAAGTGTAATGTGAACCGACATATAGTACCCCTGTAGATTATGTCCCTGATAGTAGCCCCTGACATCAAAGTGGTAATGAGCCTTGTTTGGGGTGAAAATGTAATAAAAAAAATAAATAAAAATAAAAAACAAACTAAGATATGGATCTTTACGTGGAGAGAGTTGGTGTCTCTCTCTCTCTCTCACACACACACACACACACACACACAGTGGGCAACTGATATTTACAGAAAGTATTGGTCTGTTTTTTATTGATTTTTTTTAGTTGTTTTATTTATTTTTTTGTGAACCCAGGTGCACCCCCTAGGCAGACAAAGGCAGAAGAGAAGATTAAGGAGAATAAATCCATGGCACACATTGGAGTCAGCGATGTTGCCAAGTGGAGAACCACCTGGAATCACAGAGGCATGAGTATGTCAAGTCACATTTTCATTTAGTTTATGAGCATCAATTATTTTCTAATAAGCAGTTTAAAAATCATTTCTGAAGGCTAACAAAGTAAATACTGTTTCAGCCATTTTAAATCTATTATTAGTGGATGGGGGTCGGAGGTTTACTATATTTGAATTATTGAAACACAAAAACAAAGACAGTTGTTTGCTGAATTTTTTTTTTTTTTTATTAAGGTGGCTACTAAAGTTCAGGCTTCAGAATAACGGTAGAGGAAGTAATTTGTATTTACTACTAGCAGGGCGGGGGGGGGGGGGGGCAACATTGCTGATTATAAAAACACAATATATTTTAATTCATGCAGATTTCATATTTATTATTATAGAGCCAATTCTCTATTGAATATTTATATATGTATAGTACTGATTTACAAAGAAAAAGAAAAAAAAAAAGGAAAGAAAAAAAATAATTTGGGTGCCATCAGCTAGAATCGAAACCAAAACATTTAGTACTCCAGTCAGCCACATTCGCTACAATTTGAGCTAACCTAACAGATAGATAAGTTAAAAAATTAAACCGCTTTTAACTATGATTAGCATATGCATACACAAACTAATAAAAATGTCTGCAAGTTTAAATGAACATTTTGCAAGTTGTAACTTAACTTCTGCATGCATTATTCATCCATCCAAACAAAGATTTTACTCATTATCCTTGGTGTATCTGGTTAATTTCAATTTTGTGTGACTAATAGTTTTAAGAGTTTAACAGTTAAATATTTACATGCAGAAGGACACACATAAAAACATCTGTGTTATTTATATAGATTACTACACAAAAGAAAAATGGCCAGCAATGTATTTACGTTACCATTATCATACTTTGTTTAACGTCCATATCACATGCTGGCATATATGGACGGCTTTAATAAATTGATATCAGAACTTATCTGACCAGATCTTCATTTATCCTGCTTCCCCTCATGTCCATATTTATCACTTTCTTCCATGATCTTCCTTTGTGAACTGGACCTGCTTCTACAACTGTTCTACATTTACTAATCCTAAACCTTTCATCCATTCTTTCAATATGGGTATACAATTGAAAGCTCTTATTCTGCAGACATTTTCCTATACTGTCCAAATATTGGTCTAATCTGTGATCATCTCAATCCCTGTCCGTTTCATATTTTTTGCCTTTAACATTTTTGTAATAACATCTGAGAATCCTCCCAGCCTTACTCTTCTACATCTTATTTATGGCTTCCTGTGTCGTTTCAATCTCAATTCTCATACCCGAATCCGATACTGCTTCAGCAATTTCTAGATTTTCATGGTTTCATAAAAAAGTATTCAACAATTTCCCATAATGGCATTTTAAATGCACTTCTTTCCAACAATTTACATATTTATCTTTGCCACTTGTTTAGCTTTCCTGAATAGTTCTTTCTTTTGGTAATCCCTTCATAACATACCTAGAAACCTGACTTTTGGATTTGCATATTGTTTTCCTTGTCGCCACAGACACATCCTTACTCAAGAAACATTTTATCCACCAACTCCTATGCAATCGCTTTTCTTTGATACACTTTTCAACTTCCTTGTTTCACCACCATATCACCCTATGCTATTAAGATCCTTCCGTCCACCTACAAGTCTAGTTTGTTACATCCATGTGTATCCATCAGCATCTTCCATTGTTCTTTCACATTTCCCGTAGTAGATTTATTAGCCAAATGCTCCATCATTTGGTTTCCAAACTCACGCTTCATATATTTACCATTCAACCGCCACACCTTTCTTCTGGAGATAAACTTTAGGTACCTCCAACAAGAGACACAGATTTACCCTCCCCCATATGTAACATGATCTAACTGTAATTTAATATTATCATCACAACTTTTATACCATTTAAAAGAAGAAACTTCAAATAAACTAGTAATTTTTTTTAATTTTTTTTTTTTTTAAATTTTTATGGCCTACGAAAATGATGAAAATATGAGACCAAAATCGTGTTTACATTCAACACCTTAAAATAATGTTCCTATGTAATGATCATTTTGAAGCTGTAAACACACCAGTGTTTAAAAAAAATCTAGCAAAAATCAACTAATGGTCAGATTTTCATGAAATTTTCGATATGTATTCAATTTTAAATTAACTTATATTTTAAAAGCAGTTTTTGTTAAATTTAAATTAAAGTTTAAATTAAAGGAAATTTTTTTTTTTTAGGTGTTCTAACCCCCTCATATTTCAGGTTACGAAAACCAAACAAAATAAATTTAGGTCCATAAAAATTGCAACATTTTATAAAGCTGAAGAGCTTATTTATTATTTCACTTCCCTTAAAGTTGTAAATAAAAAAATGGATACAAAATCAATATTATGCTTTTTCTCAATGATATTATTAGTTAAATTGCAACAAATAAACAGAATCCTAAAAAATAATTTTTAAAAGATTTAAATAGAAAAACATTCCAATATTCTACAATATGAAATTTTAAACAGATTTTTGAGTAAGGTTTTTCAATTTTCAAAAAATGTTTTCATATAATGACTGTTGGCAATTATAAAATAGCAAATTCATCTACAACTTGAAATTATTTTAATTGTTAAAAGATGTTTATTTGTAGAGGGCAGTCAACTTAATTTTAGCGCCTATTTTTTAAAAAAAATGTACATAGTAGATCTAGAGGAGTAAACCTTGATAAACTATCCCGCAATTCCCATGGGTAGCAGTAGTTTCCAAGGTGTTCAACGAAAACGTGGCAGCAGCTCAGAGAACAACACGGTTGTATGGATGAACACCTCAACAAGAGACAAGCACAATGCTCCAGGTAGTGGATAACTATGGTGAGATGGTGTCTAAACAAAAAAATACCAACCTCTTAGAAACAGAATGCCGCTGTAAAAACTTTACCTCAATTCTAATGAGTCATGTTTGTGGTATTTTATGCTGTTTACTAAAAAAGATTCCACTAGGAACTACAAACAAATAACTACAAAATAATTAACATTAAAACCTTTGTGATCACTATAACAATTCAGAGACATTCACTCAAGATGAATTGAACCAGCTTCCTCTGAAGGAGAAAGTGTCATGGGAATGTTAAATTCACAAATAGTCTCCAATTGCATATATATATATACATATATATCTATCCCAGTCAGAGGAGATGACATTAGGTTTTTGCAGTCCTTGTAAAAAGGGGTTGAGGTTATCCTACATACATGTCCTAGTACTCTCAAATGGCCAACAATCTGGGACTGATCAGGCTCAGCATTGTTTAACTTTGGTGATATAACGAGACCAAATGCGTTGATGTGATTATGTCATATCCTCCGATGGTAATAATAGCATGGATCGATTTCTCAATGTGAATGAAAAAGTTAAAAGTACTGAAAATAGCCAAACATTGCCTGAGGTTATTTTTACTATACAGATTATTGTAAGTGCTAGGTTGGATTAAAAAAAAAGAAGTACCTTTTTCAAGAAATTTCTTTGGCATCCATTGCGGTTCAGTAAGATCTGGCCCCGTTGCTGCATACGGGTCTTCTTCTGGCATGGGAAGAGGTTGATCATCATCAAGGGTGTCACTGAACTCTGGTGGAGGTGGAGGCACACCTCCTGGAGGATAATCAAAATGTTGAGACACTGGAGGGGTAGAAGCCTTCTGCTGTTGATTCAAGGTAGGAGGAGGCGGCAGAGGAGGAGACACTGCACGGAATTATAAAAAAAAGACAAAAAATGTAATTGAAAAAATTTAGCCAGCACAAATAAAAATATGATTGTATTTCCTGCAGTTTGAGCTGTTTAAAAAAAAAATATGTTAGAATATCAGTTTTTAAAAATTTAGAATGAACATAAGTGGCAGTGATTTGATTTGATCAAGAGAGATAATTGTGAACAAGGAAAAGATTGGTGCAATATAAAGACAAAGAAAATAAATTAAAAGTTTGTATTAAAAAAAATTGATAAAACATGGGAAGTATATGATAAAATAAAAATACAACCACTTATATAATATAATAAAATACTTAAATCAAAATAAACTTTTTGGCATTATCATTATTGCTGATAATTTTTCACTTAGCTTGTAAACAAGAATAAGATTTCTCACTTTTCTTATCAGTTTGTTCAAGCTGTTCATCTAGCAGATGCCAGACATTCACTTGCTATCTCATATTCTAACAGAGAGATCTCTTTAAAATTCCAACCATCTTTTTAACACATTAGTGGTCTTAAATTATATTAGGAATCATATCTCATTTATAAGCAATGCTTGAAGCAAATCTAGAAGTGAACAAATATCTTCCATAACCTTAATAAAGCCATTACCAGTCATTTTATTTTCAGAGTTTTAGCATGATTTACCCATTTTTTTTTTTTTTATTAAAAAAAATGTCTTGAGTAGTTTCCAATAGATTCCTACATATTAGAGTTCAGATATTTTTTAACTGATGATTGATAATTTTTATTATTTAGACTACAATTCTCATCCTGGGCATTATATTCACAATTTATATTATTGTATGCAATTAATAAATGTATTGCTTACAAGTGGCAGTCTACTAGTGGTTGAAGGCAATAATAACTAAAAATAACAAATACTTTTACCCATTCATAACTGATGAAATAAAAATTCTAACTCCTGTGGAATATATAATTTTGTGCAGGTTCATAAGCTTTCATGACTAAATAATCAAGTGTTATCCATTTTGCACTTTCAACTAACAATTTCCAGGGTTAAATCTCAAATCCAAATCAGCTATCTCTGGAAAACATTTTATTCAAACCACTAGCATCTCATTTGCATATGATCAGCAAGAATTTGTGTTTTTGAGGCAATTTCCGTGCTCATTGCAATTTTCTTTACAGTTTAAAAAATGTACCTGAAGAAGGCTGGAGATTATAACAGCTAAAATATTGTAAATATAACGACGAAGATGAGAATAACAGGTCAAATGATACATATATTTGAATGAAAATATGACAACGGTTTTGTAGAACAAAAAAGTTATAAAATATAGGGTGTTTTTTTTTTAGACAGCAAACTTTAAATTGACTACTATTTTCTTTAATTATAGATTTGGCAACTATCAGTTATTTTGGGTTCAGTTTGGAGAGAGAGAAGGAGAGAGACCTTTTAGCATATTAAAAATGGGCAAATGCCAAATTGGTGATAGAAAATAGTTAAATTTGTGCTGATTTTTGGATTAAAGCACCCTATCAGAACATTATATAATTACTTCCACAGCCAAACACACACAAAGTGTTTTTTGCTTATTTATCTTTATTTTCTTTTCCAAACCTAATTTTTCATTGGTATTAACAAATTAGTGGCATTTATTTCCTTTTAGAACTAGGTAGTCCAACCATTTATAATGTTTGTAATGTTTTCAAATTAAAAAAAAAGTACATTCATTAATAATTTTTATAAAATAACATGCTTTTTTTTTTCTTTTAATGATTTGTTTCATGCCCAGAAGAATAGGGTGAAAGATTCTCAGTTGTAAGATGAACAGGAAGAAAAAAAAAAAAAAAAAAAAGGACTGAAATAAAGAAAAATTAATTGGAAAGTAAAAAACTATGGTTGATCAAAATTTCAGGTTTCAAGACATAGACAAAGGAACGGAGCTTAGGAGAGTTTTTTTTTCTTCATCACATATGATTTAGAAATAATATTTTGGTACTGATCCAGAATCTGACTCAAGGTCATGTCAGCATCTTTTGATAGTTTATGATAAGCTGACGGAAATGCAGTTGGAAAAAGCCAAGCAATTAGTTAATTAGCAGACAATGTTTTTGTTAATGGGGGGGGGGGCACTGATCTGATACTATTCTTGAAAAAAAATATATAGTTTTTGATCAAAGCTATTTGCTAAAAAAACTTTTCAAATAAAAAGAAATGCATTTCTGTTCATAAAATTAAACTTACAATGAATCTTATTTTTTGTGTTAAAATTGTTTTCAGCCTTTTGAATTTATCATTTGGCAGCATTTGTGTCAGCTTTTTCCGCCAACTTTTTTTCAGTTGCTTTCCATAAACTGCCATAAGATGCCAACGTGGTCTTGGATCAGGTTTGGATCAGTACTGATATTTCAATATTAGATGCATATATAATGGATCACATTTTCTCTTTCAAATTTTCCTTAATTCTATTCACTTTTTCTAAATTCTGTAACTTTGCTTTATTTTTATGATATGACTGAGTGGCTGCTGATTGATAACATGACTGACAATATGATGTAATATGCTGCAATGAAATCTGGAACAGAATGGAATGGGGTTGGTTAAGAATTATTGTCCAAAGCTGTTAGTTGTGAAGTTGGCCAACTATGACAGATTAAATAACAGTAGAAAAATGCAATAGAATATGATGGGCATATTATCAAAAGAATTTGCAACAACAAAAAATTAAAAATTAAGTTCTTCTTTGATCTTTGTATTTTTCTTTTTCCAATTTCTACATTAATATTATTTTTTCTTTACTGCCCCTTATTTCCATTTTAGCTAGAGTTCCAGAACAACTATTTTGCTACTTTCTTAGATAAACTAGTAATCCCCCCCCCTCCGAAAATTGATGACTTATTGAAAGACAGAAAATTTTCCATTATTATTTTTTGCATGTCATAAAAATGAGCCCGATCTACCAAGACAAAAGAAGCAAGCTGGAGTTAAAGACACGTGCACAAATAATTCAGATGCCGGCTTCTATATTTTATTTTTTTTTTTTTTGTGTGTGTGAAGAACATTTAAAAACAGAAATAAGAATTTCCAAAAAAATGTTCTGTGAGGTTCAAGAAATCTCATCATCATATTCAGATTAATGTCCGTTTCAAGAAATCTCATCATCATATTCAGATTAATGTCCGTTTCAGATGCTGGCATGCAATGAACAACTTTAAGAACAGATTCCAAAGCAACCTATTTCTGGCCAGGTCTATGTTTAACCCTATTTCTCAAGTCAATCATTGTTTGCTCACATGTTTTCCTTGGCTTTCTCCTGTGAACTGAATCTGCTACCTCAACTGTTCTACATCTACTGAACAAGAACTCTAATCCATTCTTTCAATGTAGTCGTACCATGAAAGTCTGTTCAGATATCATCAGAAAAGAAATCAGCCTTTCAGACTTGCTATCCATCGTATCACTTTCATATCATTTCTCTCCATGCCACGCATATCCTCCACCCACACTGGCCAGATTTTATTTCCATACTTCATACTATGTACACATGCCTAATAGACTCTTCCCTTAGTCAACAAGGTAACGCTTTGCTGATTATTAATGATAGAATTTTTCTAATTACACTCCACACACTCCAAAGTTTTGCAATCACACTAGCACCTGTTCCACCCTATGCTCTAATAGTATCACACAAGAAAAAAAAATTTTTTTTGAACAATCTTAATAGCTTTGCCATCTAAATATACTTCATCATCCATACACATCAGAGTTCTCATCCATCTCCATTGGATTCCACTTTTTGCGCACAAGTGGTTATCCTCCCTTAAACTATCAGTAATTTTATTGCACTTCTTGTGTACCAACAACCACCACAAAAAAAGAAAAAAAAAATGCAAACTCCATTTCCACAAACTGAGCAGAGGAACTTTATTTTCCGGAACTTTCTAACACTTGCAAGCACAGATGAATTTTGTTTTGATAATATTCATTCTCAAACTTTTACATGTTTCACAAGCAAGCACTAATCCATCAGCATCTCTTTTTGTGCAGCAGGCTTGTATGAAACTTCCTGGACAATGATTCTAAGATTCTAATGAAAAGTATCTATGTGGTGTATATTGTGCAGGCTTGAGTACATCCAAATAGAAATAGCCAGATGATGTCTCAGGAATCATTCAATAAGTTTGACAGGTGTGGGAATAGAGAAAACAGAATTAAGAACTCGCTGATAAAGTTAGGGGATGTTTTTAGACGGTAGCTGATCAATAGTGAATTGGTGTACATCAAATAAAACAAGGTCTTAAATAATTTGCTGGAGAAAATTGAAGTTATCTCTCTTTCCAGTACTGAACCCCAGGATGAATAAAAGACAACATGTATTAGAATCACTTGTGTTAATTGCAGTTAAAAATAAACAAGTGTGTTTTGTCAAGTCAAGAAATTTTCATTTCTTTCAGGAACAGCATCTAAAAATGCTCAACAGCCATGAAGAAATAGGCACTAGATAACAAAACAATAAAGACGTCATTAGCCTTAAAGGAAAAACTGCACAGGATGGGTTGTTTGGTTTTATGGCATATCAACTCTTTTTGGGTTCAATCATTTTGCCAAAGGTTTATATGCCTCAAGCCCATCTGCATCTTCAAATATTTATTTAAGGTATTTACTTTGGTTGTTTTTGTAGAGAAAAACCTTTTTGTTTTTGGTTTTACAGAACATAATTGAGTTTTGCAAAGGGAAAGGAAAAAAAAACAATAACATCAATATCTGATGTGTTTAGATGGCATGATCTGGTAGCATAAAAAACTGCTCATAAAAAAAAAAAAAAGTGACATTTTACAATATTTCGACACTTCCAAGAATTTGATAAAGAGTAAATCTCAAAAATGCAGATAAAGAATTTAGGAAAGGAAGAAGAAAAAAAAAGGACAATAAGAAAAATGGAAACATTCCAATTATTTTTTTGTTTTTGGTAAAGGGAGTCAGAAAAATATGATTGTTTGGAACATGTACACTAGGGTAGGTCGATTTTGAAACCACGGCAAGACTGAGGTAGAGAAAGTTGCTAAATAACATTTATAACAACACTGCAAAATATTTTTTCCCAAAACCTCGTAATTTTTTGAGCAAATGAATTTAAAGATTGAAAATTTTCAATATCCTGGCTGTACATCGCTGAATGCCGGTGTTAAATGAAAGAATAAGCATGTCATATTAATACCGCTTCTTTTTAAGAAAAAATATGAAGAAAGTATAAGCAATATTTTTTAAATTTGTTTGTTATGTATGTTATCTTCAGAAAACTTAATGAGTGCCGGAAAAAAAAAGAAACTCTGCTAAAGATTTCATTTAAAATAAATTTTAAAAATTTATAACAAGGGCTTTATTTTACCCGGTTCATCTTTCCTTCAACACCGTCTACTAATTTGTTTCATTTTCTCGCTCGCTCGCTCACGTGTGTTGTGTTTACTCTTTAGTAACAGGCTGATTTCAAATACAAAAACTACATTTTGCATTTTATATCTAAGCACATTTTAATTAATAAGAGAAAGAAATATATATTTTATATCTTTGTGCTATTTGACAGGTTTTTTTAATTAAAAATAACATTTTTCTACGCAAGGCTATTTGTGTGTGAATTAATCGACTTGTGTTTTTAAACTGTTTTCGGTGAGTAAAACCATTATTATTTTTTTATATATATTTATCTATTTTTCCTAATTTAAATTAATAATTTTCTTTTTTCTATTTCTTACAATATCATTTAATATATTTTTTCAGATATTTTTCTAACAATGAGTCGAAAACGAAGTATTTCTACACGCAGTACTGATTCTACAAAATTTGCAGGCCCACCTTCTCCATTAAAAACTACAGAACCCCCTACTTTCCGTCAAGTTATTAAATATAGTTACTTTATGGAGAAATCTCAGCCAACTCTAAATGCATTTTCTCTTTCGAAATTAATGGCAAATGAAATTGTGGATATTTGGAAGGCAGTAAATCCCCGTTTGCCCCTATTGACTGAAAAATGGATTATATATAAAGTGCAAGATACTTGCTTTAGAAAAGTTAAGCAAATAAACAGAAAATCCTTATCAAAAGTCGCTAAAAATATTCTGGTCGAAAAACTTGACAAATTATTTGACATTTCATCGTGTTCATGTGATTTACCACTTGCAAGATGTAGTGACAAAAATGTTAAATGCAGAAAAGAAAATTGTCAAGCAAAGCACATAGTGTGTACCTGTTCTATCACAAAGAAGGTAAGTTTACTTTTATTTATTTTAATTTTCAATTATTTGTTTTTATTTTTAAAAAAGTTAATGTCTATATCATACATATCTTAAATTAAATGAATTTCGATACTTGTAATCATATTAATTACAAGTATCGAAATTCATTTAATTTAAGATATGTATGATATAGACATTAACCAAATGAGAAAAATTCTTACAATTTTTTATATGTAAAATAGCATTATTTCTAAAACCAGAGAAGAATAGAATTAACATTTGTCAAATTGTATATTTCAGGTTCCTCTGGAAGATCGAGAATATTTGAAGGACCAAAGAAATAAAATTGGACCCAAAGGCAATTTTCAACTGGGACCTGTTGATACAGCAGCAGTAGCAAAATCTAAAAAGTTATTTGTGTCAAGAGAAAAGCAAGTTGATTCATCCCCTCCTGTTGCTTCAACATCCCAAGACCAAAATATTCTTCCTTCAGAAAATAGTGATGAAACAGATGAAAGTTTTGAACCAGAGGGAGAATGTAAGAGTATTTACAGCCTTATAAAAATCCCACGTTATGCAATTGAACTCATCAGGGGTGATGTCTCGTCCAATTTAGGAGCAAGTCTCGCAAATGCTTTTCTTTTAGATCTGCAGGCTGTGGGCCTTCTGAAACCAAACATTGATTTAAAAAATATTTTTTTGGACAAATCCAAAATTGATAGGGAAAAAGAAAGAACAAAAAATAGTGCCTATCAAAAGCATAATGAAAAAATTAGCAATCTTATCTGCATTGGTGTCGATGGGAAACACGACAAAGATACATTATTTTACCAAGAAACTGTTGATGATAAAGGGAACAAAATACAAAGAAAATCTAAAAGACAAGAACATCATTTGACTTTTACAAAAGAGATGGGATGCGGAAGTAATGGGAAATACCTTACTCATAGAGTGATCCCCACTGTTGGAGCCACAGGTGCTGTTCTGGCAAATGAGGTGTTCCAAGTGTTAAAACAATATGAAAGTGTTCAAACACTAAAGGCTGTCCTTTTGGACAACACTAGCACCAACACAGGATGCAAATCAGGACTAGTCTCTTCCTTAGAAGATAACATCAAAAGGAAACTACACACAATTGGATGTTCCCTCCATCAGAATGAGCTCCCTTTTAGGGCAATATTTAAATCCATTGATGGAAGTGGCAAAAGCCCAACATCTTTTACAGGCCCACTTGGAAAATTATGTGCCAGCAATCAACATCATTTGCCCCAAGTTAACTTTTTACAAGTGAGTAGTCCTTTAGAGACTATTTACTCTAAATTAACAGAAAATAAGGATCTATCTGGTGACCAGAGATTACTGTTAGAATATTCAGTAGGAATTTCGAGGGGCAAAGTAAATCCTAAGTATGCAGCCTGGAGGATCGGACCATTGAATCAGTCAAGATGGCTTACTCTGGCAATCAGATTAATGTGCATATGGACACGAAAAAGTTATGCAACAGAATTAACCACAAAAATGCACAATCTGATTAAATTCATTGTCCAAGTCTATGCAGTTTGCTGGTTTGAAATTAAATTAGATAACAAATTTCATAACCAGCAACTGTATATTTTTAAAATGATTGGGCAAATAAAAAAGCAGCCATCAGAAATTCAAGAAATAGCATTGAAAAACCTTAAATTCAACGCTTTTGCCCTTTTGCCTGAAAATATTATTTTCTCAATGATAAAATCTAATGAATTGGAAGTGAGAGAAGAAGCTATTAAAAGAATTTTAACCATAAGGTAAGTAAACATTTGTTCATATAAAACTGATCAAATTGTTTACACTGATTTATACATTCATTTTAACAAAAAATTTAATTAAAATAAAAATTGTGTTCATTTGTTGAATTCAATATAATAATTTCTTTTTTTTCAGGAATGGGGAACCATCGAAAAAGCGTCTGAAAAAAATTTCAGATATCAATTTTAATGCTTCACATTGGTCGGATTTGATAGACCTTTCTCAAAATGGAGTGTCAGAGCCAGCTTTGACTGAAGACTTATCAGACAATGAACTTCGCGAATTCTTGATGAGTGGTAGAAAGCCAGATTTGCCTGATTTGCCTGCTCATTCACAAAGTGTTGAAAGGGCTGTGAAGTTGACTTCAGAAGCCTGCCATTCAGTCTATGGACTTGAAGCAAGACATAGACATATTATTGCTAAAATTTTATGCCATGAAATGAGGCCATTTTTTGCTTCAAAAGGGGCTTATAGAGAGACCTTTGACATTATGTTACAAAAATAGTTTGATTTTTGTACTTTTTTCCCTAGAAGTAAGAAATGTTTTGGATTTGTTTAAATTTTTTTTTCCCCCAAACAATTAAAACTTTTCTTCTTTTTATTGACAACAAAAAATTCAATTCTTTTTACAATTTTTTTATAATTATAACACACAGTAAGGTA
Source organism: Euprymna scolopes (assembly GCF_053919585.1). Classification (NCBI taxonomy): domain Eukaryota; kingdom Metazoa; phylum Mollusca; class Cephalopoda; order Sepiida; family Sepiolidae; genus Euprymna; species Euprymna scolopes. The sequence goes on along the minus strand of NC_136499.1, from coordinate 24,151,615 downwards.
AAATATGCCATTTCCAAAAAAAATGGGGGGGGGGGGGTGCAGTTATAAATTTTTTAATATTTACCATACCAGTTATTATATAGTTTATTTAAATAAATAAACCCACTCCTTGCTATGATCAAAACTGCAAAATACCAAATAATTTCACATGTAAATCTTTCACAGATAAGGATTTTTCCGTTTCAAAACAGACGATCTTTAAAATCAAATGCTCATCTAACAGCTGATGTTAGAAACCTAGTTTTTATATATTTGTACTTCCCTCATGTGGGTGCAACTTTCTCCACCTAGGTCTTTTACATTTTCCAAAAAAAGTTAAAAATCAACCTACCCTAATGTACACTTGTACTAATAAGTGTATTCACACTAGTTGGGCAAAGAAAAGAATTGAGCAACCAGATTGGGTAAAGAAGGAGACATCCATAGGGGTTGATACTATCAGAGAAAAACTAAAAAGAAATGGCAATTTTCGAAGACCTTCTATGTTGTTGTTCTTCGTAAAGACTGGGGGAAGAGGCAGATCTGTGAATAAAAATATCAACAAGTCCATAATGAGACAACACACAAACAACAACAAAAAATATCAATAATAACACTGTTTTGCCGATAAGAAACATTCTATAAAAAAACAAAATATATCTAATTATGCAACAGGCCAGGATGTAACATTTATAAGGGAAAGGTCACACCTCATCACACTGTAGAAATGTAAATTTTTCTTCAAATAATAATGGCTGTTAGAATTTTTGTTTTAATAGCCAGACATTTGCTTTTAATTTAATAAAATATTACGATCAATTGAAAAATGAATAAATGAATGATCGCAATATCTAACATGTTTGAGCATAAAATAAAATATCACCTTAAGTTGTTTTGATTAACAACTCTCGAATAAAGACAGACATTTGCAAAATTATAATTGAAAACATTTAACATTACAAAAATCAAAGTCAAACAACATTTAAATGTGTCCAAACCTTTTTATAAAGAGACTGTCCGTCAATCTATTTGTTAATCTGTTATGCTTATGTTTGAAATAGCATTACAGTCTTGCTATGCCACTACATGCTCGCCAGCTCGACAAAAACGTTTACCTTAATGCTGTTTTTATGGTCTTGTTCATCTCTTATAGTTCTGGTTGTGTCACCATCTCTTATATTAGTGATTGCCGAAGGGACACGCATGGATTTACAAGTATAAAAATATAAACTCAAAAGAAGAAAACATAGAAAACACACTGTGGATGTCAGTTAAGCTCTAGGGACTTCTGTCAAGGCCATGTTCATCAGTTGTTGTCAGCTTATCTTGATCTACTTGAGCCATGGCATGCCTTCTACTGTCCAACTAGAAACTATCTTCAACTAGAAATGTTCTCAATCGTTGCAAACCCAAGACGGTCTGTAAATTGTTTCTAATTGTTGTAAACTGTCGACAAAATCATTGCCACTCCTGTCAACTAATTCTAAATATACTGACCTCCATTGTTCAGTCCTTTTATTCCTATTCATTGCCACACCTTGATTAACAGTCCTATTTTAGTTCCCTTTGTGTACGTTGGTGAACAGCTGCTTATGCCTTTGTTCTACTGATAAACTTATTTCCTCGATTGCTAATATATATTTTTTTGCTTCTTAAGGGCGTTGATAATATTGCATTGCAGCTCCGAAAGAGGTCCTATCCACATATGTTTAAGTTTGATTTGGTTGTTCTTTTATTTTATGGTATATCAACCCTTCTTGTGTCATTTAATACCTAACCCAGTAATTTTGGAAAAAGTTTTTATGTTTCAATTTTTTTTTTTTTTTATATATCTTCAAATACTTTATGTTAGGTTTAATTCTTTTTGGAAATTGTTTTTTGACTATGCTGAACATGATGGTGCCCTGCCCAAGGAAAAAAAAATGAGATCATTAATATTTGGTGCACTTTAGGTCAGGAAGTCAATATCTTTAAGTTGCTTGATCTGGTAGCATCAAGATTTAGGTTTGAAAAACTTTGTCAATCATGTAAATTTCAAGTAACATCACCGTCTGTCACACTTAAGTCCACTCATTCCTCTCTAAGTCTGCCTGTCAGTTAGTTAAGTTTGGACTACCATTTTAAATCACTAAATGTGCATATTAAAAATATTCATTCTTGTTAAAATTCTTGAAAACATTTTTTATAATAAACAAAATAATTAATGTTAGTAACAATAGAAGAGATTGTTAGAGTTTGTTTTTGGCATGAATAAGGAAGTATTGCTTTCAGCTTAAACCTCCACCAAGCAGCTCAAGCAGAAATAAAGATGGAAAAATACAGGAGTGGGTGGAAATAATAGACAATGTTTAATAAACACAAAAAATAGAATAATAATGTTACTGTTATTACACAAGTAATTTACTTTTAAAGTTAAGTGTAGATTTGTCTTCATGTTTCTAAATATTTTTAGATGAGGATTGATAATTCATAATTTTGGGATTATTCAGACTACTGTTCTCATCTTGAGATATTTTCATAAGGTTTTGATCTATGCAATCTCAAACCTTTTTGTAAATTACATTTTTCTGGAGGTTGAATTCTCAGCGTGGGCAAAACTTAAATTACAATTGCGAATTACGTAGGACTTCTATCTAAACATGGCTGAAGGAACAAGAGCACACTATTCTTAAAGGGTTCCATTCAACATTCCATCCAGAAGTGTCACGGGAATATGAAATTCACAAACAATCCCCAGTCGCTTGAATATCCTGATCAGAGGAGATGACATTAGGTTTTTGCAGTTCTTGCAGGTACATGTTGAGGTCCTCTTATAGTGCCTGAGGTCCTCTTATAGTGCCTGATATTCCTAAATGACTAGCCCAGCATTGCCCGAGTGTTTGGAGGTGTGTTGAGCAAAAAAAGTGGTAGTTGGCAAGCAGGCTCGAACCTGTACCGCGAAAGAGGAAAAGAATGTGATAAAAAAAAAAGATGTGACATCTTTGCTGTTGTGCCCATCGCCAAACCAGAAGTGACGTAGGTTTAAATTAAGGCTAGTCAATCGAAAAGAGGGGATGACTTTCAAAAACATCGGCGAAAAAAGTGACCCCTCCCTGTAGAAAAGTGCCCAGTGAAGGAATTAATGTTTTTAGCCAAGTTTTTGATATTTGAGCTTAAAAATGATACCGATCTTGTGAAAATCGGTCGCCTGTCGAAAGTTTTAGGCAGACATACAAACATACATACATTTAAACAGATGAGATTTATATTATAGATTACTCATCTGATACTAACTAGGCTCAACATTGCTTAACTTTGGTGATCTAATGAGAACTGGTATGCTAACATAATTGTGCTGTATAATACAGCTTATGAGTAAGAGGGGAACAAATATCTTACAAATGTACCACATTTAACACTGCAAAAAATGACAAATAAATTAGCACTGATGGGATTTCAGAGATTCAATATTATTATTATTTACATATTTTGGACTACTGTTCTCATCTTGGTTGTTATGATTGCAACATTTTGGTCATTGTATTATGGATCTAATAAATCCAATTGAATTTGGCTTGTCGATACTATAGTCTGCAGTGATAAATATTAGGACTCTTCTTTCCTCTAAGTATAGTATTGAATATTGTCACCCACAACAAAAGAAATCTACTTTGTGATGAACAATATGAATTTCCTCAAGCAAAATCAACTGCTGATGTGCTGACTGTAATATGGTATAGGATCAGCAATTTTGTTCATGGGGTGGGGAAAAAAAGGAAAAAAAAAGGGGGGGATCTGGGTGAAAAATGAATACCTTAAATAAGGCACTGATTTGTGAGAGGAAAAATAAAGGTTTACCCAAGCATCCAGCATGAAATGTACAGGAGAGATTGGAAGGATTGGGAGGGGGGGGAGGGTAAAGCAGACCAAAAAATATTGTCCGAGAAAGCAATTTGGATGAAGGAGGGGAGGGGGATTATAGACAAGCATGAAACAGAAAAGGGGGGGGGGGTCTCGAGATGAAAACTGGAATGGGAAACCAAAAATGAGAAAATGATTCAAATGCCTGCAAATGGTGAGAACTCCAACATCTCTGATGGTGGCCGTGGAAGAAGACCTTAGAAAATAAACACCATTAATAAAAGGTTAAAATAAAGCAAAAACACAAAAATAAAACAAAAGCAGATTAGCAGAAAAGCATAAAGCAAAAAAAAAAAAAAAAAAAAAGAAAAAAGAAAGAAAAAAAAGGAAAAAGAAAGCGCAACATAAAATTGTGTTTAAATAAAACAATATCTAAAGTAACTCTCACTCCCCTTATTTTGTCTGTTAATCTTCACATTCCATGAGTGAGGTTTCTGACAATGAGGGAAAAATTGGTGTTTTCTAAGTTGGAATCTATTCATCTAACGCTGGCTAATTTTTTTACTTGAAGTAATATTTTTTTAGCTCCTTACATCAAGTGGCTTCATGCCTTGTTTAGAGCGATTTCCATAAAAATAAAATAAAGTCAATCAAATTTTGATTAAAGCTACATATGATACAAAACCCATTGACATACATTACTTGTGTTTTAAAAGTACATTTGATGATACTATTTAATTGCTATCTTTTAAATATAATTCTACTTTTCTCTTTCTTTTCCACTGACTATTTCATATACACAGAATAAATTCAGAATTATCACTATGGTAACCACCAACCAATTAAAACTAACAAAACTGTAAATGGTGGTCAACGCTTTTATAAAAAGATTATCATTCAATTATCAAAGACTAAAATCTTAATATGTAGTGCAATATTCAAATTTGTACTATTTTGTATGAAATATTAATACATGGGATTACCTCGAGTCTATTTGGAAATGTACAAGGGTCGTTCAAAAAGTAATGCCGCCTACTTTTTATTCCGTCTAAATACATCTGAGAGGATTGCAAATTGCATTGTTATGATGCCTGAAATTGTGCATTCATGTCCTAAAAGTTTCATCTCTGTTCCAGATATTGACAATGTGAGACTCTAAGAAAGCAATCTCTATCATGGACACACATCAGAAACAGAGAAAAGTCATTGAATTTCTGGCAAAAGTGCATCGAGAATAGTGTGTACTATATAGAAACATTAATTCTGGAGCACAAATGTACCACACCTGTCTTTGTAGCTCTTTAATTTTTTTAGTTAAAAAAAAATGTAAAAGAAAAAATTTTTTTTTAAATAAAATAAATAGGTGGCTTTACTTTTGGAACAACCCTCAGTTTCAGATTGGTTGTTTTTGTTTTACGGCATATCAATCCTTTTTAGGTTATTTAATGCCGAATCTAGTTATTTTGAAGAAAAATTTTTTAATAGAATATTTTTTTTTCCAAGTTGGTTTCTATTTAACCCATAGTTGGGACCCTAACAGGTACTACCACTCCAGGTCAGAGTGGACCTGGGAGCAATGGCAATTAAAGGGTGGTTCCACACTCCCCAAAGCCCGCAAACTGAGGCCTCACCATTGAATATAGTTTAAGGTCATATTCAGGACCTCAGTTTTAGAAGTATGGAAAAACTTTTTAAGGTTTCAGTTTGGGGAGTGGGGGGATAATTTTTTCATGAGAGCCAGTTTTATAAAAAATACTGTTAAGGAAAATTGTTTTTAGGTCATACTCAAATACGAGAGAAATGTTATTTGATAAACACAAACAAAATCAGTTCAAAAGTATAAATTCACAAAAGATACATATATATATATAAATGTGGAAGTTTATATAGATATGCAAACATAAGATGTTTGTTCATACTTGTAGAGTTAAGAGGATTCATAAGCTGAGATATTAAGGAAGCATAAAGATATTTTTTATTTAAACAATTTAGCTTATGTGCCACTTGACCTTCTTCATGCATCTTGTTCATTTTTAATTTATCCTCTGTTATTAAATCTGATGCATTTTAATGATTTGGTTAGGGTGCGAGGTGATTGCTTGCATTTTTTAATTGGATGATTTGAAAGTTTATCAAATGTAAGTACGTAAATTATTAATAGGCATCATATTTAAATACAGGGGGGGGGGAACACGGACATAAATGAATGAAATAGCTAAGGAATACCAAAGTGCAATACTAATATTAACATTGATAAGTCCAAAGACAATGAAAGTAAGGAATGATGGAACTCCGTACCCTCAAATGACTAAATGCATTAGTTTGTGTTAATGAAGGCCTGTTACTTTTTTGTTGCACATATATTTGAATACATTAAAAGCAGTTTTGTATAATAGCAAGGAATGCAGACTGAATTATTAATAAGCAAGCTGTATTTACTTTATGTCTTGGAATCTTTTGGATGAGGATGGATTATTTAGATTATTTGAACAATTGTTCTCATCTCTGATGTTTTTTCACAATGTTTTGGCCAATGTAAATTGACCTTCATGTACGTCTTTTCAAACTAGAAATTCTGTACAGATTCTGGAGTTTGAAAACAACTGAAGGTCAGAGGTTACATCTGCCTAAATGTTATGAGAATGCTATCAGAGAACTCTATCCAAATAATACTATTCATTTCAAACATTAAAAAATACAGATTTGTTCAATACGCTTGTGTGTGTGTGTGTGTGTGTGTGTGTGTGTGTGTGTGTGTGTGTGTGTGTGTGTCATTCTGAAATATATATTATATCAGAATTTTCAGAATTTGAGGTTATATAATTATTTCTACAGTCAATGTTGAAATTCATGCAAGCCAACAAACGGAAGTCCAAGACCCCAGTTTCGGGCTCATTCGTTGAACATATCCAAACTCTGGTTTCGAATCCCGAGTTCAGATATGTTTATCTGATGCACCCAAATGTGGGCGAAACTAGAGTCTTGGACTTCTGATTTGTTGGCTTGTATGGCTCATGTGGGCCGCGACGTTGTTTGACTGTCGAAATATATTAGTGATAGAACAATTCCGATATAATTACAGATTCTGTTATAAATTCATGATTCCAACATAATTCCCAATTACGATCCTTTTTAATTTGCATAATATAGATTTTTTTTTTTTTAGGGAGAGTGGATTAAACTCCCAAAAAAAAAAAAAAAAAGCAAGTAATATAAGCATATATTTTTGCAAGCATAAAAAATACCCTTGTAGTATTAATCTATAGAATTAAGTTTAACTGGTAATTAAAAAACAAAATTTGTCATTTCTATCATTACAACCCAAGAAAAATTAAGTTAAAAACAAGAACAATAAAAAGAACTGTTCTTTGGTATCAGAAAATCAGCACAAATTTTTCTGATTCCGATATCCCCAAAATTTTTTATTTTTCTGATTCCCCAATTCCAATTAAACGTCCCAACACTAATACATATAAGATGGTTGCAAACTTGTTTTCAAGCACTACCAACTCGACTATGTCATAAAAACACAGTAAGATCATAAAGTTTCCAAGCAACGTCTGTGCTTGAATCTATAAATGAGAAAAGGCATTACACAGAACCAATCCTACTCTCTAGGTGACTGCCACCCTAACCCCCTCCGCTTTCAAGCAAATCTACATTATCAAAAGTAACAATTGCTGCAAGCATTATATCAGTTTCGTATATACCTATTCTAACAAAAAGACATCTCTTCTCTCCTGTTTTATTATGCCTTCATACATCAACCTATCCCAGCATATGTATACACATGCACACATGCTAGCCTGCTACTGACCCAAATGAGGGTTATCTATCCTTTGAAGGCCTTGTTTTTAATCCTGCTAGAGAGTTAGCTTTCCTCCTCACCAATCAATCCTAGGACAAGCCCGGCAGTAGTCAATGATTTAATTTATTTATATTCATATATATGAGTCAAATATAGATAGTTAATGTGTCCACATAAAATGTTATGAGAAGATAACATTTTATGTATAGACTGGGGGGGGGGGGTAAAATACACTTAAATATGATATTTTAATTTGTCCAGATTACGTATCTATTATTATAGCGTCATGATTTCAAAAGTAAAAAACAAAAGTATTTAGGTGCTATCAGCTAGAATTGAAACCAAAACTGTAGCATTCAAAGCTGGTGATGTTAATACTGCACCAACGTGACACACATATAAAGTGATTAAAAATTAAAAATAAACTAAGATGAATGTACAAAAGGTTTAATGATTTTTTTTCAATTTTGACCCATTTTTGGCCCTTAAAAACAATTTTAACCGGCTAAAGACCTATAAAAAATCCAATCATTTGAGGCTCCTAGTGCCGTTCTGCAACTTTTAGTTTCGGAGGAGATAGAGTTTGAAAATATGGAGACAGACAGACTGACATATAGCCATTTATATATTAGCAGATTTTAAATATTCACTTCAACAGTGCCATGTATGTGAATAGAGCTAGGTAGTAAGTTAGAAAATATATTTATGGCAATTAAGCTACTTTCTCAACCAGTCTGTGTCAAATTCTCAGGCACTAATGAGTTTTATGAATTTTGACATCTTTCATATTATATATATATATATATATATATATATATATATATATATATATATATATATGCACACACACGCGCGTGCGAGAATCACCACTTATCAAGGCCCAAAAGCCACTTGAGATTAAAAGTTAATGAGTGCATGATGGTCACTGAGACAATAACATGATCGTTAATGGTGGAAATTTGATAGAATTTAATTAAAGAGGGCAGCTCAAGAAGCTTTGTTCATGGTATTTACATTTGGATTTAGACATAGAAAGTGTGGGAAATTGTTGTTGATAGTGGTAACTAGACAAGTGTTTTTTGTGAAAGTTTGGCAGGAGAAGATCAGATGAGCATGTACCTTTAAAATAACAATAGAGCAAAGACACGCTCGCATCTCTTGTGGGGAAGAGGTTGCAGGGAGATAGGATGCTCTGAGCAGCTGCTTCCCAGTGCTGACAACATTACTCCATTTTAGGATGTATTTGGCTCTAGTACAGGTAATATTATATTTATACTAGAATTTATCGAGATAATAGAAAGCTCAATATACTTGACAGAGTAATTAAAAAAAATTGATGATGAAAATAAGAACTGAAGCCATAATTATCACTTCCTACACTGATGATTGCAAAAGCATGAAACACTGGAGTTTGTAGGTATAAAAAAAATATTTATTTTGGAGTTGTAAGCCATTTTAGTTTCAGAAGAAAAGAAAAATGTCATATCAAACAAAATGGCAATATCAATCTAGGGAAGCTTTTAATTGTAAAAGCTAAGACAAAGAATAGAGTTTCTGTTAGCTAGTCAATCTGAAGAAGTCCTGAAGAGCAATGTTCCTTCTTGTGTGAAGAACAAAAAGTATGTGCAGAATTCTAAAATATCCAGTATGTTTTATAGAGTGATTCTGGTTTCTGATTGCTCAATAGAGCATCGTTCCATTTGATTGGTCAGTTTCTATCACCTGTCAATAAATAGAACCTTCCAATCTTTTTGTAATCATACCCTCTTCATTATACCAAAAATATTGCAACATTTATAATTATAAGCCCCCTTTAATATTATTAAATTTGAGCCCTGCCTAGAGAATTAACAAAAGCTGATCAACTAGTGTTACACAAAATTCTGACTCCCAGACGTTAGAATGCTCTGATTGCTTTACTATGTGTATACCTACATTTGATATTTATAAATGTTTAATTTCTCATTAAATTCTCATGTTAATTGCTACTGGCCCTAGCTAATGGAGTCAAAGGTTAACTTTGTAACTGGGTTCGAATCATCAGACCAACAGTAATTATCATCTCCTACACTGATGATTGCGAAAGCATGACATGGTGTCCGTAGGTACAAAAATTAATAGTTATAATTATATAATATGTGCGAGTTAGTGGCATCATAAAGCAAGCACAATAAACAAAACACATTCAATAGATACTTGTCGAGAACAAAACAAATATATAGAAAGCCTGTAAAAGTAATAAATGTCCTATTCATTTTCTTTTCATAAACATGAAATAATTTAATCAATACACTTTTTGGTCAGCAGATTCTGTTATATATATTTTCACAACACGATATGTAAAGATATGTAAAGAGGAAAAGGCAAATATACCAAACTATATAAAGCAATTCATGCGGTAGGAATTTATACTTGTTTATTATGAAAACACTTTTGATGAAGTCATTAATAAAAATAAAATATAAAAATATCACCACATGAGTTGATTGTGTAGCTTAGTTTATTTGCTCCCCCCCCTCCTTAATCTGTATCTTTTTATTGATTTTATCTAAACTTTTTCATCATATAAAGGAGATGTAATGTGCTAAATGATATGTATTATGATATATGAAAAAAATGAGTATGTTTCTGAAATTTCAAAAAATGTTTCTCTTCACAGTGAAATTGTTAGTCAAATTTTAAAATCAGTGAATGTGTTTACCTACTTACCAAAAAGCAAGGTTAGACATAAGGTCAGTTTATAGTGGAACTAAAAATGGATAACTGTGGTCCCGCTTAAAAAATTACCATAGTCCAACAACATTCTTTCACAGGGGACTTCAGGCAACTGGTAATCATCTTATTTCCTCTCCAAAAAGAGAGAGACAAAGAGAAATAAACCTTTTACTGCCTTTAAAAAGATATAATGTCTGAAAATATGGCTTTCTGAAATAGAACAGATACTACTCTTTTACCCTCACCTAACGTGTGGATGAATCATGAATGTGATAGTTACTTCTCTTCCACTCCAGGAAGACATGATACTAGGTTGGAAAGTGGGAGAGAAAAAAAAGGGCACATTCTGAAAAATAGCCATGAACAGATCTGCTTGCATTCCTCAATAGAGGTGCTTCAGGAGACTGGCAATAAACCACCCTCTCTTCAAAGAGCAGGCTGTGCTGGAAATTTAGCCGAGGTCTGTTGGATGGAATGGCTAGGTGAACACAGACAAGTATGATACCTGCCAAGCATAATAAATTTACATGATTTTTAGCATACAATATTCTCTTTCCATTACAGGCATGTACATCATAGGAAAGCACAAAAAACACACTTAAAAAAAACTGTATACATTACATCATATTATTAAATCAATTGGGAAACAAGCATATTTTTTTAATCAAACATTTTAAAATGAAATTAAATAAATGAATAAAAAAAAAAGTCCATTATCTACATTATGAGATGATTAGCAAAATTTATATGACGGGGAAAAAAACAAAAAAAAACAGTAAAAGAGAAACATTTTAGTTCTATGAATTGAAACATGCATTTGCAAAATAGATCCAATTCATAAAAAGCCTTCAAATGAATATGCAAGGAACAATAAATTCTGGACAAGGACCAATGTTTTAAATATATATCATTGGTAGTCAATTAATATATCTAGCTCTCTCACTCTCTTTCTCATATATATATATACACACACAAGTTTTTCTTTGTAACTAAGAAATAAGATTTATATAAAACATTTGGATACTTCGATTATTTTGAATGGATAAGTATTTTTAGGCATATAATTTTCTGCAGGATAGTAATTAGAAAAATATCTAAAATATTCCATTCTTTTGATGTTAGAAGTACTATGATTTTTAAAAGATTAAACATGATTTAAAGATAAAATTAAATATTCACAAATGTTTGCATACAATCATTGTATTAGAGATAGATGGTGTGGATGTATTGTCAATATGTACTGTTTAATTGTTTTGGGATTCACAATATAAGATGCTCTCTTTCCGCAGCTTGAAACATATCTTGGCATAGTAGGATTGACTATGTTCTAGGAAGATCAAACAGGAAGAGAAATAAGTATGCTAAATACCAGAAACAGGGGAGTGCCAAAAAAAGATTGGCAAGTCTAGTGTCATCTAGTATGGTTGACTGCAAAGCATTCCTCCATTAACCGCTCTTTCTGTACAATCTGTGAATAAAGTTGGGGCATGTCTGACCTATTTAAGTCTATACAGACAACACCGGCGGATGCCGTCTACAAAAAAGTCTTTATTTATTCACCCATCTCCCACCCCCTCAAAAGCAAAGCTAGACACAATAAACTAAGCTAAGTGGCTGACTATAGTCAAAAGCGATCCAAAGGCTTCCTTTTCATTAGCTGCTACACCAATGTGTAGGAGGCGGGTGCCACTCCATTCCTAGGAATACTCCACTTGCCCTTGATTCCCTCCTCTTATAACGCTGCGTGTTTAGACAACTATACTAAACACTCAAGGTATGTGGCCTCTCTAAAAAACAATCAGTGGAGACCAGGAAAATGGTGGTGGAATAATTGGATTAAAATACAATCAAGGAGAAACATGCACATTTTGAAGCTTTTTTTTATATGTTTAAAAGGATAGGGTATATTAGTTCTCTACCACTGCAATCACTATGACCATAGAGTTGGGAAGTGGGGTTAAGAAGTCAGCACCCTTGAGAAGGGGCACTCTGACCTTCAAAAAGTGCCTGGGCAGCCCTGTCGGCATTCTCCAGTAAGGGCGCTTCAAGCTATTAACAATAAACTAACCCTTTCTCATTGAGAGAAGGCAAAGCCTAAGAGGGTGGACCTCCTAGAACTGCACAGAACCAGCATTATACCACAATAAACAGGAATGGTCTAATCTCCATTGATTTTGGAGGCCCCAAGGAATATGATGAAACCAAACAAAATTTTACTGAAACTGAACTACTTTATTTTTAATTCCTAATGATACTCTATAGTTCTTATTCTGATTCCATCAGATGTATAATGTTTGCTATTATGTTTAACTCCACTTTTATTCGAACGATACTCCTCCTGAACTTTTCCTAAAAGAAATGACTAAAAACGACCCCTCCACACACAGACCATTTATTAGTAATAATTAAAGCTTTTATCCATTAAAAAAAAAATTATTTTCTTATCTTTCTGTTTTTTACTGGGCATCATACGAGATGTCAAAAACATTCACTTAGTATCTCTGAAATTTCAACCAAGAGATCTTAAAATTCTAATTATCTTTTATGAACATTGTATAATTTCCATTTCTTTGATGAAGGTTAGCTGAAGAGATCTATCACACATTGTATTTAATTTAATGCATAACTTCGCCATTATGCTCAATTCCACTTAAATTCCAACGGATATGCCTTCTGGATGTATTTTAGCTAAAAGTAGCTGCTAGACCGAGCTTCAATGTACGGTCCTCCTCTGAAAAACATTTGCAAAAAAAAAAAAAAAAAAAAAGACTTGCTTAGCTACAACAACCGTCAACAACTTCCCTATCTGTACCTAAAACTAAACAAGAATTCCATGAACTGTCCATCTGTGGAAAACAATATTGTGGGGCTGCTTCCCAGCATAATATAAATCATTTTCAAATCCAAGGTGAATAAGTTCCTGTTGAGCCATCCTCTTAAATAATTAAGCCCTACCCAAGTTCCACCATTACTGATCACAGAGTTGTCTCACCACCTACCTAACATTTATTAACCCTTATTCTAGAGTGGCCCCTGGACGTTGATAAGCAGTGATCCCCAAGTGATTTTAAAAAAAAAAGAAAAAAAAAAGAAAATCTTGGCCAACAAAACAAATCCAAGTTTATTAGCTTTAACATTCTGTATTTAACATTTATACGAACTAGTCTGACCCAGGTCTTAATATATTTGCCTATACTTTATAAAGATTAGACATTTTTAATATTTATTTTTTTCTTTTGTACGTATAGTCAGCATCTCTTATGTTGTAATAAACAAGGGGGAGCATTTTTTTTTTTTAAATAAATATTAACTTTCTGAAATATCTTAAAATAAAAAAAATTAAAAACTCATCTATGTTGTAATAAAACAGTGGAGCATTCTATTTTTAAACAAATAAATATTAACTTTTTTTAAGTAGATTTTAAAATAAAAAATAAAAAAAACTCATCTTATGTTGTAATAAAAACTCGGGGAAGGGTCATTTTATTTTAAACATTAAATTTCTGAAATACGTTTTCGAATAAAAAAATAAAATCTCATGCATGTCGTAATAAAATGAAGGGGTTATTTTTTTTATTATTTTATTTATTTTTAAATAAATATTAACTTTCTAAAATAGGTTTTGGAATAAAATTTTTAAAAATTAAAAAATAATTATCAGTATTGAATACATATTAAATGTAAAATTTTTTTGCCCTGGACGAGTATCTGGTTAAAAATTGAAAGCGACATATGATAAGAATCGTACTAACTTGGAACAAAACTATTATTGTACAAAAAGGAAGAGAGAGGAGGCAAAAAAAAAAAAAAAAAAAGCAAGCAGGCAAAAAAACAAAAAAACAAATGGAATACTAATTTTATAGGTTAGTACGATTTAGTATTGGAATTTTATATTAGTGAAGCATTGTTTTGTTAAAGATGTTAAGAGGAAAAAAAAACAAAAAACACACACACACACACACACATAATGCAAATGAAGATAAAATATAATCATGCATTTTTGACTTTTTTTTAAAAATGCAGAAATACACAGAAATAGAGAAATTGATCTATCATCATCCAAGAATAAACAAAGGAAATTCTTGTCCAGAATTCTCCCACATTAACAAAAATGTATATACTTGTGACGAAAATCAAAGTAAATCATAAAAAATCTTGACACTTCAAAAGCATGTGGACCCGATCTCATCTCGGCTGTGCTATTAAAAAAGTGCTCCGCCGAAGTAGCTCCAGTTCTCTCCAAACTTTACAACAAATGCCCTAATGAATCTTGCTTTCCTGCCTGCTGGAAAACTGCTTCTGTGGTATCAGTTTTCAAGAATTCTGGCAAAAGAACTGACCCAGTAAATTACCGCCTCATTAACCTCCTCCCACTTTTCACAAAAATATTTTAGTCCATAATTAACCAAGCCCTAGTCTACAGATGCTAAACTTCTGACTGAACAACAGTATGGAGTTAGGTAAGCTCATTCCACAGCAGACATCCTAACTAATTTCTGAGCGTATATACCATTCACTGGACAAAGCACTGGGAGGGTAGAGCAGTAGCTCTAGATATATCTAAGGCTTTTGACAGGGTATGGCATGAAGGTCTTCTCAGGAAAATCAGATCATATGGTATGACTGGAAGAATACTTAACATAATTAAATCCTTCTTAAATAAGAGAAAAATCCAGGTTGTCCTCGACGGTCGTACATCTAAACAATATGATATAAATTCGGGAGTGCCTCAGGGGGTCTATCCTTGGACCTCTATTATTCCTAATATTCATAAATGACCTCCCTGACAAAATTGTCTGTGAGATGGGTATATATGCTGATGACATCACGCTCTATAACAGACACGACAGGAAAACAAATGAACACATATCTAAAGAAATGGCAGAAACACTAGAGGATGACCTCTAATCTGTAGTGGAATGGGGGCAAAAATGGATGGTCACATTCAATGCTGTCAAGACTAAACTTGTTTCCTTCAATAACTACAAGAAACCTTCTCTACCACCAATAGCAATGGCCAAGGACTCTTTATCTGAAAGTACATCTTTTAAACTCTTCGGCCTAATGTTCACAGGAAACATGAGTTGGAACAATTACATTGAGATCATCGCCAGGACCCCTGCGAAAAAGGTAGGTTCTCTCTACTGTACTAGAAAGCTACTAATATCTGAAAGTATCTTGTACCTCTATAAAGGTACCATTCGCCCATGTATGGAGTATTGTTGTCATATTTGGGCTGGTGCATCTGCTCTCACTCCTAGATAAGGTTCAAAAGAGAGTCGCCAACCTGATAGGTCCTGAACTGTCATCTAAGCTTCAGCCTCTGTCCCATCAACAAAATGTAGCATCCCTTTGCCTGTTCTACAAGTACTTTAACGGTGAATGCGCTGACAAACTACAAGCACATCTACCCCCTCGACGTAAATACCCCCAACAAACCCGACAAGCAGCAAAATCCCACCCCTTCACAGTTGAAATCCCTAGATGTAAGAGAGCCTTCACCAGACAGCGTGCAATTCCCTTCCGGGTTCCTGCTTTCTCAACTGTACTGACATGCAGAAGTTAAAGTGTAACGTGAACCGACATTTTCCTGCCCAACTCCCCACATAGTAACCCTGCAGCTTATGTCCCTGATAGTAGCCCCCGACATCAAAGTGGCAATGTGCCTTGTTTGGGGTGAAAATGTAATTTAAAAAAAAAATTACACAAGTTGATCAAGTAGTTTGACTTTTAAATAAGGAAATCGAATTTTCTGAGCAAAGAAAGTGCAACTGTCTTGCTCGCCATTTTGAAAACAATTTCAAGAAACAGAGGGAGATAACCCAACAATAATTCAAACTTGTGAGATTTTTTTAATGTAATGTCTACGAATTCACATTAATTGTTTAAAAGTAATTTTCTTTATAAAAATAAAACTACTTTATCAATTTCTGATTTTTGGAATACGATATTTTCATTTCGTCACGGTATGTACATCATACAGATTTTTCTTTATCTTTGTATATTTTTAATATGGGGGAGTTATGGACAAGAATCAAACTTTTTATTGAGAATAAAGATCAAAGGAATGATGAATTTGTAGCATAAATCTAGGATTTCAATTTAATAAACAATCATGAGAGATTGTATCATGCTTTATGGCAGGTCAACCATTTTCGTTGATTATTTGTAAAAGAGGCATAATACTTATGATAAACAATTCACTGAGGCTTTCTTCTCATCCATAGCTTGAGAGGGGGGTGCACCCTAATATCATTAGAAAAAAATGTGAATGCAATGAAATTTGGTTTTTTGATTACACACTCCATATTGGTATCCATTATGCTACTAGCACTTCTACACAAAAAGACTGATAGAACAAGCATAAGAGAGGAAGGGGGATGAGATATATTGGGGCAAAGAGAGGGACAGAGATAGAAAGAGAGGTCATCAAGATTGTTGTGATTATTGTTTATATAGTTGTTGTCAATGGAAGCTGCACATGAGAGGGAGGAGGAGAGAAAGAGAATGCATGGTAAGAGAATGACTTTACACCTTCAAATGACATGTAGTCCTGTATTTCTGATGGTGGTGGAGGCAAGTCTGTGGAAAAAGAAATGGCATTTCATGATAAAGAAAGAAAGATAAATTAATTTAAAAAATGTTTAAAAAAGTTTAAAATGAAAACACACAAAAAATAAGGAAAAAATAAAATTAAGCTTAAAAATAAAATTAATAAATTTTTAAAAAAAAATATTAAAAAAAAAAAAGTAATAAAGTAATTTACAGTTGACCAGGAGTTAATTGGAATCCTAAAATGGAAAATCAAGTAAACATCTAAAATGGGTCACTTTATAAAAACAGCTTTTTGTTTCTGAGGAATAATGTGCTCAGTTCATATAATTCAGCTGTTTGAGGGGAGAGAGCATACTTTTTCAAGAATTTCTTTTGATTTGACAAATTAAATAGAGTATGCTGACAGAATATTAAAACATTTTCTTTAAAACAATGCTAAATAAAATGCATTATTATCAAATTGAACAAAAAAAAAAAAAAAAAAAAAAAAGAAAGAAAAAACGTATACAAAAAAATGCAACCAATGTCTTGGAGTAGAGTATTTAAAATTTTTAAAAGTAACTTCTGTATCTCTTAGCAACACCAAAGAATATAATACCAAAAGACATGAAACGGATGTTGATATTCTACTCATTTTAAGTATGAAAATAAAACATTTAACTTAGCAAAAGCTGATATACTATTGATTCAAAACTATTTACATTTTACAGTTCATTGCAGAAGATTCTTTATAAACATTCTGAAATCCAAGTCACAATAGCCTTCAAAATCTACAACCTACTTTTGCTGCAGCAAAAATCAAAATGGTTTCAGACAAAATAGTTGGCTAAATTCTAACCATGCATCATATAATTGAGTATCTAAAAGCTGTTTATATTTGTTGATTTCTCCAAAGGTTTCAATCCCATCCATTGTGGCAAACTTAAGATCATGTTAGAATATGAGATTATGCAAGAGTCAGTATGAAGACATATGCATCTCCCTTGACAACTGCCGTCCAGTGTTGTTGAGCGCAGTGATTTTCTATTTGTCTTCATCTCATTCTGGCTGTGTTGTTCCTCACATTGGTGACTGCAAAGGGTGCGAGCACTGGTTTTGAAGTATAAAAATAAAATTGAAAAATAAAACACAAACTAACAAGAAAAAATAACTTTGTACATTGTGTATAAATCAGTTGTACTCAAGTGTGTGTGATAAAGGACTTCCAAACATTGTTTGTTAATAGTTGTCTGTTGAGGTATATTTGTTAGTCAGTTGATCAGTTC
This sequence comes from Euprymna scolopes, assembly GCF_053919585.1. NCBI lineage: Eukaryota > Metazoa > Mollusca > Cephalopoda > Sepiida > Sepiolidae > Euprymna > Euprymna scolopes. The sequence goes on along the minus strand of NC_136499.1, from coordinate 24,133,453 downwards.
ATCTCATCTGATAAAGCTACATTTGCTTTTGTGTGACTAATCTCTCTAACCTCCAAGCTGTCAACTGTCCCAAATTGATTCTTCGATTTATTGACTCAAAATCAGAAATCCTATGTTTGGTCTTTTGTCTAAAAGTAATCGATAAACAGAAAATGACTCGCCCTCTCGGCCACTTCTAGCAAAATATTTGGAAACTGACCACCGACCACATGATGGCTTCATGCCTCAAAAGTTCAAAAGATCTCACCTCCTCCAATTTTCCTTTTATTCATCTTACTTGCTATACTTTGGCTGCTAATGAATCATTTTCTCCTACGAGGGGTGTGCAATAAGTAATGCCCCTAACACACTTCCAGTTGTTTGATCTAGCTGAAATTTTGCATGTGTAATGATTTATATCTCTATGGGTTATGTGGTAAATCACAGCTCTGAACTAATTGTGGTTTCTGTTTTACAGGTGTTTGAACTGAGTCAGGCGTGAAATGGAGCCTGTTGAATGTCGAGCAGTGATCCGGTTTTTGTATTTGAAATGACGCACACCACAGGAGACTTTTGATGAAATGAAAGAAACTTATGGTGATAATGCCCCATCATATGACCTTGTAAAATGCTGGCATCTTGAATTCAAACATGGCCGGAAGTCTGTGGAAACAGCTCCCAGACCGGGTCGCCTCCCTTTCTGCCATTGATGAGGCATCTGTCCATCAAGTTGAGGCTGCCATTTTGGAAGATCGGCGCATTACTATTCGCCAAATAGCCCAAGATGTCAAGATTAGTACAGGGTCTGTGGAAACTATCATTCATGACCATTTGCATAAGGTGTCTGCCAGATGGATTCCCAGGTTGCTCACACCATTCCAGAAGCAAGAACGCATCGAGTGCTCGAGAATGAATTTGGAGATGTACCAAGAAGATGAGTCAAAGTTTTTCAAAAGACTGATTACACAGGATGAAACCTGGGTCCATCACTATGATCCAGAGACCAAAGCTCAGTCAATGCAGTGGAAGCACTTGGACTCACCACCTCCAAAGAAGGCAAGGGTGCAGCCCTCCGCTGGCAAGGTCATGCTCACAGTCTTCTGGGACCAGGACGGAGTAGTGATGACAGATTTCCTGGCAAAGGGTACCACAATTACAGGAGCCTATTATGCTTCATTTTTGGGGAAATTAAGGGAAACTATCAAAATCAAGAAACGGGGTAAGATCAGCAAAGGTACCCTCCTCCTGCAGGACAACACTCAGGTCCACAACTCACATGTCGCCAGATCAGATGCACGGGCATGTGGTTATGAAATCCTTCCCCATCCTCCCTATTCTGCTGACCTTGCACCCTCTGACTTTCACCTCTTCCCAGCCATGAAGTTGTTTTTGAAAGGAAAGCGTTTCCCAGATGCTGCAGCCTTGATTTATGAAGTCACGTCGTGGTTGGAGGACCAACCTGGGGTGTTCTACAAAAACGGTCTCTAGAGCTACATCAAACAATGGGAGAAATGCATAATGGTTCCTATGTAGAGAAAGACTAATAACTATGCCAAGTTTCGTTGCTCTACTGCTATGGGAAGTGGGTCAGGGGCATTACTTATAGCACACTCCTTGTATTATCGGAGAGGGGGAGATGTCTTGACTCTGGACAGAGGGGAACATCCATAGTTATGACATTAGTCTCAGCTATCATGATTGCATTTAAAAACCATTAATAAATGGTCCAATATCCCAATAGAGATATAGAATTCTTCAACATGGTTAAAGAAATCTTAGAGAAACACTTATTTTTTTCTTTTCATCCTGTGTTTAGATCATACTCCGAGAACATCTCTTGATCTGAACATTCACCTGCAGTTCACCCTCAAAAGAACAAGAGGTTTACATCAGCATATTTGATTTCATGTCCATTTTACATCCTGACATGTTGGGCAACTTCTAGAAATTCACTTTCAAGCTAACCTATCTCTGGCCAGATCTTTATTTCTCAAGTCCATCCTTATTACTTTGTAGCAGAAAACAAAATAAAAAACTATTTTCTTCTGCAAATGGATGCCCTTATGCCAAGTAATTCAGCCACAACTGACCAATCGGTTAGCAGAGTAGATGAATTTCATCTGTCCGCTAGGAACTATTTTTTAGCCCTTTGGAGAAATGCACATAACTTGTCAGAGGGAACTCAACTGGTAAGCAAAACAGATCTCCCCCCACCCCCACCGTCATTGTTCAATGGACGCAACAGCTTATCAATTCTCTTCAGAGAAGCTGACAACTCACTGAATGCTTTGGCATACCAACCTGTGCTGAAAAAACAGCTTACTTATTCCTAGACGGTCTACTTCCTATATCTGTTTAATAAACATTTTTCATTGTTTTGTCTTAAAGATGCATTATTCTTTCTTTTGTGTTCTTATATTAATAATTACGAGTAAAAAATCCATTTCTCCTGAAATTTCCTCCCATATTTTCTTTGGCTTTTCTGCGAACTGACCCTGCTACCTCAACTGTTCTTTATCTAACCCAGGAACTCATCTATTCTTTCAACAAAGCTTCCTATTCTGTACACATTTTCTTATACCGCCCAGATTTAATCTTCCTCTGAGCTCATCAGCTCTGATCCTGTCTTTAATTCCTGTTTCTGTATTCTTATCATGCACACCTTTAAAATTACCAAAGGTTTTCCAACCTAACAATTCAAATCTCTTGTCACAGAAACACTTTCCTCCCATCTACTGTACGAGTCCCTGCAATAAGCATGTCATAGATCTCATCATTTGCATTCTCATTCAAACCACATCAGGGTGCATAAACAGATATAGCTCGAAAAATTCTCGGCAAATCCAGTAATTTTGGACAAAAGTTTTTGTTTCAAGTCCTTTATAACGTTAATTTATTTCCACTTTTTTCTCTCTACCACTTGGATAGTACGTTAATAGTATGATACTTACACCAACCAATCATATTCTTGTGAGGAGGAACCCGGATGTATTCATATTCATTACCTCACTATTAATTGAATATTTATTAAAATCAAAAAGAAAATCAGGGAAAATTTTTTTTTTTTCTATTAAAAAACAGATTATAAACATGATTATATTATGTATTTTCTTTAAACTCTTCACTTGGGCAACACATAATATTGTATAAATTTCCAGCTCCTACTGGCCCATTTTAATAATGCTGAATCAACAGTGACTATAGTATATACATATTTATTAGTGTTGGGATGATTAATCGAAATCAGAAAATTCAGAACTTTGAGTCCAATTTATGACTCCAAAAACGATTAAAAAATATTTTTCTTGGTAATAAAAAAAACAAAAAAAACTAAAAAAAAAAAAAAAAAAATATGTATTTATTTATTTATTATTTAAGAATTGTATATATATTTTTTTTAATTGACGTTTCACCCCAAACAAGGCACAGGGCCACTTAGTCATGAGGGGTTACTATTTGGGATCAGATTTGCAGGAATACTATTTATGGAGCTGGGCAACAAGATGTCTGTTCACATTACACTTGAATTTCTGCATGCCAGTACAGTCAGGGAAGCAGGGGTCTGGGAAGGAATTCCAAAGTGCAGCAGTCTAAGGGAAAAAGCTATTCAAGTAGGCTTTACAGCATCTAGGGATCTTTATAGTGTAGGGGTGGGGGTTTGTTGGGGTATTGTCGTCGAGGGGTACTAGTGCTCAGAGTTCGTCAGAGCACTTGCTATTGAAATACTTGTAAAACAGGCACAAGGATGCCACGTTTCAGCATTTATTGTCTGAAGTGGTGAACTAGTGCTTGATTAAGGACTCAAAGATTTTGGCAAAGAGAAGGAAGAGGCTAATGGGGCGATTATTGAGCGAGTCAGTTTTTTCGCCAGAATTTTTGTAAACTGGTACAACAGAAGCAATTTTCCAACAGTTGCAAAAGCAAAATTCGTGAAGGCATTTATTGTAGAACTTGAAAATAATCAAAACAATTTCAGTGGAGCATTTTTTTTTTATAGTATAGCAAGGATAAGATTGCCTTCGATATGTCTAGATTTATTATGGCATTATGAACAAGGGAAGCATGATTTTCAGGTCATCGATTGTGGATGCTGTCCATAAAGGGAAATTTGGGAGAGGGTGATTTGCTGGGTGAAGTAGGAGGCAAAACGTTGGGCAAGCAGATTTGCCTTTTCAGTTACTGTGCAAACAATCTCAAGGTTGTTGAATAGTGGAGGAATTGTCGATTGTCCTTATTTACTACACCGTTATAAATTTTCCAGAAATAGAGAGTTCCTAGTTTCTCTAACTCAATGCATTTTCTGATGACTTCAAAATGCCTTCTCTTGGCTGTGGCTATTTCTCTCTTACAAATATTTCTAGCTTCTACAAACTTTTGCCTATTTGTATTGGTCTTAAGTCGTATAAATTTGCAGAATGCATGCTGCCTTTGTGCAACAGCAGTTGCACAATCAGAGGTGAACCATTGCAGAGAGTGTGGTTTGATATAGTACTTTCATGAACATGTGCTTCAATTGCTGCTTTGATCCATTAAGTAGCCTCGTTTGCACATTGTTCCACAGGAAGAGAAAAGACACTACTGCATAGGGCATTTCTGATGGCTTCCCAGTCAGCCTTCTTGAAGTATCTTATCGTTTTGAGTAATGGCTCTTCAGCTTTGGATTGAGAGTTTAGGGTGATTTATACTATTATCACGTGATCAGCATTACCAAGTGGGCTACAGGCATTTGTGGCACAATCATCAAGAATTATGGTCAGAAACAGATCTAGAAGTGAGGTTTGTTGGTCCTGTCGATTTGGGAAACAGGTCGGAAAGTTGTCTGTGATAGGGAATGAGATATAGAGAAGCTATGTATAATGCTACCAGCTGCGTGTGGTGGACACTAAAGTCACCAAATACATGTACTTGAGTGCTGTATCTATGCTGGGTTTATATGTGGAGTACAATAAAGTGATACACACTTAAAATTACCAGAAAATAGAAAAATGAGCATAATTTTCAAAATATTTGTTCAAATTCCACAAAAATCAGGGAAATAAGGCATCTTCTTATGCTCTTCCAGTGTTATACCAAATTTCATTTGTCGGCGGTTCATGGCAATTTCAAAATTAAAAAAATATTGACCTGCAATAAAGTGATACACAGGGTTTATAAATACAGGTGGATATCAGTCTTGGGAGAGAGATACACTGAAAGCCTAAAGCATATTACCAGCTACAACTACGAACAACCATTCATTAAGATGACTTATTAGATTGTATTACTCGATCATCGCAGCCAAGATCACTCAGCTATTTAAAACAAATAGCTCTCTTTCTAAAACAAATAGCTCTCTTTCCGGACATATTAATAGTATGATAATTTAATGTGCTATTATTAAAGTTATGAATAGGTGAGAAACACATACACACAAGATCTTCTCTGATAATTTTATTAAGAGAGATTAGGGTTTTCTGTAGCTATAAATAGATGCATCTTTTGGGAAAAGTTCTATTTGTTAGTGCATCACTTATAAATAAAATAACCTGCAATCAAATTTATCCAACAATGGAGGATTCTTTTCAAGAAATGAAACCTCATTTAAAAATTAAAAATAACTTAAAAGATAAACATTTGTTATTAGTAAGTTTGACAAATCAATTATAAAAAAAAAACAACTAAAAAATGTATTTATAAGTTCATGTTAAATAGAAGTATTAGTAATATGGTTTTTACATTTTTTTTGTATAAATCAAATGATTCATCCCCATATTGAGCATAACATTTTCAAAAAAAAAAAAAATGGGGGAGGGGGTTAAAATCAGAGTAAACAGCTTTCTTTATTTGGATTATTTGAACTACCGTTCTGATTTCCAGTATTATTTTTGCAAGGTTTCATCCAATGTAACCTCCGACCTTTTTCAGGTGTATCTTGATGAATTTTTCAAACAGAACTCTTTATTTAATCCAGAGATAGTATGCTCTCGTTCCATTAGTCATGACAGTAGAAATCCTAAATTCACAATTGTATTCTTCATATTGCTTGCAGTGAGGATTGAACCTTCAACCTCCAGAAAAGTGTCACAACTGAATTTACCAAGTACTTCATTTGTTACACTATGGCTTCTTATTGTCTTGTCTTCTCTTTTTGAACACATTGTTATTGTAAAATGTGTGAAAATAGCACTAACACAACTGAAAATATGAATATTACCTTGTGTCTGATGAAAGGGTTAGATAAGAGAAGAGCTTAGGTAAAAGTACTCTAAGAATTTCCAAAAAAGAATTCCTTTTAGCAAAATAAATATTCGACATGTCTGACGAAAAAAAGATTTCCTGAAATATTACAATATGGTTCTTCGATCTGATTATGTTGCTGCAAATAACATAATGCATGTAAAATATAAAAAAAGATACATATTGTATTAATAAAAGGTGAATCTGCATAGCTTATTCCCTTGTTATAGTTTAATTTGCTTAAGTTTGTGTTTATCCATTACGCTTCTGCATTGTATTGCCTTTTATAAATTTAAATTTCCTTTATTGAAAAGCATAAATTAAATATTGAAAGCAAAAACTTACCGATTGCTCCTTGTGCCAAAGTTTGCGGTGGCACTTGTACACCATGGATCATATTAGGAGACGAAGGGGTATGGCCGCCACTTCCTGTTTGTGTAATTGGCCGTGCCATGCCGACAGGCGGTAGGATCTGTCCACCTGCCATGATAGTTGATGTGGCTGCATAACCACTGCCATCCTTGTTGCGGCCCATACTGCCACTACTGCCTCCACTGCCTTGTTGAACGCCCATCGGATAGTTAGGAGCATAGTGTGACGGCACCGAAGGAGGGGCCACTGGTGGTGCTGGGGTTCGGTAATGAGAGGATCCCTGTGACCGTCCAAGTGTACCACAAGCCCGAACTGTAGGAGGGGTTGGAGGTTTTGAGGTCGGGGCTTGGGTCGAGGAACCACTACTCATGGAAGCACTACGAGCAGTCCTAGGGTTCAGCGTCTGCACCTGGGAAACAGGTGATAAGAAGAAAAAAAAAACAAGTTAACAAATAAAGAAAATATATTTTTCCTTTTTAAAAATGAAAAAGGATAAAAAAAGATATTAGGGTTAGAGTTAGGTATTAGTTTAGATTTTTAGTAAGGTTAGTAACTGCAAAGCAATGAGTTGTTAGTAGGATTGTTAAACATGTTGATACTTCTATATTTTTCAATAGATCTTTTTAAACAATACAAAAAGTAATGCCTCCTATTTTTTATTCCACCTAATCAGAGTGGATTGCAAATTGCATTGTTATCATGACTGAACTTATGCATTCATGACCTGAAAGTTTCATCTTTGTTGTAGATATTGACGGTGTGAGACAAAGAAAGCAACTCCTGTCCTGAACATGCATCAGAAACAGAGATGCATCATTGAATTCCTGGTAAAAGTGCTTTGAGAAGGATGGTGACTATGTAGAAAAATAAATTCTGAAGCACGAAAGATCATTCTCATGTTCACTTTAACATTTTGAGTGAAAAAAAAATAAATAAAAACTAAGCTTTTGCAACAACCCTCATATGACAAAGTGCACTCCAGATACCCATACAATACACAGCCATCATTCATTGCTGGCAAAAGAGCATTGAAAATGGTGGTGACTATGTAGAAAAATAAATTCTGAGACACAAAGCTTTTTTTAAATACAATACAATATACATTATTTCTAAGTGTGATAATGAAGCTATATAAAATGATATGAAATTTAAAAAAAAATGTTTTTATTTTCTGCTCTTGTTTTTTCTGCTTGTGTTTTAGCCTTTTGGTTTCCTCTCCCTTTCTCCTGACTGGATTTTGACTTAACTGTTGCACTGTGTTCATTTCTTTTCCAACTCTGTTCTTTCTGTAAAGGTGCACAACACAGCATGTTTTGCTAGTGCATACTCATGTCAGATGTTGCAATGGTAGAAACTTCGCCAAAGGAACAGAGGGGCACAATGTCTCCAGCCGGAAAAAAAAAAAAAAAAAAAAAAAGAGACCTCATTGAATGAGATCAGCTTTTGTGAGAAAGACAATGTCCAAGATTATCTGCAGATAAGTCCTGTTAAATGGAGGGAGTCCAGATGTTATCTCCGGCAGATGTCTCAAGTGGTCAACCTCTGAGCAGCTGAATAGTAACCACTAACAAAAGGCCAAAATCAGTCAGAAGTGAAAAGATTCCAGGAGATGAGAAGTGGGGGAAGGGGGCACAGTCATAGCCAGCTTTCTGAAGGAAGAGGAGGAGTAAAGGTGATACTTGGAGCTGAACATTTGAGGCAAGCAGTTGATTTTTCTGAGGGTTGCCAGGTAGTTAAGCCGATGTATATATCTGGGCAGGTTAGAGCTGTTGGGGCCATTTTGTTATAAGGACTGTGTCGATGAGACTTACATGTTTCAGTCTGGTCAAGCAAACCTCTCATTTTGCAAGTCTACAATTTACCTTGGGAAGACAAGTATCACTTGTAATGCCCCCCTCCCTAAAAAATAAATAAATACATTATTTATTTATATGATTTTTGTTTTGCAGAACTCACTGGATAGGACAACAACTGCAAATCAGCACAAAAAGTGAGGCGATTACATTCAGTACAATGAACGCACAAGAGCATATTCATATTTCTCATTGTTCTTTCTCTTATTATTTGTTTCATTTATGGTGGTGGGGAAGTCATTAACTAGTGACTTTAGAATAAAAATTCTGACATATTAAAAGTAGCCATTTTTTATACTAGTATTGTATCGTAACAACCCTAGTTGTTAATATAGTGACTATGTAGAAAAATAAATTCTGAGGCACAAATTGCTTCTTTTTTTTTTTTTTAAAACAATATACATTATTTAGAGGAGATTAAATGAAAGTAAATAACAGATTAGAAAATTAGAATTTTTGTCGTGTTGCTGGATTATGACATTATCTTTAATGTGTGAGATATAGATTGGTCTGGTATTCTGAGAGACAAAATAATGACAAATTAATTGAAGAGATCAGAGATTTTGTTTCTCCTCACCACCTTAAGATACATACCCCCCGACAAACCCATCTAACAGCAAAATCCAACCCCTTCATTGTAGAGGTCCCTAGATGCCGGAAAACGTAGTACTCTAATACTTTCTTCCTTCAGACTGCTACATACACTTTGGAACTCCCTCCCTGTTTCCTTGAGTCTACTAATATGTAGAAGTTTAAATGTAATGTAAACAAACATCTCATGATTTTGTCATGGAAACTCCATCTGAAAATTTCAAAAAAAGAAATACTTTAGGATTGTCAATATTTTTAAGATAAGATATTCTATCTAGAGATATGAGTTCAATCCCTGATGAAGGAACTTGAGAAAAAATAACCGACAAAACAACATATCTAAAAACCACTGAACATGAATTTAGAATTGTCTAATCCAACAGATTAAGTTATAGGTCAAGTTTGAAATGTCTCAAAAAAGTTACAAACTATAACGACAGTCATTTGAACTTTTTATTTAGTCCACAGGGATAGCATGCTCTCATTCCGCCAGTCATTACGGAGTGGAAGTTCTAAACAATTCGCAATCATATTTTGAGTGTCACCTGCACTTAAGATTGACCCTTCAACCTCTAGGAGAGTGTAATTTACAGCTGAATTTTAAATACTTTACTCACTATACCAGGGATAACACCTAAGATGAGAACAGCAGTCTGAAGAATCCAAAATAATACCAATAATCAATCCTCATCTCAAAAATTCAGAAAGATGAAAGCAAATATTACTCAATAGTTTTAATACCAGTTTATCATATAAGATGATCTATTTTAAAGAGTTTGTTTTAAAAGCTAAGACAAGTTTGGAAATAAATATACAGTAGAAAATATAACTCTTAGAAATTTGGTACTAACATTTTTATAGATTAAAAAGAAAAAAAAAAAATCTTTAAGAAAAGAAAAGGTCCAATTAAATTTTGCAATGTTTTAGAGATTTGTGTTGCTGTTAGTACATGAGAAACAGTTTTGTTACAACAGTGTAAGGTTGTTAAAAAGGATTTTGTCCAGAATTCCCCTTACATTAAAAAACAAAAATAAAATAAAAATCTGTATAATGTACATACCCATGACGAAACAAATATATTTAAAAAATCATGTAAATTGATCGAGTAGTTTTATTTTTAAATTTAAAAAAAAAAAAAAGTAAATAAATCAAATTTTATGAGTAACCGAGAATGGCTGTCTTGTCTGCCATTTTAAAAACAATATAAAAAAAAAAATAAAAAAAATCGAGGTGAGGTGGTAGGAATAACTCAACACAATTCAAACTTGCAAGATTTATGTTATAATGCCTTCAAATTTCCATTAACCACATAAAAATAATTTTCTTAAAAATAAAACCACTTGATCAATTTATGTAATTTTTGTTGTGTATTTTCATTCCGTCATGGGTACATAAAATAAAAAGTTTATCTGAGGGAATTCTGGACAAGAACCGTTTTTTTTTTACCCTTATTTTCAACCCTATGATAATAAATTAGTATGAAGGGTGAGGAAAGGGGAAATAGCAAAAAAGCAAAAAAAGGGGAGACACACATTTCTTACTTTCATTCCATGACCAATATCATCTAAAGTGCCATAGTCGATGGCTTTGGCGATGTATTTCATCGGACGCTCCACATGTTCAGGGAAGATGATCCCATTCTTTACTCCAGGGGGACGAGTTGCATTGCGGTTAGCTGTCAGGACACCAATTTCTCTACGTGCAACCTTCTCTTTGTGAATCATCACCAACTGAAAAGAAAAAAAAAATAATTTTCAACTTCCTTCAATAAAATGCAAGTATTTAACCACATTTTTCAATGAGGTTTGGTTGGACATGTACACTTCAGTTCAATGTTAAATGTGGATTGAAAAGAACAATGCGTTTTCTTTTACACACCTTATATCATTGGTCAAGCGAGCATGCTTAATTTTGAAATGATATTCTAAACGTTTTGACACTAGATTGATATTTTGGAGCATGTGTGTGTAAGGGGGGGGGCTGCATGCGATAGTCAAAATTTACACTTTTGGGGGGGAATTTGCAAGTTATTTTGATTTTTAGCAGTGCTTGTGTTCAATACATTGTTAGATGAAAGTATAAAACAAAGTAACTTTTCCTTTTGTTAATTTTAGGGAGGAAGTGGGTAAGATACTAAAACTACCTTTTTTAAGGAGTTTACAATTTGCAAGTTAATTTACTTTTTGCCAGTAATTGTGTTCATTAGATTGTTAGATGAAAGTACAGAATTTTAATTAGACCCCCCCCCACCCTTCCTATGTTAAGAATGGTTTCTTAATAATTGTTTTAACATGGTCCTTGCCTCCCCACAAGACCAAATTTTGACACAAGGTCAGTTCTTAATGTGGAATAAATCCAGCTGCTCCAAAAAGGGGAGAACTTTGGGTTGGAACAAAAAATTGATTTAGTATAGAACGATTTTTGGCTCATAGCCAAGGGACACAATAGAATAAGAACAGACACTACTCTTTGTCCCTAGAAAAATGAATGTTGGGATGTATAGCACAAGGAAAACACAAATACATTTGTTTCAACATTTTTTAATATTGCGTTGTTAACATTTGAACTACTGTTTTCATCTTGAGTGTTATTTTCATAACATTTCAGCCAATATAATCTCTGAATTTCATTACACTCAAGATGAGAACAGTAATCCAATAAAAATTATCACTCATCTCAAAAATTCAGAAATAGAATTTTGAATGATTACAAAGTAAATCTTGTCCTAAATTGAAGGCAACAGTAAAGTAGTATGTAAAAAAGAAAAGTCATAATTATTGTGCATAGCAAATCATTTAAGATTAAATTAATGCGCCCACCCCTCTTGCAAAGGTTGGTATTTTGCACAACTATAGACTTTCTAGGTGTCATGGCTGGCTGGTCTTTTTTCGGCTTAGTTATAAAATGTGGTCCTTACTGAAACTACAAATCTGATTCACTAGATTGAACCCTTTTTTTTTTTTAAACTCTCACTTTCACATACCATTCATCTTTTCTATATATGAACTAGCAGGGAGACCCAACATTACCCGGAATTGAATGATAATCAGTAAATGTTTCACACTTTCAATACTTTTATGATCAGTAAAATCGACCATTTTTCAATCAAATCGTGGGAGGAAGCTCGACATGCCTTCCCACAATGAACTAGGCTACAATGCATTGTACTCTACATTGCACTGTAGAGAATTTGTATTTTATGAAATTATGTTTATTTAATGGTTTGAATTAAAGTTTAAAAGTCAAGGGTCACAATTCAATTGTGCTCTAAATAGAAACATTCATTTATTTCAAAGTCACCCAGGTCTTACCAAAGAACTTACTGTTGATTTTATATGCTGGGCCCTTCTGCTTGTCAAATGCACTTGTGATGTTGGACTGTATAAGAGTGTTAACTTTAGTCAAAATTAGACTGTTCTTTGTTTAATTGGATTATCAGAAGCATTCCAATACAAAACTTATCTAAGAACACTCCCAGACACAAACTATATTCGTGTGAAATTAAAAAAAAAAAAAATTTTTTTTTTTTTAATTGACTCAGCCTTTCGGAGTCCATAGAGAATGGACTCACACACAGACAAAGTGCCTTTTATGTATAAACAGAGATAAGAACGGGTATCTTAACACATTAAGTCCCAGGGTATCTAAATTTTTAACTATCGAGTTGAACTTTGTGTAAGGACTAAAAATGGGTTAGAATACAAAAATTAAGTTATTTATTTTATTTAGAAAGTAAAATCTTGACCCTTCTATGAATAGAACACTGGCTAGACATGATATATTTTGGAAACCAAAAAGCTATACATTTAAGATAAAATTTAAACATGATGGCAATGAGCAAAGCAGTTCACTCAAAGAGTTATGTTGCACTTTTGGCAATAAGTTAGTTGCTTACTACTGCAAGATTTATTTATAGAGGTTCATACATCACTGAACAAATACAATTTTAGCAAATTACACAATTTTTAAGGTTCCAACAACTCAGAAGTTGATGAATATAGATGAATGTTATCCTTTCTTTAGAGTAATTATGCAGTATTATCATATAGTATCTTATAGATTTTGAAAAGAAAATAGTTGGTGTCATTTATATGACAGTGGGACAAGATGGGTTAAGACGCATTTATTCAATTGGTGTATTGGAGTGATTCTAACATAAATAGGCACATATTCACAGTTAATATTCAAAGAATCAACATGCTGATTTTTATTAAATGGTAATAGACTGGGCGACTAACAAACGTGAATGCGTTCAAAAAACGTTATTTTGTAAACATGTATTACACAGCATGTTATGCTGGCACATACGAATGACAGGTGTTGCTGTGATAGATGCTTAGCCAAGGGAGGAGAGAGAGAGAACTGAAAAATATCTCTGGCCAGAGTCAGACCATCCAAGAGACATTCTTTGTTTGAAAAAAATAAGATCCTCATTGAGTGTGAAGAGTCCCGTTGAGAACAGCTTTGTGATAGAAACAAAACCCAAGATCCTCTATTGGTAAGCCCACGAATAGAAACTGGCTAAATATCATCTTCCATGAATATCTCCTCTGGGCAGTCGAAAAATGACTGCCAACAAAAGACCAGAGTCAGTCAGGGGTGAAAAGATTCTGAAAGCGGAGAAGCAAGAGTCAAGAACAACTTGAAAAATTGAAGCAGGTAGTTAGTTTTCGTGAGAGTCACGAGGAAGTTAACTTTGTTCTTTAGGTCTCACATTCCAGGGGCGAGGTTTCAGGCAAAGGGGGAAGAATTGTTGTTTTCAGAGTTGGAATCTATGTATGAAACACTTCACTTATCATTGATTAGTTTTTAACCTTGAATTTTTTTTTTAAGCTCCTTACATTAGTGGCTTCATGCCTTGTCTGGGGTAATTTCCATTAAATAAAATAAAGATGTTTTCTGGAACTGACGATATAACACCTTTTAATCAGAATAAAATCTCAAGAGGGAATTTGATAATTACACTACCAACAGACGACTCTGGGTATAACACGTCACACATGCTGGTGGTAGTCTCTCTCTATTTTGATATTTGGCTTCACTGCCAAATTCAAGTGGCAGTAGCCGTAGTGTTAAACATGAACACCAACTTATTTCCCTCAGAGGAAAGGTTTAAGTTTTTAGTAATCCCTAGTGGTTTAGGGACATCGGTGTAGAATGAGTGGATTAGGTGAAGGTGTTGATGGATTATTATTAAGGTGAAATTGGAGGCTTCCACAAAATGGTTAACCCGATGGTAAGGCTTTGGAAGCAAAGATTGAGGATTGTTTTATAGCATATCAACCTCCTTTCAGGTTATTCAATGCCGAATCCAATAATTTAGGGAAAAGTTTTTATGATTCAACTTCTTCATATCTTCCAAATTTTTACATTTGATTTTATCGTTTTTGCAGATGAAAAAACATTCATAAAGTGTGAAATCATCCATTTTTCAATCCTGGGCAACGTCGGGTCTCCCTGCTAGTTTAATAATATCCATCTTACTGATTAGCAAAGATTCAGGTTTTTATACTATACAGGATGTATTTTTTTTTTTTTTTTTTTTAATCTTACACGTCTTGGCTAGCAATACTTCTATATACTATGACATAACAGTGAGACAACCCAATCCTCCACTTATAAAAAGATACAAATGCCAACAAGAACAGTTCAGTAGCTGCTAAGAGTAATAAGGTTAGTGTTGCAATATTTTGAACCTTATAATGGGGTATGATCCCACACAGTCGGACGATTCTATTTATAAACGATGCTGCTAAGAACTGACGAATCAAATTAATTCACGTTCTGCTACCAACCAATCAGAAACCAGAATTGCTTCATAAATATTAAACCTTTTCTAGAGCAATTTCACATGTTCTTTCCCGGGTTTCGACACGGTAAGAATATTTTGTTCTGTGGAACTGTCTACTACAAACAAGTTACCTACCAGGACTTGTGTGTAACAGCGAACCAGCCGAAACTCAAAATGGCTTACACTTCTAGAGGTTATGGGCCCAGCATGCGTCTTTATTTCGATGGATCCGAATCAAAATTCGAATTGTGGCAAGTTAAATTTCTGGGATATCTACAAATCCAAAAGCTACACAAAGTACTAGAAACACAACCTGAAAACAGAAACGACCCAGACTTCATTGAAAAGAGCGCAACTGTCTTTGCGGAATTAATACAGTGTTTAGATGACCGAAGTCTATCACTGGTAATGAGAGAAGCCCTGGACGACGGCTGCAAAGCATTAAACATATTGAGAGAGCATTATTTATCGAAAGGAAAACCCAAAATTATTTCTTTATACACTGAACTGACCTCTCTAAAGCGAATGGAAGCCGAAACTATTACTGATTATATTATAAGAGCTGAGACAACTGCAAATTCTTTAAAAATGTCTGGTGAAGTTATAAGTGACAGTCTGTTAATTTCCATGGTCCTTAAGGGATTACCGAGTGATTTCAAGCCATTTACCACCATTATAACCCAGAAAGAAAAACCCATGACTTTTAGCCAATTCAAGGTGGCACTCAGAAGTTACGAAGAAACTGAAAAAATGATCACAGAAAAAAACGAATCCACAAATATCATGAAATTTAAAAATACACACATAAAAACACCAAAATCGAATTATACCCATGCCAGGAATAAAAAACGCAACTTTGCCAGAAGCAGGTTTTTTCCTAAGAAAAGTACAAAAGTTATTTGTTATAATTGTGGACGAACTAATCACAAGAGTTTCCAATGTAGATACAGGACTCAAAATGGCGACTACATTAAAAATGTAGAGAGCTCTGTTAGCGAACATACATTTTTATTTTCGTGTACATTTGATGCTTCAACAAACAATAATAATTTTCTTGTCGATTGTGGGGCCACGGCACATGTGATTACAAAGGAATCTGATTTTATCAATTTTAACCCCAATTTTAAGCCACAAAATCATTTTGTGGAACTAGTTGACGGGAGTCGAGTCAATGATATCGTTTTGAAAAGAGGCAATGCGAAAATCTCGCTAAAGAACAATAAAGGTGAACAGTGTTTCTGTATTCTAGAAAACGCTCTTCTAATCTCAAAATTTAAACAAAATATATTTTCTGTACAAGCTGCCACAAAACAAGGTGCAAATATAAACTTTAGCCCCAATAAATCAAAACTGGTATACCCGAATAGAACTGTATTCGACATTAAAGAAAACTATATTATTTAAATAGCGTAGTCCCATCAAAGACCGCCTGCCATGATCTACAGACATGGCATAAAATTCTTGGACACTGCAATATTCCTGATATCAAAAAGTTACCGACTGTAGTCGATGGAATGCGAATACAAACATCAAAAACCTTCAACTGCGATGTCTGTACGCAAGGGAAAATGACAAACTATCAAAACAAGATACCAGACAAAAAAAAAAAAAAAAAAAATCCTATCAATGGTGCATTGTGACTTGAACGGTCCCGTAGAACTGATGGCCAGAGAACATTATATAGATATGTGTTGAATTTTGTAGATGACCATTCAGGTTTAATAATGGTTTACTTTTTAAAGAACAAATCTGATACTCTGCTAGCAACTAAGAAATGTCTAGCCGACATGGCCCCCTACGGTGAAATCAAGTGTATTCGCTCTGACAACGGTACGGAATTCACCTATAAAGACGTTGAACTTTTATTAATTAACCATCATATCAGGCATGAAACATCAGCTCCTAGATTGCCACACCAAAACGGGACTGCTGAACGTACGTGGTGGACACTTTTTGAAATCGCAAGATGCCTACTCATTGAATCAAAACTCCCTAAAAACCTCTGGACGTATGCATTTATGGCGGCAGCCTATATACGCAACAGGTGTTTTAACAAAACACTATCTAAAACTCCATATGAATCTTTCTGCGGTAAAAAAAAATTTTGGTTGTTTTGTTGTATAGCATATCAACCCTTTTCAGGTTATTTAATGTCGAATTGAGTAATTTTGAAAAAAATGTTATGCTTCAAGATCTTTATATCTTCAAACATTTATTCATGTTTGCTTTGGTTTGGTGTTTTATAGAGGAAAATCTTTTGTTTTTAACTTTGCAGAACATGATTGGGTTTTTTCAAAGGGAAAGAAAAATAACAATAGCATCAATGTTTGGTGCATTTTAAGTCAGGAAGCCAGTATCTTTAAACAGCATAATCTGATAGTACTAGGTACGAGCATCAAGGAATGATGATATGGATGTTTTGTTTGAAAAAGTTTTGACAAAAAAATGCAATTTCTCTCATAAAGAAAACAAAAAATAAAGTTATTTCCTCTTGCAATCAAAATTACTTAAATAATCATGTGTACAACTATTAATACACAATTTTTGTTGCATCTTGGGGGTTGGGCATTTTCATTATTTTAAGGTATTTTAATGACATTGGGAGCAGACTAGAGTTTTGCCATAAAAGTTATGCAAAATTTTGAGAAAATCTAATGAAATAGTTTTTGGAAAATTAGTACTAATAGACAATGACATGTCTTTCCCGATTACCATTGAATAAGAAAAAGTCTGAAGACTACAGAATGACATCTTTCAGATAAAAAAAAAAAGTTTGTTCTGTTCATTATCATTCATTGTCGAATTTGGTTTCATGTCCATTTTACATGCCGACACAAGTTGCATAACTTTTAGAAATTGACTTTCAAATTAACCTATCACAGGCCAGATCTTTATTTTTTTTTTAATGTAAACCGCTCCAGATAAGGCATGAAGCCACTTAATGTAAGGAGCTATATATAAAAAAAAAAAAACCCCAGAAAATTACTTCAATGTCAAAAACTAGCCAACAAGAAGTGTTAGACGGATAGATTACTTAAACAGCAATTTTTCTCCTTTTGTAAGAAACAATGTTCATGGAATACAAGGACTAAAAGGACAAAATACAGGAAGCAAGAGTTATGAGGTTGCCTTAAGTAAATTCAACATCCACTTTCTACTCTCTCTCCTTATCACTTTCTTCTATGTTTCTCTTCGAGCTTCCCCTGCTAACTTATTCTGCTTCCTCATCTACTAATTCGATAACTCTCAAAACGCGACTAAACTAACAAAGTCTCCTGTTCTGCACACATCTCCTTATATTGTTCAGATTTCATTTTCCTCTGAAGTCAAAAGATAAAATAGTATTTAAGACTCACATTAAACATCCGTTGTATCATTTTCATATCATTTTTCATACAACACATGTACTCAACCATTACTAGCTAGGTTTCACTTCCATACATCGCACAGTATACACATACCTTATAGACACTTCCCTTTGTTGATAGTGGTAAAACTCTGCTGGTTTGTAATGGTAGAAGTTCCCTCAAGTTACTCCATCTATGCCTAACTCTTGTAATCACACTAGAACCTGCTCCTCCTCGTGCGCCAATGATATCACCAAGATACAAAATTTCTGAACTGTAATAGTTTCACTATCCAAATATACTTTCTCCAGAGTTCTCATCCGTCTCTATTGTCATAGACTTTTTGCACACAAACTTATTTTTTGATCTGCCTGTAATTTTACTGCACTTATTGTGTACCTAATTTTTACAAGTATTATAATAAATTGAATTACACCCAACTTTTTCCCCAAACTAAGCAGAGAAACTTTCCTCTTCCTGAGGCTTTTTTATCCTACAATGACCAATCATCATTTTGATTTTAGTAACACTCACTCAGTATTTTTTATAGTATTCCTCCAACATGTCGACCTTCCATTGTTTCACAGGCAAGCACTATATTATTAGCATAAAGAATCTCTTACAGACAATCTGTATGAAGCTCTAGACCAGCATTTCTAAACCAGCAGCATATCTGTAATGCTCATACAATTTGCTACAACAATGTTGATTTTCTAACATGGCAACCATTAAAACAAAGTTCAGAAACCGTCTTCATGTTAGGAACCATATTCATCTTGCTGTGGCCAAGACAGAGCCGGACATAAGAGACCTTGTCACACGAGTTCAACAACAGCAAAATTTTCACTTTGATTCATAATTTTAGAGTAACTAAATAAACATAAGTTTTTTTTAAGTGCAGTATGCCATAAGTGTTGAGATATTAAGTAAGGGGGCCATGGGTCATCAAAGGTTGGGGAACACTGCTCTAGACACTACTTCTAAAACACAAATGAAAAGCAATAGACTTATTACAGATTTCTGGAGTACTTTCACTTGAAAATGAAAGTTATCACTAAATGTGCTGTTAATTTTAATCTGGTTTAGAGCACTTCTGTACACTGCATTGTCAAAAGCTTTCTCCACATCAACAAAAAACAAGTTCTTATCAAAATGCTTCTCCAACATTTGTCTCAAAGACATTCTATATTTCTGCAATAATGCACAAACCATACCATTCTTCATCTTACAGCATCCCATACAATTTCATCCTCAATTCTTATGGTTGGATCAAATACCGCTTTAGCAACTTTGAGATTTTCCCAGTCCCATGCAAACTCAATCTATTATATCTATAAAAGTGAACATGTCTGTGTGTGTGTACATTTCCCTACGCAATAACTGTCAATTTTAAGTCTACAGACTCGAAATTTGATATATAGGGTGCTGAGATTTGGGAAAATCAATGTGATTGGTTTTTGGCCAGAAATTTGGCTGTGAAGGGGTCAAAGTTCAACGATTTAACCTTTGAGAACTCTATCAAACTCCTGACAATTTTGGGTCTAAACACTTGAAATTTTAGATATATGTTCCTTGGACATGGATCTAACTTAACTTGATTTGAGCCCAAAACAATAAAAATTAAGGGGTCATAATAGAGGTCAAAGTTAAAAAAAATTGAGTTTTTTTGGGTTTTTTTGCTCAGCATATACCAACAAACACCTCAGCAACGCCAAGCACCCATGCTAGTATACCTATAAAAGTGAAAATGTCTATGTCTGTCTGTGTACATTTCCCTACCAAATAACTGTCAATTTTCGGTCTACAAACTCGAAATTTGACATACAGGGTATTGAGATTTGGGAAAATCTTTTTGATTGGGTTTTGGACAGAAATTTTGCTGTTAAGGGGTCAAAGTTCAACAATTTGACTTTTGAGAACTCTATCAAACTCCTCCGCTAATTTTGGGTCTAAATACTTGAAATTTTATATATAGGTTACTTGGACATGGATCTAACTTTATAATTTGATTTGAGCCCAAAACAGTAAATTTTAAGGGGTCAAAGTTAAAAAATTGATCTCTGTAGTCTAACAAATCACTCAGCCAATTTTTGGTCTAAACACTTGAAATTTTACATAAAGTGTATTCAGACATAGGGTAAACTTTTGGATCATTTTTTTTTTTTTTTTTTGCTGAAAATTTGGCTTCCAAGGGGTCAAAGTTCAAAAGATTTGACCTTTGCTGTCTCTAGCAAACTATTAAGCCAATTTTGGGTCTAAACATTTGAAATTTTACATAACGGGTATTCAGACTTTCAGCAAGCTTTTTAATCAGTTTTTGGGTGAAAATTTGGCTGCCAAGAGGTCAAAGTTGAAAGAGTTGACCTTTGCAGACTCTACCAAACCCTCCGCCAATTTTGGGTCTAAACACTTGAAATTTTAGATGTTGGTTTCTTGGACATGGGTCAAACAATTTAATTTGAGCCCAAAACAATGTTAAGAGGTCAAAATTGCGGTCAAAGTTAAAAAATTTGACATCTGCAGTCTCTACCAACTTTTCTCAATGGTAGTTAAGGAAGTCTATTATACAGAAAGGCATTACTGTACATATTCACAATTTTTATATACATATGTACATAAAATTATGAACAGTACATAGGGCCCGAGCAAAGCCGGGCAAAACTGCTAGTATTCAATAATCTGACAATATTAGATTGGTGCAAAAATGTAATAGAAATCATCACTCGCAAACGACCTTGTGTTTGCTTAGCCTATAAAATGACAGCAAAAAAATGTAGAAAAGTAAAGACAATCATAATTTTCTGAACGTATGCCATTAATCTGCATATGTACACAATTGGTAATGGTTAAAAGGGACGAATTCTATAGCATGAGGGTTCAGTTTTGTGCGTTTTGTTGCACATCTTAGAACGAAAATGAACGGTGAAAGATAATATCAAATACAGAAGGATTTATTGCAAGTTGAGGAAAGAAAGGAAACAAAGAACTTTCAAGTGTTGTATCAACGAGGACATTTTAACACCGTCACTTATTTTTTGGCTTTGTTGCCTTTTCATTTTATAAAAGGCAATATCGTTTTCTCACATATTACTTCTATATATGATTTCTGAACTAATTCATTCATTCATAAATAGCCATGTTATATCATTTTTAAGCGCGTTTTTCACACTATCGAATCGTGTTATTCATTACCATTCTCAATCTCTTCATTCATTTTTTTGCAGGCTTTTCGACAGCATGGACAAAATTCAAATCCAAAGGATTTTCTTGTTCCAGTCCAATCTAGGCCGAAAAGCTGTCAAGATAGCTTGTGATATCAATGATGCATTTGGCCACGGAACCACTAACAAACGTGTAGCACAATTGTCATTCAAGAAATTTCGCTATGGTAATGAGTGCCTAGAAGATGAAGATGGTTGCGTCCGGCTGACTGCGGTTGATAATGAACATTTGAAAGCCTTAATTGAAGCCGATCCTCACAAAATCACACAAGAAGTTGCTGTTGAACTCGAGGTTGACCACCCAACAGTTGTTCGCCATTTAAAGCAAATAAGGAAGTAAAAAAAGTTGGATAAATGGGTGCTGCATGAATTGAACGATAATCAAAAAAATGGTCATTTTGAGGTGTCTTCTATGCTCCTTCTGCACAACAAAAACAACCCATTTCTCAAGCGGATTGTGACGTGTGCTGAGAAGTCGATCCTCTATGGTAAACGACAACGTTCGGCACAGTGATTTTTTGTTTTTTTTTACATAGCCATAACCACTTATCAAGGCCCAGAGACCACTCGAGGATAAGGGTTAAGAGTGTACAGTAATCAATTGGACAATATAATAATCGTTAGTAATGGAAATTCGGTAAATTTGTTAACTTAAGTTGAATGGCTCATCAAGAACTTGTTTACGTTAGACTTGAAGACAACCATATTGTAGTCAACTGGAAAGCAGGAAAACAGAAGACAATTCCACAGGCGTGCAATTCTAAGAAGCTTTGTTCATGGCATCTACGTTTAGGTTTAGGCACAGATAAAGAGTGGGGGAAATTATTGATAGTGTTTTCAGCTAGACGAGTGTTTCTTGTGAAAGTTTGGCGAGGGGGGACCATAGATTGAAGCTCAGTCGAGCACTTGATATGAAAATAACAATAAAGCAGAGACAAACTCGCAACATCTCTTCTGTGAGAGAGGTTGCAAAGAAGAGAAAAGGACATCTCCCACGAGGCTACAAAGTCTATTTTTAACTCTATCAAGACAGGACAAGTCCTTTCTAGCAGCTATAGATAGAGAATTGCATCAGCAGTGAAATATCTACTGGACCGATAGAAGGATCCCACCATTTTTCCAGCGGCCTTGGCAACAGATTTGATGTACGTATTCCATTTAAGATCAGGAGTAAAGGTCAAGCCCAGAAGCTTGTCAAAACATGAGGCCTCCCCAAGACGAGAGCCATTCATTTCAATTGATGCCAGATGGGGATCAGAACATTGATGGTATATATCTTGCATATGTGATAGGGATAGCTGGATGTTTATCAGTTTGATAATAGTAAATTTAAGTTTGAAATAATAGCATTTTCATTGGTAAATATATAGATTAAAATGGGGGGGGGGCGTTTTATAACAAATCAATCCTTTTCAGGTTCTTTAATGCTGAATCCAGTAATTTTGAAAAAGTTTTTATGCTTCAAGTTCTTTATATCTTCAAATATTTATTCATAGTGTTTGGTTTGGTTGTTTTAGGGCATAATAACCTTTTTCAGATCATTTCATACCAAATCCAGTCATTTGGGGAAAAAAATTTTATACAAAAAATTCTTTATACATATTTACTAGCAGGGTGACTTGACATTGCCCAGGATTGAATGATGAACGTTTCACACTCATATTTTTATTGTCATCGAAATCTGTGAAATTGCCCATTTTTTAATCAAATTGATTTATTGTCTTCTCTATTCTAATTGGGGACCTATCGTAGTGTAATAGAAGAAAGCTAACATGCCTTCCAGCAGTGACTTCGTTCACAATACATTCTAGTCTACGTTGCACTATAGAGAACCTACTGTTGATTTTATAAAATTATTTTTTATATATAATGGCTTGAATTAAAGTTTAAAATGCAAAAGTCAAGTATCATACTTCAATTGTGATCTAAAAATAAACATTCATTTCGAGCACATTTCTGTCATATCAAAAGAACTTACTGTAGATTTTATATGTCGAGCCTTTCTGCTTGTGTGGTAATAAAACTTTTCAAATGCACTTGTGATGCTAGATTGTGTAAGGTGTTAACTTTGGTCAAAATTGCATCAGATTATTTCGATTATCAATTTTCAATACTTATCAAAGACATTCTGATACAAAACCTATCAAGAACACTGCCAGGCACATAAAGTACCTTTGTGTGAGATTTCATAAAAATCGGTCCAGCCGTTTTCGAGTCCTTAGGAAACGAACACACAGACAAAGTTCCTTTTCTATAATAGAGATCCAAAGTTTGATTTGGTTCATTTTAAAGGAAAATTGTTTTTATTTTAGACTTTGCAGAACATGATTGAATTTTGCAAAGAGAAAGGAAAAAAAAATCAATAACATCAATGTTTGGTGCATTTTTGATTAGGAAATCAGTACCTTCAGACAGCCTAATCTGTTAGCACCAGAACAGATTGGAATGCATCTTAATTATGTTCATTTTTGTGTTCATATCTGGCTAAAATGGGCTACTGAGAATTCTAGTTATATAAATATGAAATCATTTTGTTCTAACTGATATTAATAAAATGTTGGGAAATACTTACCTGTGCAAGATGGTTGACATTGGATTCCATCTCGACCAACTGACCTTGTTGCAAGTCCAAAAGTTTAAGAAAACTGGCTGCCAAATTGTTAATTTGGTAAGCCACACTGGCCAGGGAGTGGGTTGTATAGTTTTTAGTTTCTTCCAAAGCCTTGTGTTTGTCATCAGACTTGAAATAAAAATAAAATAAAAACATTTCATTAGATTTATTATAGTTAAAACTTTTTTTCTGTCAATATTGTTTATCTAAAAACTACAGCATTATTTTTTGTGTGTGGCAGAAAAACAGTTGTTTGAACTGTCAGAAAATGTAAAAATAAATTTATTAAATTGCATTATTGTTATGCAATGGTTCCAAATTCTTTCAAATTACAGCATTTTTTAGTGCAGAAAGATTTTTCACAATATTATAAGTAAAAAAAAAAAAAAGATGTACTAAGCAACTTTGTTTTATTAATTTAGGAGAAAAAATACAGAAATGGATATAGGAAAAAGGGAAAGAAAATAGAGAAAGATGTGGCGAAAAAAAGGGGGGGTAAGAGAAAGGGAAAGAATAGAGGTAAAAAGGGAGTGAAGTTAGTAAGGTGTGGAAATGAAAGTGAAACAAAGAAAATTGAAATAAGGGGAAAAAAAATTACGAAAATGTGAATAAGAAATCACAAATTTTAAACATGAAAATAACGTTTCTAAATTTTTGAGATGAGGATTGATAATTTTTATTATTTAGATTATTTGAACTACTGTTCTCATCTTCAGTGTTATTCACACAATATTTTTTGGCCGATGTACCTCCAACCTTCTTCAGGTATATCTTGTCGAACTTCAGAATCTGCATGGACCTATGACACAACGGATAAAGTACAGTTGTACATGACACTTTCCTGAAAATTAAAAGGTTCAATCTTCAGTGGAGGAAATACTAAGTATACAATTAGAAATTACTTAAGATTATTCATGGCTAATGGAATGAAAGCATGCTTCCTCTGTAGATTAAACAAAGAGTTCTGTTCAAAATTTTATGCAGATTCTTAAGTTTGACTGGCAAAAAGATTCCTGAGTTCGAGAAAATACACTTGAAGAAGGTTGTATACATCAGTCAAAACGTTGTGCAAATAAAAATCAAGATGAGAACAGTAGTTTGAATAATCCAAATAATACAGAACTCAATGTAGGGGGGGGATAACAATGATTTACGTTTGGTTGTTTTATTGTATTACTTCAATCCAGTCTTTTTATGTCTTCTATGTTATTTTTCCTGGCCAAAGATCTTTGTCATTAGCTGGTGTAAGTACTTTGTGTGCTTTTTACTTCCTTGATGGCAACATTTAAATCTATATTTAATGTTCAATAATGGAATAAAAAATAAACAAGAGTATCTCAAATCCAATCAACATCTTAGCTGTTCTTGCCTCTGTGGAAATTTTGTGGCAAACAAGAGTATTTTTTCTCTTCCCTAACCGGGATAGCATGCAGGGACCATTTGTGAAATTCAAATACCCTTCATACCCTGATTTATGAATTCACAGAGTACACAAAATGTGCCCAATACTAGGGCGTGTGCCAAATCAGGAGTACTCGCTATCTCAGCGATACAAGTGTGGAATTGGCAAGATGGGTTTTCCATCATAGAGAAAACCACTGTTTTGCTTGCTGCAAAGCCCATATGCTGAAGTCCAACGAAACACAAACTCTAACAATTGCAATAATGGAATAAGGATTGGAGCTTGGTTGAGAGTGCGGACCTATTTGAGTGGAAACTAGAAGAGACTAGTGGTAGATGCACCAGCTCAGATGCAACATGGATAGTAACGTGAAGAATGAGAGAATAAACAATGTCACTTCTATCTCCAAAGTCAACCAAAGTTCTATATTGGCTCACTAACATGATATTCCTAAGTTTTATGCATTCCCTAATTAGCTTAGTAGCCTCTGTCTTTGCTAACGGTTTTATGACCATCTTCTGTATATATAAAAGGCAAAAGTGGCGCGCACGTTTTTGTATGTCCAAGAAAGGCTTTTTTTTTGGGGGGGGGGGGGTTCTCGACTATGTTACTATTTTTTTAGAACTTTCCTTATACTCCCTACATTATAATATCTACGATTTGTGAACGGACGTCGTCTCTACATTTATTTTGATCGACTTTTATAAAATTCCCTCTATTCCGTCCTTTTGCGTGTTTGTTAGTCTTTTATATAAAAGCGAAACTAATAGGAATAAAGTAAGCTGCCTGGTTTTCCTGCCAGGAACATCTTGAAAGCAATTAGCTTTGGTCAATGTGGGGAAAACTCTTCATATCAGACAATTGCTATTCATTTAAGAGTTCTCCTTTTTTGGGGGAGCTTGATTTCCCCAACATCATGACAAAACATAAATGAAACGGTGGAAAGCTGAACTGGTTTTCAGCCAACATTCATTTCTACGCCTGCGTGAACTCATTTGTGCAAGTCACTTTTTAATTGAAAAATTTGAACACTTTTCACTTCCTCTCACGTCGTAGTGTAGCGGTAAGATCAACTTTTTTTTCACTTTCTTTTCCGCCTTTGCGTCACAGGTTCGAGCCTGCCTGCCTAGTACCACTTTTTTTTTTTTCTTTTACACCTCCAAACACCCGGGCAACACCGGGCACCCACACTAGTCTTGTATATATATATATATATATATATATATATATATATATATATGTATATATACACTAGCAGGAGGTACCCGGCGTTGCCCAGTGGTTTGGAGGTGTATGAGGTTTTAGGTAAATCAAAACACCCAAGTGGTTTGTGTCAGGGGGGGGGGTAAAATAAAAAAGTTTTGGTAGGTAAGTATGAAGGATCGAACCCGAAGCCTTGAGTCGAAGTTGGAAAAAATTAAAGTGTGGAAAAAAAAAAAAAAAAAAAAAAAAAAACGTGCGACGTTAACCACTGAGACACCAAGAAATAGTAACGGAAACATGTTTGAATTTATTTAAGTACTAGCGAGGGGTACCCGGCGTTGCCCGGGTGTTTGTAGGTGTGTGTGAAAAAAAGCCGAAGCCTTGACGCGCATAGTAAAATGTGAAAAAAAAAAAAATGAAGCCTTGACGATGTGCAGTTGGAAAATAGTAAAGTGTGAAAAAAAAAAAAAAAACAGGTGCGCGTTTTTGATTGACGTGACGGCAATAGCTATTCAGCAGTTAGCATTTTGTGTGGGACAGTTTTTAATGAGGTCAATAAATCGGTTTGTTTGTTTTTAAAAACCCGCTCCCTGTTTATTAGGGGGGGCGTCTAGTATCGAAATGAAAGTTACCATTTGATATGACGAAGTCGACATTGATCAAACGTTACTTAGCTCTCTAGAGATCACTGGCTTTCGGCCAGTGATTAGAGTCGAGTTTCGCTTTTTTTTATACCGAAAACCGAATGTAACGCGTACCAATTGGGAAATGTCGAATAATTAACGTTTGAAAGTCAATAAAATTAAATAGACAGGCAAGTTAACTGTGAGATATTACAATTTATAGATGATATAAAAAGTTTTAAGAAGTTCTGAACCGAGCAAGCGCTTCTCTGAAAGAAGCCTTTTGTGGACATCGAGGAAAAGCGTACATACATACATACATACATTTTCGCTTTTATATTTATAGATTAAAACTTGGCAGGTGCCCGTACTTAATGAGGTCGACTTTGACTGTGGGGTAGTATTTTATTTACTGCGGGGCAGGATTTTTTATTTTTTGTTGTGGTGAAAACCAGCTCCCCATAGAAAGGGGATTGGCCAAATTGAATAGCAATTGTCTAATATGAGGAGAGACTCCACATTGATCAAAGCTGATTGCTTTCGGATGTTTCCAGAAAAATGCCGCCACAATTAGTTTCGCTTTTATTATACGAAAAAGCTTAATGCACATGCGGCGATCGAAAACTGTTGAATATTTATCTTTTCAAAGTCGAGCAAATTAAATAGACAGGCGACCCCCATTGTTAACTCGTAGATATTATGATTTAGACGTGATATAAAATTTTTTAAGAAGAAGTGAGTCGACCGATCGCTTCTCGGAAAAAAGCCTTTCTCGGACATACACAAAAAGCGAACATACATACATTTTCGCTTTTATATCTATAAATATAAACGCGAAAATGTTTGTGTGTGTGTGTGTATGTGTGTGTGCGTTTTCGTGTATGTCCAAGAAAGGTTTCTTTCCGAGAACCAATCGGTCGCCTCACAATTTCTTAAAACTTTTTATATCACGCCTAAATGATAATATCTACGAGTTAAGAACGGGGGTCGCCTGTCTAATTAATTTGCCCGACTTTGAAAAGATAAATATTCAACAATTTTCGATCGCCGCATGTGCATTAAGCTTTTTCGTATAAAAAAAGAAGCAAACAGACTCACGGCAAATAAAATACTGTCCCGCACTCGAAGTTTCCGTCATGAACTCGTCAAAAACGGGCACCTGTCAAGTCGCACTTTTTTTTTCACACTTTATTATTTTCCAACTGTGGCAAGGCTTCGTTTTTTTTTTTAAAACAACCAACGATTTTTGTTTTCATTTACCCAAAAACACACACACCTGCAAACACCTGGGTAACGCCGGGTACCCCCCGCTAGTTTATAGATAAAAGGCAAAACGGCTGCATGCGTTTTTGTATGTCCATCAAAGGCTTTTTTTGTGGGGGTTCTTGACGAGGTTACATTTATTTAGAAGTTTCCTTATACTTCCTAGATTATAATATCTACGATTCAATGGAAAACAGATGTTGTCTCTACATTTATTTTGATCGACTTTTAAAAGATTCCCTCTATTTCACCCTTTCGCGTGTTTGTCTTTTTCATATAAATAAAGCCAAACTAATTGAAGCAAAATCATTCACCAGCCTTCCGGCCGGGACATCCAAAAAGGCAATCAGCTTTGATCAATGTGGGGGAAACCCTTCATATCAGACAATTGCTATTCATTTGGACGCTGCTAGAGTTCCCCCTTTTTCGTGGGGAAACAGATATGGCATAAACTGGCCTACAGCCAGATTTAAGTGCATGATTCTTAACTTAAGCCAAATGTTTATTTCTGCACCTGTGTGAACTCATTCACTTAACTATTCATTTCTGTAAGTCAACTTTTTGATTGATATCACTAAATTTGAACGCTTTTCACTTCCTGTCGCATTATAGCGTAATGGTAAGATATCAGGTTTTCTTTCCCATCCTCGCGTCATGGGTTCGAACCTGCCTGTCTACTACCACTGTTTTTTTTTTTTGCTCTACACATCCGGGCAATGCCGGGCACCTCCACTAGTCTATATATATATATATAAGCGAAAACGTATGTATGTGTGTGTGTATGCATGTACGCTTTTCCTCAATGTCCAGAAAAGGCTTCTTTCAGAGAAGCGCTCGCTCAGTTCGCAATTTCTTAAAACTTTTTATATCATCTATAAATTGTAATATCTCTCACTTAAACACGGAGCTAGCCTGTCTATTTAATTTTATTGACTTTCAAACGTTAATTATTCGACATTTCCTGCATCGGCACACGTTACATTCGGTTTTCGGTATAAAAAAAAGTGAAACTCGACTCTAATCACTGGCCGAAAGCCAGTGTTCTCTAGAGAGCTAAGTAACGTTTGGTCAATGTCGACTTCGTCATATCAGACGGTAGCTTTCATTTTGAGACGAGACACTCCCCCTAATAAACAGGGAGCTGTTAGTTAAAAGCAAACAAATCGATTTATTGACCTCATTAAAAACTGTCCCGCACAAAATGCTAACTGCTGAATAGCTATTGCCGTCACGTTAATCAAAAATGCGCACCTGTTTTTTTTTTCACACTTTACTATTTTCCAACTGCGCGTTGTCAAGGCTTCATTTTTTTTTTCACATTTCGGGGTTTTTTCACACACACCTACAAACACCCGGGCAACGCCGGGTACCCCTCACTAGTCTTATAAAGCTCAAACGTTGGTTTGCATGTATATGTGTGTGTGTTCGTATGTCCACTAAAAACTTTTGTCAGCCACATCGGGCCGGGTCAAAACCGGTACCATCTGAAAGACAGATCCCTCGGATGCATAATATCTGAAAATTAGAAAAAAAAAAAGATTACTTCTGTAGTGGTCCACTGGACCATTCCTTGCAAGAAGAGATCACTTTTTGAGTTGAGATTTTTGGAAATCACGTACTTGTAGAAAACTGAATGTATGTTTTAAAAACGCTATTTTGATAAGTGGCCATGACATCATAAGTTGCCGTGGCCATGACAGCTAGCACATTAGGTTTCCCCCCCCCCTTTTCCTTTTTTTGCGTTTCAAGTTCAAGCTTGCCTACTGCAGCTAATTTTTTTTTTTTTGCAGTTGCATGGGCACTTGCTATTTTGATTGAAAGAAAAGTTTTTTTTGTTTTTGTTTTTTTTTTTAGGTGGAGTTCCAGAGCATGGGTAACAAAAGTGCTTCTCTTCGTATCCCCTCTACCAAAACATCTGGTGGGAAAATTGTCACCTACTTTGTTTTTGAGGTGATTCCATTCCTTTATTTTTTTAAATTGTTGTGGGGATATTAATATAAGTGCTCAATATCCTTAGTATAGCAGCTGTGTCCAAACCTTATTTCATGTTCACCCAGGTAACACTGAGTATCTATGCTAGTGGCTTAATAAAGGGGGGAGGGTTTCAAATATATCAGTTGGTTGAATTTCAGACTGAAGGTTTCAGTTTCCAAAATTTGTTATTTACCATTAATGCAGTATTCTCCATTTCTAGAAGTAGTTAAGGTCTTCACAATGTATTTATTATGTTTGAAAAAGTTGTGACTGACAAACAATCTATTTACATAAGAACATTGAAATGTAATGCTTTAAAAGGATAATGCAGTGTTTTGAAATAGTGCTAAGCGGAATTATTTTGTTAAAAGAACATTAAATGCAATGGTTTACAGTATTAAGCAATATATTTACTACGCTTAAAAAATTTATGCAATATATTATGTCTTAAAAAATTCTGATAGACATATGGAGAAAATCTATAAATATAAAAGCAAAAATGTATGTATGTTTGTATGTGTGTTCGCTTTTTCTGTATGTCTACAAAAGGCTTTTTTCAGAGAAGCGGTCGGTCGCTTAACTTTTTAAAACTTTTTATATCACATGTAAATCGTAATATCTCACAGTTAACAACTTGGCTCGCCTGTCTATTTAATTTGCTCGACTTCGGGAAGATAAATATTCAACATTTGTCGCTCGCCACATGTGGGTTAGTTTTTTCCTATAACATCTTGGGAAAATAAAAATAAAAAAAAGCGTTCCCGCAGTAAATGAAATACTATTCCACAGTCAAACTTGACCTCATTAAGTCATTAAAACGTGCACCTGCCAAACCCAAGTAATTAAATAAATTCAAACATGTTTCCGTTAGCATCTCGCAGTGGCCCAATGGTTAAAACCATCGCACTCTTTTTTTTCACACTTTAATTTACAACTTTGCCTCAACGATTCGGGTTCAATCCTCATACTTACCTACCAAAACATTTTTTTTTATTTTACCCCCCCCCCCCCGGAGTTTTGATTTACTCAAAACCACACACACCTCCAAACACCCGGGCAATGCCGGGTACCCCTCGCTAGTCTATTTATAAAAGATTTAAAGTAGTTCTACTTAGAATGGAATTATTTGTTCTTTCTGTCTTTAAAATATACTATTTAGGATTTATAATAAACTAAAAACATGACCAATAAAGACCTCTAACTCAATTGAATTCACTCCACACAATGTAACTTGAATAAAAGTTAATATTACCATCATATTTGGAGCATTAAAAATAAGAAACATCAAATAAACTGAGGATTTAAAAAATAGAAATTTCAGCTCATGAAAATAATAAGTAGAAACAAAAACTTGTTATACTTTGGAACCATTTAATTTATGCAATTTTAATGTAGCCTTTTTTGTTTCTGTTTTTTTTTTTTTTACATGCATCAACTATTTAAAAATTTCTTTGAAAAATAGATGTTAGATTTTCATAATTTTCTGAACTTATTGACTTTTAGATGAATTTATTTTCAAAATGTTTTTTCTAACATATATTAAACAAAATTTTTTTGCACTGCCGTTTATTTAAGAATTCAATTTCAAAAAAAAAAAAAAAAAAAAAAAAAAAAGAGGGGGACCCTTGAATAATAAAATACCAATATGATTTTACGGATTTTTCGTCTGAACTACTACTATTACTGATACTAAAACTGGATCTTGTTTATTTCCGTGCACACTGGATGACATCAATTAAAGAGGTCAAAGACATTAGGAAAATCCTTTGTCATGCACTAAAACAGGTGAAACACATTAGGAAGAGATTTTTATGACATAAAAAATGCTGAAGTAACAAGAGGATGACTTCATCCATTAAAACAGAACATAGACGACCTGTGACTTGTATGGTTACGGTTCATCTATGCATCTATGTGAACAGTGATTGCACATGTATCCACATAAAATGTTATAAAGGAAATATATTTTATGTATTGGTTTTCAGTATTTACTACAATAGTGCTCAATATGCGAGTAGAGCTAGGTAGTAAGTTATGAAAATATATATGGTAATTAAACTATACAGAATCTTCTGAGCTTCATCCCCTGTAAGAAATTGTCTAGCTAGAATGGATGCTATATATATACACTAGACAAACTGGTTAATATTAAACTTCCACCTGACACAAATATATTTTGTTCAGATTTCATAAAATGAAATTGGGGGGGGGGATAATAAAAAATGCAATATTGTTTAGAAATTATACACTTTTTTTAATCAGTATATTGTGATTTTTCCAACATCCTGGATTTTATTGATAGTAAGTTTCCTAGTTACCTATATAATATGTGATACATGTATTGAAAAATAAATAGATATACTGAAGATTATTATCCAAAATATGGTCTCCAATTGTTTTTGTTCATTCTCTTTTACCATTCTGGTTTTCTGCCTTCATAAATACGCATATACTTGTTTACCAGCAATGCTTCAAGCAAACTACTATATTGTAATTTATTTAATAAAAAAAAAAAATAACTTCAAATAATAAATATTCTTAGAGATTTTAATGCCTTTTGTGTCTGGTTTGACCCATCCTCCTATTTTAAAATTGGAATTAAATATGGGTCCCTCTCTCCAATCATGAGGATAGAATTAAACACAAGGTCTTTTTTGTCAAAATCCAGCTCCACCCTTCCCCCAAAATGGGGCGGAGGGCTAGATTGAGACAAAAATAATAGCTTCAGTCTAGATGGATTTCTCCTGTATTGACTGAGGGCGGAAAAGAGGGAGTGTAATATCAGAAGAGTAAAGATGGGTTACTGAGCCATCTTTAATTGCAATTATAAAAAAAAAGGTGAAAAGAAAGAAAAAAACAACATCATGTGAATATGAGTTACAGAAATGGTTGCAATTGAAAGTCAGAAAAAGATAATTTTCATTTTCCGGCATTTCACGGTTTTCATCCATTAATTTATTTAGAGATCATATGCTTATTTGTGCTATTATTAGTTCGACACTAGAATACATTTTTTTACAATGTTATTCTTTTATAAATTGAATGCCACTGCCTGATTCTAGGTTAAGAGGAGAGAGAGAGAAAAATAATAAATAAATTGTCTTTTGTTGTTTAGGATCCACGCTGTTAACAATCATTGCAAGAGTTGGGTCAGTGTGGAGAAATGCTGAAAAAAGACTGAAAAAAAAAAATGTCCAGGAAAAAGGCATGACTCAGTTTTGAGCTTGATGTGGGCGAGGTGAAGGAGGGGGGTGACTTCCTCTTCGGACTCACGATTTGACTAATAAAAACTACAAAATAGCACACTAACATACTATTCTCTTCTCAATCAGAGGAAGATAAATCATTCTAGATTGAGGTAATTTTTAATATTTGTCCCAAATGAGTTTTGTCCGTTGTATTTACTTCACATTAAACGGAGCTTGTATCAACTCCAGCTCTTGCAGGGAGGCAAGTAAATAGGGACAATTATAATTTTATCCGATCTTTGGGCTATGATAATCCTAGTATTGGTTTGGTCTTAGCACTATAAAAATTACCTCCCCCTTTCAGATGCAAGTGAATTAATTACTGTCTGTTACCTAGATGATCCCCATTTGTGAGGGAATGCCGAAAGAACTATGGTTTAGTTGTTTTATTCTATAGCATCTCAACCCTTTTCAGGTTAATGCCAAACCAGTAATTTCAGATAAAAAAAAGAAAGAAAAAAAGATCTTCAAATATTCATTCATGAATTCATGATGTTTAGTTTGGTTGTTTCGTTCAGAAAAAATATTTTTTGTTTTTCTAAGACATGATTGAGTTTTGCAAAGGAAAATAGGGGGGGGAAAAAAAGTCAGGAAGCAGATATCTTCAGACAGCCTGATCTGGTAACACCAGAGGTATTTTTGGTACCAATTGAGAGTGCTCCTCCCTGCTCTCGTTTGTTTTTTTTATTAATCTTATTTCCTGTAACCTTTGTTCTGCTTAACTTATTTCCTCTTATTTTTTTTTTAATTCCTAACACTTGAGGAAGAGACGAATATCGATAGTACCACACAGGCTTCAGTTCCATAGTTCATTCAAGATGCTAGATATTTAGAGCATGTTCAGAGGCTTTTGACACAAATAGTCTATGGACTCCTCACAAAGTCTTACAAACAATGATTGGAGGCCCTCAATGTGTACTCACTGTGGCGTAGGCAGATGCATAGTGACCGAATCTTCAACTTCATCATGCATGTCAACTACAATGGGTCTTGTGACCTCTTTACACCAGCTCCACAGAGACAGCTCCATGGTAACTTAGGGAAACTGTACCTGAGATGATTTTGATTTAATCGTCAGAAGACTTTTTTTTCAGTTTGAGTTGCTGCACCGTGAAACTGTGGTAAGTCTACATACATCTAAATGGTTCAAGGCAGCACGGGATGCATCATGGGCACTTATCTCTCATTTGAGTAACAAATTATGCAAGGAGACCTGGCTCTGGCATACAGCATCATCAACAAATTTAAATTTACCTTTGGAAATTTTCACCCCACCAATAAGTCATGGTCTCTATGGCATTCAGCAAAAGAGATGTACTAGAAGCGCTTCCCCACTGAGCAAATTAGGCACAAGGCCGGATTTTAATGTTGAGAGAGAGGGGGGGGAGACCAACTGCCCGAGGGGGAACTAATGGTGACAGTTAGTATGGAGAGTTTCCCCTACATTGACTAAAACTGATTGCTACAAGGTTCGATATGTAGGGTTGCCCCCACATATAACTGATTGCAGTATATGCCAGAACAGATACTACACTTTGATCTTTGCCTCCCGGGCCAAGAAGGCTGGGGGCTGTTCTCATGAACAGTCTACCACAAGAAGTAATCACGATGCCTACCATATCCAAGTTGGACGCAAATTCAGACTATATAGATGCATATGGCTTGTTGTACTTTGCCATTTTTCGCCAAATATATTTGATTTAAGCACTTGTGTTACCAAAGAAAGTGAAAGCTACTGCATAATTTTTATTAAGTCTGAATTTAAAACAAAGAAATGTAGAGGACGTTTTGTCATATATATTCTACAAATGTTAAAGGAAAGATTTGGATTTTATGTATCACTTGTTATCTAAAAACATAACTTTGTAGTATAATCACTGATAGATACAGTAATTTTTATGAAAAGAGCAAACACATAATATAATACAAAAAGTGACACTAACATTTCTTTATAATGTAGTGTTTCTTTATAGAAGGGCTTGAATCTGAGGTGAGGGTAGTTACTCTTATTCCCATAATGAAATTAGTAATTCAAAAAGGAATCAGTTGCTCAGATTTAATATACAAAATCAAATATGGTACTAATTTTTGTTTTTGAAGACACTTAACAGTAATTAGTCTAAATTGATGCCAAAGCAAATTTGTATATGTAGGTTTTGATTAGAAAGCTATACCAGCCAACGATACAGGGGGAAATTCTCACTACTTTATGGAGAAAATGAAAGAGAACAGATTTATTGAAATCAAAGATAAAAGTTAAAATGAATTTAGTGCTTCTATAAAAGACCCATATCAAACTTTTTCAGATTGTGATTTACAGAATAGACTGTCACCAAACAATCAATTAGAATTGACATTAAATAAAACCGCTTTTTCATTTACCCCCACCCCAAATTAAGGTTAAAGTGGATTAACCCCACCTCCTCACTGTGTTAAGGATAGGTTTCATTTATTTTTTTTTATATCATTAACTGATTCAACATTTCTGAATTTTAGAAATGAGAATTGATTATTCGTATTATTTAGATTTTTTTAAACTATTGTCTTTATCTTAAGTATTATTTCCATATTTTGGTCGATGAAACCTCTGACTTTCTTCAGGCGTATCTTGTCGAACTCAGGAATCTGTCGGACTTCTGAATCTTTCTTGTTTGCAAGGACCCATAGCGTAAGTACTTGGTAAAATGTCAGTAGTAAAGTTACACTCTTCTGGAGGTTGAAAGTTCAATCTTCAGTGCAGGCAACACTCAAAATACAATTGCGAATTACTTCAGACTTTTATTTTGTCATAGCTGATGGAACGAGAGCCTGTTACATAGATTAAATAAAGAGTTCTGTTCAAAATCCCATGCACATTCATGAAGTCAACAAGATATAGATAAAGATGGTCGGAGGTTACATTGAACAAAAAGCTGTGAAAATAACACTCAAGATGAGAACAGTAGTCCAAATAATACAAGTTATTTGTTTTTCTGTTTTTTTTTTGTTTTGTTTTTTTAAGAGGTTTTGTCTGTTTTCTTTCAGGGGAGATTTAAAAATTATTTTAAACACT
Organism: Euprymna scolopes; assembly: GCF_053919585.1. NCBI lineage: Eukaryota > Metazoa > Mollusca > Cephalopoda > Sepiida > Sepiolidae > Euprymna > Euprymna scolopes. The sequence goes on along the minus strand of NC_136499.1, from coordinate 24,096,707 downwards.
TTTGTATTCATATGATTTAGTGTCGGCTTTTTTTTTTTTTTTTTTAAACATTTTTGTGGCTTTCAAATCTTAAAGTGCTTTGGCCATTCACAAAAAAAAAAAAATGTAAACATGATTAAGTTAATCATGCTTACATTTTTTTTGTAATCATTGATTAACCTCTCCACACACCGAATAAATACAGGAAACTATTTAATGGTTGAAAAAGTTTCAAGAGATATAAAAATAGTTTTAAAAAATCCACTGCAACCAAAAAAATTAATCGATTAACTCACAAGTGTTACCTTTAAAAGCATTCATAAAAAAGTAGAAAATTATTTAATCATAAATTGATTACTAATTTTGAAAAAGAAAACAAGTTCTAAAACATCTGCTGCAGGTGGATGAATGAAATTATAGCAGTGTAGGTGCTTCTTCCATAGTTTTTTCTAATGATACATTCAGAACAGTTTGAAAAGATAGAGTTAAATGAAAAAAAAAAACAAAAGAAAAAAAAAAATGGGTGCTTGTTCATAAAGAAATCGCAGTTCCAGATAAATTTACAGGAAAACTATTTGATATATTTGATACTGGAAAAAGTACTTATACAAATCAACTTCCATGGTGGTAAATTTTTATTTACTGTCCACCTCAACAATCTCCTAAATGGCATTCCGAAGTTTATTTTTGATGCAAGCGCTTTCACGTACAAAAATGGCCATTAGTGATATCTAGGGCTATGAGAACAGCATATTTTTTACCTTGTTTTGTGTCGGATATATATACTCGAGAGTAAAAACAATGAAAATATGCTGTTGTCATAGCCCTAGTGATAACATAAGAAATTTCATTGCTTAATATCCGGAAAACGAGTTATGGCAAAATTAAATACTATATTCGTTTTCAGCAGACCCGAAAACTTAACTAAAGTCATTTTAAAGGAAATTGTTAAGGTGGAAAGTAAGTAAAAATTTACCGTCTTTGTTTAATTTCCCAACTATTTTTTTCTTTTAAATAATCTATAGTGCTGATTACTGAAAACAATTATCGAAAACAAATTAAAAAGCATCTATATAAATACATCAGTTAAAAAAAACAAGTGAGTATTTGTTTAGATTAGTGATCTCTTTTAAACCAAAGCATTTCAGGTGAAAACATTACGTACTTAAAAAGTGTCCAGTAGTAGATGTGCTAGATGTATTTTTAACGAAAAATCATTCACAATTACGTTCTGATATTTTTGTATTTAAAAATGTCGGATCGGATTCTTAATTTAAATCAAGGAAGATAAATCAGTTTGTCATATTGAATTAGTCGCACAACTTCTCTACATTAAGACATACGATAAAACTCGACAAATTCTATTTTTTTTTAGGAGGTAATTATTTTTCTACTGCATCATTTTTCATAATTTTTTAAGTTTTAATTTTGACATGCCACATAGGTACGTAATGTTTTCGCCTAAAATTCGTTGGTTTAAAACATAACTAATCTACACAAAGCACTAAAGAACATGCAATGTAAATAAATCTTTGCTTTTTTATGTTTGTTTATTGGGTTTTTTTCTGGAACCCGACTGTTATCTTGTGTGGTCACTGGCCGTCTTTCAGCTGTTGCGACTCGTTACCGAATTTTACAGGGTCAAAATATTGACAACCATGGAGCTTGGGCGCTTATGTCAACGGATCATCAAATCTAAGGGAGATAACCAATATAGACATAGCAAAGATAATCAATAGCACAATGAAAGAATGTTAAATGAAAAAAAAAAATGATTACACCATTGTAGCTGAGTTCCAGAAATTGCTTACAGAAAGGAAACAAGTTAGCGAAGTTAATCAACAAACTTAAAATATAACAATGTTAAGTAACAAAATAAACGTATTAATTAATATACACAAAACAAAAGTAAACAACCTTTTACAATGTAACGATGTTAATTAATCCACAACAAAAATTAAATAAGCTTGTTTGAAACGATGGTAAGGGAGAAGTATTCCCCTGTATAATTATTGCCATCAGGGAGCCATATGTGATATGACATTTCATTTCCATTAACAAGTTTATTTAATTTTTGTTGTTGAATAATATCGTTACATTGTAACAGGTTGTTTACTTTTGTTTTATGTACGTTAATTAATAAGTTTATTTTGTTACTTAACATTGTTATATTTAAAGTTCGTTGATTAACTTGTTTTCTTTTTGTTGAAATTTCTGGGACTAACTTCAACTTCATCCGGCGATTGCAGGTATAGTATTCGTGTAATGATATCCCCCCCCCATTTAACATTCTTTCGTTGTTCTGATTATTTCAGCGTCCCAAATTATATCTTGCAAAATATGCTTATTTTTGCTATGTCTATGTCGGTTATCTCCCTTAGATTTGATGATCCGTTGACATAAGCGCCGGAGCTTGATATAAGCACACAAAGATTTTGAGGGCAAAATATACAAGTTGATATTTTTTATGATTGACAGATAACAAAAATTCATCGGCTCATATATCGAACGCTTCTTTTTCTATAATACGGGTTACTGAACAAGTTTTGTTTGTTTATTAAATAAAATTAAGCTTTAACTAACGAATTTCAACTAGCTGATAACTACTATAATCCATTCATGTCTATAGTTGATGGAAAATATTTGCAGGATTTTATTTTTGAGCGCTGTCTGTATTTTGGGGGTGACAAAAATCAACAACATTCAATTGATGAATCATTGTTCGAATACAACTACCTTGCGTCTGTAGGCAAAAACATTTAACTGTTGAATGTTAACACAAATAAAATTTGGTGCTTATGCACTTTTGTTACCGTGCTATTTTATATTTTTATTTTTAATAGTATTTTCAAGATAAATTCGAATTTTACGATATCTTTTATATTAAATCGTTAAGTGAAAGTAGAGAATAAGTACATTCCCATGTTAAGAATAACGTTATTTCAGCATGGTAACAAAAGTGCACAAGTGCCTAAAATTCAATAACGGTTGAAAAGAAAAAAAAAATAGTAAAATACAATTATTTCATATTTTTCCTGTCGAAATAAAACTAATTGAAATTAGGTTTCTTTTTTTTTTTTTTTTTTTTTAATTAAATCTGTTACCAATATATTACTTATTTTAAAGAATTTTATGAAATAGTAACATTTGTTTTTCGTATCTTGAAGTTTATTTTTTTATTATAAAATGCTATTAAAAATGAATTATTATTATTATTATTATTATTATTATTATTAATCAATCTGGTAACGGAAATTATTAATTTTAAATCTTTTATCATGGTAATCTTGACAGTCGTCATTATTTTCCATCTAAGGTTAAGAAAGAAATCTTTCTAGACTGAAGCAATTTTTATTTTTGTCCCAATATAGAGTGCTCGTGGAGGAAGGGAAGATGGAGTTTTCCACATTAAAATCTGACGTTGATGAGACTGTCCTCGTGGGGGAGGCGAGTAAACAGAGACTAAGAGTCTAGGGGAGAAATTCTTTATTATTCTTTCTTTACTTGGGAGTCGCCACTTATCAAGGCCCGAAAGCCACTCGAGGATAAGGGTTAATGAATGTAAGGTGGTAGTGTTAGTGTTATTCATTAATATTAAAACCGATTTAGAATTTTAATGATTATTATTTCGTACTTGTGCAGAATACGGATAAGTTGAAATAAGGTTCTTTTTTAATTGCATTTTCACCCCCAAACAAGGCACAGTGCCACTTTGATGTAGGGGGGGGGGACTACTATTTGGGACATAACATTTAAAAATCCATTTTTAACAATAGCAAGAGAAGTTATTTCTTCTACGTAGCTGGATAGGTGATGCACTGCAGAATAATAGGCGACTTGAAGTCCGCAGCAAACATTGTCAGATAAATTAATTTTATTTAAAGAAATAAATATTTAATAAAAGCACATATTTTTTTTATTACACTAAAAACAAATTCAAAACAATAACATTTTGGTATTTTTTTTACGACCTGCCCCAGTGCCCCAGCGTAGTATAAACACCCCCAAGCACCCCATGTTAAGAACGGCTTTCGGAATAAACACCCCTCAACCTCCCCATGTTAAGAACGGATTTCGAGGTTGGGAGGGTGTTTATTCCAAAAGCCGTTCTTAACATGGGGAGATTGGGGTGTTTATAATACGCTGGGGCACGTCGTAAAAATTTACCAACATTCTATTTATTACTTCATGCAAAAAAAATAAATAAATAAAAATAAGTTTTCATCTGACACTGTTTAGGCGACGCGAAGTCCGCAGCAATCGCAGCAGCATTCTTCTGCATTCTCCGTATTTTTACCAATAAATATTATTTTTCTCCTGTAAAAATGAGTGTCACAGTAAGAATTATAAAAAGCACTCACTCCAAAAAGGTAATAGACAGAAATAACGGAACGCAAGATGGAAATTAGATTGTCTATTTTAAGGCTATTAAGTAGCTACAAAGTGCCGACGAAAACAGTTGTCTGAACACAATTAAACTAAACAAAAATAAACAATATTAAATAAAGAAACATACGTCCATAATGCCCTCCCAAAGTAAATAAATAAATATCCCGTTATAAAAATTGTTTAACATAAAAAGGGAGTTTCCTCTAAACTGAACATGCGATGCGAATATTGTTGTTTTTGATGATGTGAAAATTAAACGAAAAAAGAAAACGATAAGAATAAAAAATGGCGATTCTTTTTTTTACCTGAAGGTAGTTTCCTTCGCAATATTCTGCGACCCTGTTAAGATTGGCATAACTTTCCTGGAGATGTTGTCTTCCCTCGGGTATCTCCTCCTCTATCAACTGCACCAGCTCGGTGGTAGCCATTTTGTCTGAACTGAATGCTCGTTCGCTCGCAACTAAAACATTACGTAATTACCTCCCTTTGATACTCTTTTGTTATTCTTGCATAAATTTATTTGGCATTTTATCAATTTTATAATCATTTATTTATAATCATTTATTTACAATCAATTAAGCATCTACTTATTAAATATCTTTAGATGAACAGTTGTGATCAATAATAATTAAAGAGAAGTCGAAATAGTTTATAAAAAAATTTAAATAAATGACAACAACAATAGTGTCAAATGTTCAAAAAAAAATAAAAAAGACAATATCACAATTTCTGCACTTAGCGGCAAGCGGCACTCTAGTAAGGATTGTTTTTACTGCAGTTTGATCTTAAAGACAATCCTATCGGATAAGTTTGGCATTTGAGGAGAGAACCTCTCTCTCTCTCTCTCTCTCTCTCTCTCTCTCTCTCTCTCTCTCTCTCTCTCTCTCTCTCTCTAGCCGTGGCATTTTTGCCCGCGGCACCAAAATCAACAGAGTCTACGCTATTTCGGAAACTAGCTTCGGTGCCCGGCGTTGCCCGGGTGTTTGTATGTGTGTGTTGAGCAAAAAAAAAAAAAAAAAAAAGTGGTAGTAGGCAGACAGGCTCGAACCTGTGACGCAAAGGCGGAAAAGAAAGTAGAGGTGTGTGAAGGGTGTTGGTTGAGCAAAAAAAAGAAAAGAAAAGAAAAATTGCGAGTGCAAAAAAAAAAAAAAAGTGGTAGTAGGCAGGCAGGCTCGAACCCGTATCACGAAGGAGGAACAGAAAGTGAAAAAAAAAAAAAACGTGTTAGCTGTTGTGCCAATCGCCAAAGTCACATAGGTTTAAATTAAGGCTAGATGATCGAAAGGAGGCAGTGATTTTCAAAAATATCGGCTTAAAAAGCGACCCCTCCCTGTAGAAAAATGCCAAGTTGAGAGTGAAGGAATTAATATTTTTAGCAACTTTTTCGATATTTGTTGTCCGAAGGGTCGAGCTTCAAAACGATACTGATCTTGTGAAAATCCGTTGCCTCAATCAAAAGTTTTAGGCAGACATATATACATACATACATACATACATTTAAACAGACATGTGAGAGTTATATTATAGACGGCCTTTTCCATGTTGATTGTGGTATGATACTAGTCTTTTGTAGTTCTAGGAGGGTCACCCTTCCAGGCTTTGCCTTCTCTCTTTCAGTTAGTTTATTTCTAATCGCTTGCTGGGAAATGCCGATGGGGCTACCCAGACATTTTTTGCAGGCAAGAGTGTTCCTCTTATGGGGCATTCACTCTACAATCCCACTTTTCAACCCTAGTGTTACATCTTTTCACTGTGAGAGACAGACAAATACAGACTCTCTCTCTCTCTCTCTCTCTCTCGCTCTCTCTCTCTCTCTCTTTATCATAGCTGAAATAATGTAACAAAGGAAGAGTTGGCTCAATGGGTAATGACATCTAGTTGTAAAGATGGTCGTAATGGTGATGCAGTAGCTGAAGTTTCTGTTCTTTTTTGGTTCAAATAATGTAAAAAACAAAGAGTTGGTTCAATGGGTAGTGACATCTAATTGTTAAGGTATTGTAGTGGTAATGCGGCAGCCAAAGTTTCTGTGTCTCTGCCCCTCATCTTGTAGCTGTAACAAGGAAGAGTCGACTTAATTGGTAGTGACATCTAGTTGTAAATGTCATAGTGGTTTTGCAGCAGCTGAAGTTTCTGGTTTCTTCCAAATAAAAAAAAATGTTTTTTTTTTCACTTTTTGAGATTCTGTTACATGTTTCCCTCGTCACACTCTACCCAGATGGAATGACCAAAGACAGAACTTCAAAAAAATAACATTCAAACCCAATTAGTTCATGAGCTAAGAAGCAGTATTTCATCTATTCTTCACCACATCTCATTTTAGACTTCCTGTCCATGACATCATATCTTGACCCCTCTTTCTAACCTGTCTTGACTGATAACAGAATTTTCCATTCTTTGCTAAATTTTAACTTTTCATGGAAAATTCCAATTTTAACCATCCACATTTAATATTGCTACAGCTGCAGTCGACTCACCAATTTTAATAACCCTTATCCAAGAGTGGCTTTCTGGCTTTGATAAGTGGTGACTTCCTTGTAAAATGTAAAAGAAAAGTCTAAACCTTGCAGCTATAAAGTTATTTCTATCAATACATAATCTAAAAAAAAAAACTGTTCTAGTTCACATAAAATTAATTCTCCTAATGGTAGAGTTTTGCATCACTTTTATGTCTCTTTAGAAAACTTAAAATCAAAATATATTAAACCCTATGTCTAGAATCATTATTTCAATTTTTATATAATTCCATTACATGATTTTGATTCTAGAAAAGGCTTAATATAAAGATGTCTAAAAAAGGAATTGGAACTAAGGGAATCTTGCTGATGTCTAATCACTATGAATAAAATTTAATGTAAATCAGAAATATTTGAACTCTCAATATGTACTCATATTATGCTCACAAAAAGCCCTTAAAATACTCCAGAGAAACTGAAATTTTGGGAATATTTATGAATTATTGTCCAATACCCATTGTTAAACATTCACAAAAAATTGAAGGTATCTGAAATTTTCACAATAGGGTTCATTCTCTCTTTGCATAAACTTAAATTAAACTAAATAAAGCCTACATTGTAACAGTGTCGTTGGATGTAACAATATTGATGATGATGATGATGATGATGATGATGATGATGATGGAAACAAAGAGCGTTGTTAAGAAAGGTTGTTATGCTATTGATTTAATACACACACAATTGTTTGTGGATATAATGAATTGATAAAGAAGAAATCTTTTTTCTTCCAGTATAAATGAGATGACACCAACATCCATTAAAAACACACTAGCTGAAAAAGTTGGCATCCTGAATTATAAAAATATCACCAAAAAAAGTCAGAAATAGTGCCTTTTGGCAATTTGACTCATCTCAATGCCACCCTTGTTAAGAAAGACACTTAATTTAATTCCTTCAGGTGGTCAAAAAATGGGTCAGATGTTATGAGTCGCTTTGGATAGGAAAAACAAGATAGTGGATACGAATTCAAGTGCCCATTAATTGTTGTTCAAGCCTTAGGGAGAGGGGAATTTGATTATCCCCAAAAGATAATTTATTTATCTATTTACTTATATGAAATGGCATTTAGGAAAACCTTTGGTTATACAAATGAAGCAAGAGGAGAAGGGACTCTCCCAGGTGAGTGATGGTGAAAAGTAAAAACCTAATAGAGAATGAAGGCAATGGGACCGTCCTGTTGAGAGTGGCGGTCAGAGATACAGATTTGAGGACAAGCAAGAAAAGGAAAAATTTTTCAGAACTTGAGAATTTCAAAAAACTGTCTGAGATTAGTTTACTGGGAATTGTGAAATGAAATTCTGTGGATCAGGAAGTGAGGTCAAGCCCAACTGATTCTGATAATGAAAGGCAAAAATAGCCTCAAGGACACACTCTTCCTGACCACCAGGGGAACCGACACCATTAAGAGAGAAAAAACCCTTGACTTGTCTCACGATTCCAAGCCACTAAATCCACACCGTGAAGAGACGAGCTCCCAGACTTAGGGTTGACCACCCCAACTTTACTAATAAAAACCACTAGTTCCTGAGCATTTGCATCTTGAGTCACAAACTTATGAATGATTACAATTTTGTAATTTTCAGTGAATAATTATCTGTTTTTTTTTGTTTTTTTTGTTACAATAAACCCAGTTTTCGACTCAGTATTTTTTTACTTTGGCTTGATATGACCTTTACTTTCCAGTGACGTTGACTTGAGAGACCGGGGCTGAAACAGATCGTACACTCTACCAAAAGCAACATGGGGAGAAGAGCAACCTGTCCAACTGGATCCTATCATCAACAAGGACACTCATCAAAGAAACAGCTCAATACTAGCAACCAAATAAAACTCACACCAGACAAATCTGGTAACATCACTTGCTGGACATTATTGGAGTGAAAGGAATACAACATTACCCACCCTTATGCCGAACAACTCTGTTTCAAAATTCATAATGATTGGTTAATTAGTAGTGTTGGGACGATTAATCGGAATCGGAATCGGGAATTGGAAAAATCAAAACTTTTTGGGGTATTTAAATCGGTATTGGTATCAGAAAAATTATAACCTAATTTTCGATTCCAAACCGATTCATTTTTTTGACGATAAAAAATGAAACAAGCACAAATTGTTTGTTTTTTTATATAAGACTGAAAAGGGCCACAGAATAGGTTATAAATCTCATTTACAGATTTAACATTGATTCACAGAGTTTAATTTATTTTATTTATTGGTCATTTATTGAGAGATAACTAGCCCATTCCTCTTGTAAACCTTTTGCATCTTTTTGCTAAATGTCTATATGCCCCAATCCATGTTGGATTCAAAAAATAATAAACGTGGTTATTCATATGTAATTTTATGTTTATTTGCTAGATATAAATGCACAAATATTTTTTCTGTAGAAATTTCTTTTTATGACGGAATAAAATTTGGTGCCCTGGCATACTTTTGGGCATACTTTTTGGCAAACCAAAATGGCAGATTGAAATCTGGCGTTCTGGCACAATGGTATCCCAAAAAAAAAGAATTACCGATTATTTTACATTGAATGTATATTCGAAACTGGTCTTCCACTCTAAATACTGAAATGATTGCTTTTCTTTCGGTCAAGTTTTTTAAGGGCTTCACACGTAATCACCTATAAAGTAATTTTTGGAATAAGGATTTTGCTGAGAGTGTGATTGTAAAAATTTGTCATTATTATTATTATCATTATTATTATTATTATTATTGGCAAGGATGAGAGTAGCCGCTCACTGCATGAGACACAGCGAAGAGGAAGCAAGCAAGCTAGTTATCTGGATACCAACAGACGGACACCCAAACCATAGTAGAAGAATGACCTACATTAATAATCTGCTACAGGACAAAGGATTGGAAAGTGTTTGGGACCTGCAAACTCATGCGAGATCGAAAGAACTGGAGAAGTCATGTAGATTCGGTGGTGAAGCGTCCTGAAAGACGATAGAGATGATGAGATGAAATTATTGGCTCACAAGGAGCTTTTATACTGGTCACGAAATATCTCACTTTGAAAACAACCTGGAAGCTGAGTGATAGCAAGTCTCCCCAAGTTTCCAGTACTCTCCACCTCTTTTGATAACATTTGCAAATGAATTTGCGTTATCACAATAGCTGCTTACCAGTGATTTCTCACTTGCAGCGGCCATTGGTCTCCATTGAAATTTGAGTGGTAATAATCCTCCCCAAGGTCCCAGTTCACTTCGCACTTGTCCAGTGGAGGTCTAGTCAGTGCTATCTCCTCAGTTGTCGGAATTTTATCTTGCTTCCAGATAAATTAACTAACCTGGAAAAAAAAATGACAGCATGAAATAAAAGGTGGGGGGGTAAAGAATAAAGTATAAAGGTCTTGCTTTGAAACGAAGAAGAGATTTTATTCACAATAAAATTAGTTGCAAATTTTCCCTTTACAGGTATTAAATTCAAAAAACGCCAAGGTAACGTGTAATGAAAAAAATAAAACTGGTTCTTATAATGAAGATGTCGTATCCATGAACAAATACAATAATAAGATTCAAAATAGTAGTTTCTAATAACATTCTCATATGTAGTAAATTTTAGGAGCATACTCATAAATTGAAAGCCAGTCAGGCACATGCCTTTTTCTTTTTTTTTCGTTTAAAGTCCTTTTAGAATTTTCTCTCCTCCATTTGGTGCAAACCATAGACATGCAGATGGATTTCAGAAGTATGGCCGCGTATTCTTGCCGGGTTTTCTTCTTTGTAGGAGGTTCCAAAATTCCTTGTCACGTAAAATAAGGTCTTTTCTTAAAATAATTAGACTCCTTCAAATTATGTGCAAAACCATAGCCATGTAGATAGTTTTCAGAAGTATGCCTCGTCGCATACCCAGTGTATTCTTGTCGGTTTTCTTCTTTAAAGGAGGTTCATCAAAATTCCATTTTCAGCGCCGGGCAATGAAACGAACGTCCAATCTCCATGTCGGCGGAATTTCAAAAGAGGCCGAAATCCACGCTGAGCTCATGATGTCATCACGGAGCTAGCATTTCCCTTTTCTCCAAATTAAAGGGAGTTTCGTACAAACCCAAAATATACAAAACTAAAAATAAAAAAAAGATATGAAATACAAAAAATCGAATACAAGAACCAGATAAAAAAGTAATAAATGTAAACGGGAGGGGGGGATGCACCATTATTGGTACAAAAAAAATTCCAATACAGTCTTTCTATCCTCCTTGACCCTTCTCAGCTATTTGGTATCACTCTTTTGGGTGACGGTAATGGAGCAATGGGAGGGGATAGAGAACACATATATATATATATAGCTTCAATATTCTTGGTTCCATGTGACACTTTTTCATGTTTTGCCTCTGCAGCAGTTTTTCTGGCTCGCATGTATTAGTCTTCGCATTCAAGAGTTTTCCTTAATATTTCAGCTGTTTTCATTATTTTATTTGTTGTATTTGTTATTTTTATTTGTTGTATTTTTCCAGCCATTCCTCTGATCCTAATTTCTCCCATTCTTTTTTCAAAGCTTTTCAGAATTATTATTATTATTATTATTATTATTATAACAATGCCCACGCCATCCCCATGTTAAAAATGGTTTTCTAAATATTAACATTATTAAGAAATTCGTTCATAACAATGGTAGAGGCATTGTTAAATATTTTGTTATTACCACGTTTTCTCATTTTGCCTGCCATTCGTTAACTATTTTCAACTGTTTATGAAAATTTTCAAGTCGCATGTTGTACACTAACGACGAACTGATACAATATAGCTTTGTTTTAAAATCAAGATAAAGCTTTGGTTGTGTGGTGGGGAACCACCCTCCAAATGGCCTAATCCATCGTCTATATAAACTTTACTTATGGCGATCCCAGGCGGGGATATAATTCCAGAGTGACCCACGCATGCTTGGTGAATTACCTACACTTTTCGTTTGTAACTTTTCCATTTTTCATGTAATACATGTTTTTTATGTAATACATGTTTTTCATGTAATACATGTTTTTCATGTAATACATTTTTTTTTATGTAATACATGTTTTTTATGTAATGCATAATAAACTGTTTTCCGTTGTTCTGTTATTCCTTGTGAGCCATAACACTGGCAACATTGGATTCAAGAAACATACTTACATCTAAAATAATGTTCTGAAAATATTAACGACATTGGACTCAAATGTTTATCACGCTTAAGAAAGTGTTTAGCGTAACACTTGCGACTGAAGGACTCGTGGGAATTTAAAAAAAAAAAAAGATTAACAACTGTTAATTGACCTTAAAAAAGGAGAAAAAAGATAAGCATAGAACGAAAAGGAGTTGGAGAAAAAAGTTTGTCGATGCTAAATCCAACCAGACAAAATGGACCAACTAAAATTAGCATTAGCACATTTAACTAAGTTATAAATTGAAGCGGCAGAACGTCAACAACGTGCAGAGAACCATCAAAAGGAATTACACAAACAATGGGCAGAACGCCAACAGCAAACAGAGGACAAATAGACCAAATTATAAAAATAGTCGGCTGATTTACACAAACAATTTGCAGAACGTCAATTATGAACAGAGGAATTACTGGCAGAAATCACAAAGAATAGCACACACTCTGAAAGTGATTCAGCTTTTTCTCAATTTCGCAATAGATAATTTTAAGTACAAGGAGGATGAAAAATCATTTGCAGCTTATTTCAGGAGATATGAGGATTTTTTCAATATCGACTGCTGTAACTGGTCTGACCAGAAGAAGACCAGACTGCTGCTACGAAAACTTGAAATGGCTGAACATGACAAATTCATGGATTACATCTTACCATAGAAAACCGCGGATTTATGGTTTAATGAGACGGTAAATCTGTTAGCAGAACTGTTCTCCCCGAAAACGTCTCTTTTTCATAAGCGATGGAGATGTTTGAAAGTGGCCAAAGACGATAATGACGACTTTGCCGCGTACGCAGCAGTAGTGAACAAGCATTGTGATAACTTTAAGTTGTCTGAATTAACAGCAGACAATTTTAAATGCCTTGTTTTTGCACAAGGTTTAACCTTGGGAAAAGATGCGAAAATCAGGGAGAGTTCTTACAAAGTTAGAAAATGAACTGAACTTAACACTGCAAAAATTGACTGAGGATTGTCAAAAAGTTGAAATAATAAAAAAAGATGTGAGAAATATCGAAGCAGGTATTGCAAATATAAAAAAAAATAACTAAGAAAAAAACGTTGAGACGGTACACAGAAAATTACCCCCAAAAGTCGGAAAAATCAAAAGCACCGAGCCCTTGCTTCACATGTGGTGGTAAGCACTGGGGCAAGGATTACCCATTCTTAATAAAAAGATGCCTTATATGTAATAAAATCGGACATAAAAGCTTTCACTGCAGGAAAAATCAGAACAAAAGCTGGGTACATCAAACAATAACTAGAGACGTCGTAGAGGAAACCTACTAAATAACGGTCAACATTCTCGGCAAGGATATTAAATTTCGATTAGACAGTGGATCGGATCTTTCAATAATAAATTTCAAAACATAGAAGAAATTACGAAAACTGACTATGCTAAGAACCAACAGAACAGCAACGGCCGTCAATGGTATAAAAATTAATTTTGAGGGTAAATTATCAACATTACCTTGCTGGGAAAAATGAAAAAATTAAAAATGTATATATTAAAAAATAGTGAGAACCTGTTTGGTTCCGATAGTATGGATGAATTTCATTTGTGGGATCTTCCTATATCCACATTTTAAAAAAACAAAATAGAAACCCATCCACCGGAAACTGAGAAACTTATAACCAGTTTTAAAAAAGAATTCCCTAATGTATTTTTTCCTGGCCTTGGGAGATGCACAAAAATGGACGCGGATTTTAAGCTAAAACCAGGTACACAACCAATGTTAAAAAAAATGTAATGTCCCGTTCGCATCTCTGAACAAGATAAATCAGGAACTGGAGAGATTGGAAAACATCGGTATACTAGTTAAAATTGAATATAGTGTGTGGGCTGCTCCAGCAGTCTATGTAAAAAAAAGGTCTGGAGAAATCCGTGTTTGCGCCGACTTCTCGACCAGACTCAATGGGTCATTAGAAGACTTTCACTATCCATTACCCAGCCCAGAGGAGGTGTTCATGAAATTAAATGGCGGCAAGTTTTTCTCTAAGATCAACCTGAGCGACGCTTACTTACAAATTTCTGTAAACGACAAAAGCGCTAACCTCCTCTGTATTAATACTCATCGGGGTTTGTACAGATATGAAAGGCTCGCGTTTGGGGTCAAGGTAGCACTCACGATATTCCAACAAGTCATGGATACCATACTGAGGGACCTGGACACCACCATTGCATATCTAGATGACATCATTATAGCGAGGAACACGTAAACCATATCAGACAAGTATTCAGTTGGATACAAAATTATGGGTTTAAGATCAAAGAAGACAAGTGTAAATTCTTTTTACAAAAAATCAAGTACCTAGGACATATCATTGATAAAGATGGCAGACGTCCAGATACGGACAGGGCGAATGCCATTAGAGAAACACCGGCACTGGAAAACATAGCACAATTACAAAGTTTTTTAAGTTTTATATATATATATATATATATATATATATATATATATATATATATATATATATATATATATAAAACAAAAAACTATGGAATTTCTGCCGCACCCCAAAGAACCTAACTTTTCAAAGAACACTCTCGGACAAGAATGGGAAACATGGAAAAACCAATTCCAGTTATTTTTACAAGCAACAGAGTCAGATAAGAAGCTGGGGAAGGTTAAAACATCGATACTATTGACCTGTATAGGAAATGAAGGAAGAAAAATTTACTACACCTTCAATTTCGGGAACGAAGAACAGAAATACAACTTGGAAAATGCGATATAAAAATTCGACTTGCACTGCCAAGAAAAACCCCAACTTTTCTTACATACCAATTCTTGACTTGCAAACAAAAAGAAACAGAGATTTTATGAATGTGTCACTGAACTACGACAAAAAGCAAGCAAATGCGAATTTGGAGAACTTACCAAGAGACTAATAAAAGACACTCTCATCTGTGGCATTAATGATAACATGCTTCGAGGAAGAATGCTGGGAGAACCGTTGTTGGATTTAGAAAAAGCAATTCAAGCAAGGCTCAATGCTGAAGAAACGAAGAGACACTCTAAAATAATGTCTACGTCAGACACAGAAAATATATCACTAATTCAGGACATAAAGAAAACCAGAATAGTAAAAAACAAGATGTCTGCACATGCAACCTTTAAACAAGAAGACAAAAACCCCGCCAAAACACAGTACTGGATCGAAAAATGTACCTATTGCTCCAGTTTGCACCAGAAAAATAACCATCCCACATACAACAAAACCTGTACAAACTGTGGAAAAAAAAGGGCATTATACACGAATGTGTCAAACAAAAAAGAAAAAATTATACAATGTTGGACAATCATACAACTCAGACCATGAGGAGTCAGACCAGTTTAACTTGGACGCCATATTGAAAAAAAAAATATACACATGCTCCAAACTGACAAGTGGAAAATAAAACTACAAGGTAATGAAACATTTATTAATTTTAAAATTGATACAGGAGCTGAAGTGAATGCAATACCAGTAAAGATTTACAACACAATAAAACCTAAACCTAAATCAACAAAAACAACAATAAAACTAACTACATACAATAGTACATAAATCCCTATAATAGGAAGCTGCATGATACAGCTACAAAACAAAGACATAAAAATAAAAACCCAGTTTATCGTAGCAGATCCTCATGCAAATGTAGTAATTTTTTATTTATTTATCTATTTTTTTTATTAAATTTTCACCCCAAACAAGGCACATTGCCACTTTGGTGTAGGGGGCTACTATTAGGGGCAACAACTACTGGGGTACTATGTTGGGATTTGGACAGCAAGATGTTGGTTCACGTTACACTTGAACTTCTGCATGTCAATACAGTTGGGGAAGCAGGGACCTGGAATGGAATTCCAGAGTCTAACAGTTCTGGGGAAGAAACTACTGGAGTAGAAAGATCTTTTACATCTAGGGATCTCTACTGTGTGGGGGTGGGATTTAGCTGCCTGTCGGGTTTGTCGAGGGTGTCTACGTCGTGGGGGCACAAGTGTCTGCAGTTCGCCAGAGCATTCACCATTAAAATACTTGTAGAACAGGCAGAGGGATGCAACATTTCGTCGATGGGACAGAGGCTGAAGCTTAGATGCCAGTTAAGGGCCTATCAGATTGGCGACTCTCTTTTGAACCTTGTCTAGAAGCGAGAGACTAGTAGCAGATGCACCAGCCCAAATGTGACAGCAGTACTCCATACATGGGCGAATGGTGGCCTTATCGTGGTACAGGATACTTTCGGGTGTCAGTAGTTTTCTGGCACAGTAGAAAGAGCCTACCTTCTTCGCAGCGGCTCTGGCAATGCTTTCAATGTAATTGTTCCAACTCATGTTTCCTGTGAACGTTAGGCCAAGCAGTTTGAAAGATGTACTCTCAAATAAAGAGTCACTGGCCATTGCTATTGGTGGCAGAGAAGGTTTCTTGTAATTATTGAAGGAAACCAGTTTAATCTTGGCAGCATTGAATGTGACCATCCATTTATGTCCCCATTCCACTACAGATTGGAGGTCATCCTCTAGTGTTTTTGCCATTTCTTTAGTTACGTGTTCATTTGTTTTCCTGTCATTCCTGTTATAGAGTGTGGTGTCATCAGCATATATATCCATCTGACTGGGAGGTCATTAATGAATATTAGGAACAATAGAGGTCCAAGGATAGACCCCTGAGGCACTCCCGCATTTATATCATATTGTTTAGATGTATAACCGTCGAGAACAACCTGGATTTTTCTCTGATCTAAGAAGAATTTAATTATGTTAAGTATTCTACCAGTGATACCGTATGATCTAATTTTCCTGAGGAGACCCTCATGCCATACCCTGTCAAAAGCCTTAGATATATCTAGAGCTACCGCTCTACCCTCCCCCACTTTGTCCAGTGAATGGTATATACATTCAGAGATTACAGTGAGGATGTCTGCTGTGGAACAGGCTTGTCTAAATCCATATTGTTTGTCAGTCAGAAGTTTAGCATCTGTAAGGTGATGGACTAGAGCATGGTTAATTATGGTCTCAAATATTTTTGGCGAAAAGTGGGAGGAGGCTAATGGGGCGATAATTCGATGGGTTAGTTCTTTCGCCAGAATTCTTGAATACTGGTACCACAGAAGCAGTTTTCCAACAGCCCGGAAAGCAAGATTCATTAAGGCATTTGTTGTAGAGTTTGGAGAGAACTGGAGCTACTTCGGCTGAGCACTTTTTTAATAGCACAGCTGGGATGAGATCGGGTCCACATGCTTTTTAAGTGTCAAAGTTTTTTATGATAATATGCAGGAGCAGGGGTGATTTTTAGATCATCTAGCGTGGCGTCTGTCCACAAAGGAAAATCAGGCTGGGGGTGGTTGGAAGAGTCCAGTGTGGAGTTTGAGGCAAACCATCTGGCAAGCATATTAGCCTTGTCGGTTGCTGAGCAAACAACCTCATGATTGTTGGTTAGTGGGGGAATTGTTGATTGCCCATTATTTACTACACTGTTGTAGATTTTCCAGAAGTCACGCATTCCTAATTTTTGTGCTTCGATGCGTTTTTTAGTGGTTTCAGTAAATTCTCTCTTAGCTGTCGCTATGTTTTTCTTAACGTTACTTCTAGCTTCTATATACTTCTGTCTGCTTGAACTGAACTTATGTCGGTTAAATCTGCGGTATGCATGCTGCCTTTGAGCAATGGCAGTTGCGCAAGTAGAAGTAAACCACTGGGGAGAGTGGGGCTTGCTATAAAATTTCCGCATGGGAACATGTGCTTCAATTGCTGTTTTGAACCATTCAGTGGTCTCATTTGCGCACTGTTCAGCAGGAAGAGAAAAAATATTTCCCCATGGGGTATCTCTGATAAGATCTCTAATGGCTTCTCAGTCAGCCTTTTTATAATATCTCGTTGCTCTGAGCACTGGCTCTTCAGTTTTGGGTCTAGAGTTTAGGGCGATTTTGACCATTATCACTGCATGATCAGCATTCCCGAATGGGCTGTCAGCATTTGTTATACAATCCTTGGGAACTGTGCAAACACGGCGGAAAATCTAGGATTGATAAAAAGAATATATTCGATAAATAAGACTGATATGGAAATGGACAAATGTATCCATACGATCCTAAAAAAATACCCTATGAGCGACCAAAAACCTGACGTCTTCCGAGAAGAAACTGGGAAAGACCCAACATTACAAATGCTTATAAAATATGCAACATCAACTTGGCCAGAAAATAAAGACATACCACCCACAATAGCACTGCATATGCCAGTTCGGGATGAAATATCGGTCGTCAAAGGACTAGTACTGAAAGGTACACGAATAGTGGTCCCAACCTCTTTAAGAAAAGAAGCGCTACAAAAGATCCATACGGGACACTTAGGAATAGAGAAATGTATTGCACGAACAAAGGAAGTCATGTACTGGCCCAACATAAATCATCAGATAAAAGAAATGATAGGCATACGCACACAGTGTTTAAATCATAGAAACCAACAACCGTCAGAACCTCTAATGCACCATGAAATATCAAAAGTTGTGACAGACATGTTTTATTTATACAATAAAGCGTATGCAGTAATAATAGACTACACAACGAGATACTTTGATATGCATAAACTTGATGAGTGTAAATCACGCACAGTGATCAATAGAATAAAAAACACTTTTGCAAAATTTGGTATTCCACAAATAGTGATCAGCAACAATGGACCTAAACAAACACATCACAACAAGTCCGAACTATTCACAATCTAATGGACTAGTAGAAAGCAATATACAAACTATAAAAAGGGCACCAATAAAATCATTTGAAAGCAATCAAGACCCATAGCTAGCAATGTTAGCACTATGGACATCCCCATTAAAAGATAAATCGTTGTCGCCAGCCCAACAACTAATGAAAAGAATGCTTAGGACAAACCTTCCTAACATCATGCATAATAGATCAATGAAAAGGCATGAAGTAGATAAAAAGTCTAAAGAACTACAAACACTAAGCAAAGACGACACTGTTTGTATTTGCTCCCAAGGAAAATGGAACCTGAAAGGTAAAACTGTGAAAAAACTAAAAGAGCCTCATTCGTATTTAGCAAAAACAGAACAAGGAAAATATTTAAGACATGTTGGGGTGCAGAAGTTTAAGTAAAATTAAATTTTTTTGCCCCAAACAAAATAATAAAAAAAAAAGGGATGAAACAAAACGACTCCTTCTGATTTAAAATGCACCGCATTTATTTTTTAACAAAAACAACAAGGTGAATAAGCAAAGGTTTGATCGGTGAAAGTTCTTTAAAAGTCATTATGATTAAAATGTTAGATGAAAGTCCTTCGTGGAATTAATGAGTTTAGAAGGTTAAAGTCCTGTGTGATTTAAAATTGTGCCGTTGCTGACAAAACCTATTTTTTTTTTTTTTTTTTGCAAAATGCGCAGAGAAAACTGAAATGAATAAAGGTTCATTTATTTGTGCACGTGTGTGTGTGTGTGTGTGTGTGTGTGTGTGTGTGTGAGAGAGTGTGTGACTGCACAAATACTCCCCCCCAGATTGAAAAAAAGATATAAAACTGTTTTTCTCTGTTTTTCAATATGCAACATACTCCTTAAAACATTTTGTACTTTCCTGCCGGTTTTCATTTTGGTAGTTGCGTTGGCATTTTGTACAACAGTAGGTTCTGTAAGAGGTTGCTTCAGTGGGAGAATGTCTTGAAAATCTTCGTCAATGTATGCCGGTGTAAGTCGGTCCAACGTGATAGTGTCTCTTTTCCTGTTTTTTTCAAACAGTGAAATATTTATCCTGCCTGTCCAGAACTGGGTATGGACCCGAATAATTTGGACAAACTGGCTTTTTCATTGAGTCGTTCCTGATAAATACAGGCTTGGAAAATTGAAATGAGTAAAGGTTTGTTTATTTGCACACGAGCATGTGTGTGTGTGTGTGTGTGTGTGAGTAACTGCACAGACGTAACAGGCATCACCTTGTTAAGTGTTGAGACATTATGTTGAACAGAGTGCAGTCTCGATACTGAGTGTGAAGTAACAAAGATGGCGGCTTAAGAATCAAATGTGGTTGGTGACATAGCCAACGGCGAACTGATTGAATCCAAAATTTGACAATTTTTATAGTAACTTTGGAACATACAACCGGTGATTATAAAAACGATTGTCAAAATCATTGGTGTCATACCCCCATTAGGAGTCAAAAACATTTTACACCCCCCCCCACCTTTTTTTATATAATGGAAAAGTCATTTTGGATTCAATTTTGGTTTGACTTGAGAAAAGGAAAGAAAAATAAATAAATAAATAAAAATAAAAATAAAAAATAAATGAATAAATAAAAATTAACCAATAAAATAATTGTGTTTTTTTTGGGGGGGGGATTTGTCTTTATTCTCATTGGTCAAAAAGAATTATTAATATATTGGTATAATGTGTGCAAAAAGAAGCCATTTTTTTTATACATATAAAAATAAACACTTTTCAAATATATATAAACATATAAATAGAATACTTTTCAAATACATATAAACATATGCACAAAAATTCACAAATATACATTTTTTTTAACAAATGTTTGCCAAAAAAAAAAAATGATACAAAAAATTATTTGACAAAAAGGAAATTTACAAAGAAAAGGTTTTAAAATAGATTTTAGAAGGTTGTTCAAAAAAATTGCCTCCTGCGCAGAATGGGTTAGGACCACATATTCTGCTTCATAAGTAGAAAGGGTAACAATTTGTTGCTTTTTAGTTTTCCAAGAGATCATAGGTCCAAAACAATACCCCGTTATACTTTTTCTATCCTCAGAGTTACCCCAATCTGAATCCGAAAAGCCTTCTAAATTTAGAGGATATGTAGACTTTTTAAATATTAAAGATTGTTCTTTGGTTCCTTTTGGATAACGAAGGATTTGTTGCATGAGTAAGGCCCTTAATTGTTGGTCTCGATAAGTTTTGAGATAGCTTTGTTACAGTATAACATATGTCAGGCCTAGTTGTGGTCATCAAATACATGCGGCTTCCAACCATTTTTCTGTATAATCGATTATCTATGAATTTTGTTTCGGTCTTTATATTTCTATTTATATCAATTTCAACGAGAGTTATATGCGGTTTGCAATCTTGCATTCCAAACTTGAGCAGAATTTTTTCAATATATCGTGATTGGATCATAGTCACAGTTTCATTTTCACAGGTATATTTATACCAAGGAACCATGACAGTCGTCCAAGATCGGCCATTTAAAATTTTTTATTTAATTTATTTTTAACATCTTTTAAAGTGTTGTCACAGTTTGAGGCGAGTAATATATCGTCAACCCAAAAAACCAAAATCAACAATTTATTACCTACATTTTTGGTATACATGCACGCGTCTACGGGACATTGTTTGAATTCCTGTTCTATTAAATAATTATGGAGTGTTAGATTCTAATTGTGAGCACTTTGTCTTAGTCCATATAACGATTTACTGAGTTTCCGCACGCAATTTTTATTTTTCATTTTAAATCCCTCTGGAGGGTAAATATAGATTTCACAGTCAATCGGAGCATTTAATTAAGCATTTTTTACATCCATTTGATGTATTTTTAAATTGTATTGAGCAGCAAGTTGTAATAAAATTCTAATTTTCGTTAAATTTGTTGTTGGTGAAAATGTTGCAAAATATTCCACTCCAGAAATTTGCGAAAAACCTTTTGCAACAAATCTTGCTTTAAAAGTTTCATTGCCAGAAGCTGTGATTTTTTTGGTAAAAACCCAGCGTGAAGAAATTATATTTTTATCTGTTGGTTTTGCCACTATTTCGTATGTGTTATTTTCAGATAAAGCTTTCAATTCGGATAACATAGCTTGTTTCCATTCTTAGTGATTTTCTGAATCAATCGCCTCATTATAACTTTTCGGTGCGCTTTTAAACATGTAACAGTAATCCACTGCGTAGTCTTGTATTTTTTCAATTTGTAAGAAGTCTGGCCTTTTTCACTCCCTTATTGGGTATCGACGTGTCTGGTTAATATCTTTGTCAGTAGTTCTACCATAATAATGGTCGTCGTTATTAATATTTTCATTGTGACCGATTAAGATGCTAGGTAATATTTCTTCACATTTTTCATCCACTGGATCGCCATTTTAAAAATTTAATTGAATTTTACACATCTAACCCTTTTTATGGCATTTTTAATTTAATTGAATTTTATGGCATTTAAAATTTAATTGAATTTTACACATCTAATCCTTTTTATGGCATTTTGGGCTGGAAAGTAGATTAAATATGCTGGACTGTTTTTATCATAACCTACAAAAATATATTTTTCGCTTTTAGTTTTTAGTTTACTGGTATTTTCTATAAATGCAAAACAATCAGAACCAAATAGATGCATTCTGTTTATTTTGGGTTTAACACCGCAAAACGCTTCATACAGTGTTTTGCCTAGTCTTGTATTGAACGATCTATTTCTGATATATGTTACTACCATTAAAATGTGCATCCATAAACTATGCGTTAATTTTAATTCGATAAGTAGACATCTTGTCATCTCAAAAAGAGTTCGCCATGCTCTTTCAGTGGTGCCATTTTGGAAGGGGGAATACGGTGCAGATTTCTCGTGTTTAATACGGTGGTTAATCAATAGAAGTTCAAAGTCTTTACTAGTAAATTCAGTCCCATTGTCTGAGCAAATACATTTTACCAAGCTGTATGGGGTAATATCAGTTAAATATTTCTTAGTGGCAAGGATAATGTCGGATTTGATTTTTAGAAAATAAACTATAATCAAACCGGAAAAATCATCAATAAAGCTCAAAACGTACCTTAGATTATTTCTCCGCATCGGGCTGATCGGACCTGCTAAATCACAGTGCACAAGTGAGAGAATTTTTGTGGCCTTTCTGTCTGGCATTCTACTTATATATTTTGTCATTTTCCCCTGTGCACACACATCACAATTTGGGAGATCGTCTGAAGGTATTATTTTCATGCCTTCGACTACATTTGGTAATTTTTTAATATCAGCTGTATTGCAGTGTCCTAGTGTCCTAGAATTTTATGCCAGGTTTCCAAGTCGTGACTGGCAGTTTTTGAGGGAACCATACTTTTTAAATAATATAGTTGGCCATTTTCTTTAATGTCAAATACAGTTCTATTGGGGTATATCAATTTTGACTTGTTTTGACCAAACTTTATATTCACGCTTTGTTTAATGGCAGCCTGCACGGAAAATATGTCTTGCTTAAATGTAGGTATGAACAGAGCACTTTTTAGATTTCATTACAGATTTCACCTTTATTATTTTTTGGGGATATTTTAGCATCCCCTCTTTTCAAGACTATATCATTTATTTGACTACCGTCAGCAAGTTCGACAAAATGACTTTGTGGATTAAAGTTTGAATCAAAATTAATAAAATCAGATTCTTTGGTGATAATGTGTGCTGTAGCACCACAGTCTACAAGGAGATTTTTACCATTTGTGGTATCGTCAAAGTTACATGTGAATAGAAATGTATATTCTTCCTTTTTACAGAGTCAATTTTAGAGCGTTTATATCGACATTGGAAACTTTTGTGGTTGGGTCGTCCACAATTATAGCAGATAATTTTATTCTTTTTCTTAGGAAAATTACTTTTGGGAAACACATTGCAGTGAGGTGTGTAATTTGGTAGTGTCTGTTTTCGAGAAGCATTTTTGAACTTCATAATATTGCTGGAGTTATTATTGCCCACGAGCATGCAATTAGTCTCTTCGTAACTGCGCAATGCCACTTTAAATTCACTGAAATTTATAGGTTTGTCTTTTTGCATTATAACAGTTGTAAATGTTTTAAAATCGGCTGGAAGTCCCTTGAGAGTCATTGATATCAACAAGCTATCGCTTATTATTTCACCTGAGAGTTTTAAGGCATTGGCAGTTGTTTCTGCCCTTATAATGTAGTCGGTAATAGTTTTATCCTTGTTATGTTCTGTATATAGTGATATAATTTTCCGTTTCTCTTTTGATAAATCATGTTCTCTTAATATGTTCAATGCTTTCTATCTGTCATCCAAGGCGTCTCTTATAATCAGAGACAGATTTCTATCGTCTAAGCATTGAATCAGTTCTGCAAAAACAGTCGCGAGAAATTCAGGATCATTAGGATTCTCTGTTGGAGATTGTATCACTTTGTGTAGTTTTTGAATTCTTAAATACCCCAGACATTTTACCTGCCACAATTCGAATTTAGATTTCGATCCATCAAAGAAAAGATGATGGCTGGGCGCATAACCTGTTAAGTGTTGAGACATTATGTTGAACAGAGTGCAGTCTCGATACTGAATGTGAAGTAACAAAGATGGCGGCTTAAGAATCAAATGTGGTTGGTGACATAGCCAACGGCGAACTGATTGAATCCAAAATTCGACAATTTTTAAAGTAACTTTGGAATATTTTCATTGGTTGATTACCACAACCGGTGGTTATAAAAATGATTGGCGAAATTATTGGTGTCATACCCCCATTAGGAGTCAAAAACATTTTACCTTAAAAACAAATGAAAATCCAGCACGCGAAGTTACATATGACTATGAAAACATATTCAATTAAGAAAATAGTCCAAGACAAGCCGTACCACAAATGGGCACGGAAAAGAGAACAACAACAACAAACTTCACAACGAGAGGAAGAACAATTAGGCTTCCAGCCAGATACAGACACTAATTAAATACATATGAAATAAAAATAAAAAACTTTTTTTTTTAGTAAAAAACCAAAGATGTTATATACTGTAGCAGACGCAAATAGACCTCTTTCGTCTGGCATATATTCCTCCCTGATTGAATGATGTGGCCATACACTGGCCAATCAGAGGAGTAGCACATGAATATTTTTAACCCCCAAGGACCTGACAGCTTCCGGTCCTGAGAAGAAAAAACTCTCTCTTACTCCACCAGCTTTCGAAGGGACTAGACCTTTCGCTTCTCTGCTCCTACTAGGTATCAGATGACAGCCACCGGCTGTAACTACCTAGTAAGCAGTGAAGTCCCGAACCTTCCTTCCTTCTTTCCCTCCTACGAGTTTAATGCCTTTTTTAAATAAACCTTTTCCTTGTTAAGTTTAAGAAGTGGTTTGTTGTTGGTTCGGAAAATTGTGTTAAATTATTTTATTAGGGAGTGCCTTAAAAGCACCAAATATTAATCCCTAAAATGGCGACCCGACGCGATAACACGTGTTTTCTGAATAGCTAACTTATTTTGCGTTTGAACAAGGAAAAGCGGGCATTTTAAAACTAAGCACATGGTGTCTAAAACTTCAGCAAAGCCGACCACATCACGCCTCTGAAGGACATAAAAAAAAAAATCACAGCAACTATCAACGGACTTGTAAGAGCACATTTAAAACTTAAAATTAACATTAAAAAAAAAGACGTTATTTCCTGCTCGGCTTGTCCGTTATAAAATATATATATATATATATATATACGTATATATTTTATAAATTAAGGAGTCAGCACCACCCTTTGTCGACCGCGTGGTGTTTTTAAAAAAAAAAAAAAGAAAAAAAGGGAAGAGAAAACAAGAGAAACTAAAAGTTTTTTTGTTTTTTTCTTCAGAAACGCCACCTGGTACATTCCGAGATACATTTGCGCGCACAGAAGTTTTAAGAAAAAACACAACAACAAACGAAAAAAGAAGAAGAAAAAGAACTTTCACAAAGTTTTTTTGACATTTAGCATCCTTCGGCCAACATGTAAGTACTCAAAGAGTTCATTTATCTTCAGGTTTACACACATTTACATAAAAAAAAACAAAAAAAAAAAACACACTCACACACACATATTGTTCATATTTTTTTTTTCACGGCTCTTCCTTATAGAGTATAATTTTCTTTTAGCTTTATTTCATTGTAATTTTTTTTTTCCTTTTTCTCCTCTCCCGTTAGCCTGTTAAGTTTTTTTTTGTATTGTCTCTGTCTAAAGATTTTCTCTGTATTTCTCCTTTCTCCAGGTGGTCCATATTCGGTGTCCTTTCCATACTTTGGATAGGTTAGTTTTTTTAAATTTTTTATTTACTCTCGGTAGCGACAATGACAACATTGCCTGCCTTCGCCGGTGAGGTGCGAGTTTGGTTTGCTCAACTCGAGTCATATTTTGCAGCGAACAATGTTTCGGAGCAAATGAAGCTGCACATATTATTCAGTGCCTTCCCCGCGTCATTGACTCCTGTGGTCAAAGATTTAATAACGGACACCCCGCTAAACTCCACATACAACAGCATAAAGCGGGAGGTGCTACTCTGGACGTCATGTCGGCGGAAAAGCGTTTTCAAACGCTGGTCCACGACGAACATTTAGGCGACTGCAGGCCGACGGAACTACTCCGTAGAATGAGGGAACTGGCAGAGAATGTTGCTCCTGACAGTGCTTTAATCAAGCAGCTCTTTTTCTCAAGGCTGCCGGCGCAGGTAAAGGCCATACTAGCGCCAATGGTAGAAAAACATCCCGTCGATGTAGTAGCAGCATCGGCGGACAAGGTTATGGATTTTGTGAGGGGGCCTACCACCGCGGCGATCCCACAACAGCCTGCTGAGGTACACGAGGGCCCTGCAAGTTTAAGGCAGGAAGCTACATCGATGGCCATTCTAACGGCCATCGAACACCTCACTAGAGAGGTTGGCAAACTCAGTATGGGCAGGTCACACTCGCCCAAACGCCGCTACAAAAGCCGCTCACCTTCCCCGCACCACCGACGCCGTTCAAACACGCCGGGATTATATTTTTATCATAGTCGCTATGGCGCTGAGGCACGGAACTACAAAATGCCCTGTACCTTTAATAACCAAGGAAACTAAATTGTGGAAAGACGAGCACGGCAAACTTTCCACAAAATTCAAATAACCGTGCCTATTTTGTCACTGATGTACAATCTCAAGCACGTTGCTTGATAGACACAGGTGCTTCTTGTAGCATTTGGCCACTTAAACTACTTAAAGAAAGGCCACCAGTGTCGTTGATAACCCTGTAAGCAGTGAACCATTCGCCTATCCCCACGTACGGTCAAATTTCACATTCTCTGGACTTGAATTTACAGAGAGACTTTGCGTGGGTTTTCACCATAGCGGATTTACTGTACCCCATCCTAGGCGCGGATTTCCTACACCATTTTAATTTAATGGTCGACATGCGCAGACGCCGGCTGATAGATGCTAGCACGGAACTTTCCGTCCCTGGCTCGTTATCAAATGCCCCATCTATCAGCCCAGTATTTTTCATTGCCGCTGCGAATGACCCATACCACGAGGTGCTACACTCCTACCCGGAGTTAACAAATTTGAATTTTGTGGTGAGCAAACCCATGCACACCACAGAACACCACATCGAGACCACAGGCGCGCCTGTGTTCTCATGCCCTCGTCACCTTCCTGCAGATAAACTCAAAGCAGCGAAGGCAGAATTTAATCATATGCTACAGTTGGGAATAATATGCCCCTTGTCCAGTCCTTGGGCTTCCCCTCTGCATATGGTCCCAAAACGAGACGGAGATTGGCGTCCGACTGGGAACTATAGACGACTTAATGCCATGACGGTACCTGATCGCTACCCAATCCCGCATATTCAGGACTTTGCTTCCTCTCTACATGGTTGTAAGAAAACTAGATTTGGTGAAGGCTTACCATAAAATACCAGTTAATCTGGCTGACATACCAAAGACTGCCGTAACAACTCCATTCGGAGCCTTTGAATTTCTTACCATGCCTTTCGGCCTACGTAACGCTGCCAGTACTTTTCAGCGCTTTATGGATGAAGTAGTGCGTGACTTAGATTTTGTCTATAACTATATAGACGACATTCTCGTGACTAGTACCTCTCCTGAGGAACACGTTACTCACCTCCGCCTACTTTTTGAACGGTTTCAGCAATACCAGGTGAGGATTAACCCTGGTAAATGCGTTTTCGGTGTTACGTCACTAGTTTTCCTGGGCCACATTATCAGCCCAGATGGTATATCTCCATTACCGGAAAAGGTGAAGGCTCTACAAGACCTTCAACCGCCCACTTCACTTCACCAACTTAGGCACTTCCTCGGTCTGTTGAACTACTACAGACGCTTTATCCCACACTGTGCGGATCTCTCAGCTCCTCTTTCCGACCTGTTACGTAACAGGAAAAAGAAAAACGAGCAGATCTCACTTAATGAAATCCAACTTAGAGCTTTTGATGAAGTGAAAAATACACTAGCGACAACATCTTTACTGGCACATCCTGTACCCGAGGCCCAGTTTTCACTGGTCGTTGAC
The DNA here is from genome assembly GCF_053919585.1 of Euprymna scolopes. Lineage (NCBI taxonomy): Eukaryota > Metazoa > Mollusca > Cephalopoda > Sepiida > Sepiolidae > Euprymna > Euprymna scolopes. The sequence goes on along the minus strand of NC_136499.1, from coordinate 24,068,478 downwards.
GCATCGGGAATAGCTGTAGGTGCAGTGTTGCAACAGCAGCACCAACAACAGTTACAACCTCTCGCATACTTTTTGTGGCAGCTAAAACCAGCCAAACAACGTTACAGCACGGGAACTTCTGGCAATGTATCTTGCAGTGAAACACTTCCAACATTCACTCGAGGGTCGGCAATTTACAATCTATACCGACCACCGTCCACTGACATACACACTGCGTGCTAAGCCGGACAAGTATTCTCCACGCGAAACACATCATTTGGACTTTGTTTCGCAATTTACTAGCGATATCCGGCATATCGCGGGTGAACAGAACGCAGCAGCAGACGCATTGTCTCGCCTGCCCATTAATTCTCTGTCCTCACCATCGGATATCGATTTGCAACAGATGGCCTTAGATCAGCCAAGTCTGGACACGTTGGATCCATCGTCACCTGAATTTGCGACTTGCAAATTTGCATACCTGCCCGTGCCTACTTCTGACATGCAGATCATCTGTGACACCTCAACGGATTCACCTAGACCATTCGTTCCAACGACCCATCGTAGATGTTGTTTTTGAAACTCTACCCATCGTAGAGTTGTTTTTGAAACTCTACACAACCTGGCACACTCCGGATGCAAAGCTACAGTGAAGCTGATTACAGCTAGATTTTTCTGGCCTAACATGAGGCGTGATATCACTGCTTGGTCACGTTCCTGTGTATCCTGCCAAAAGTCAAAGGAGCACAAGCATATCCGTGCACCCTTCGGAACATTCAGCACCCCAGACGCTTGGTTCAGTCATGTTCACATTGACTTAGTTGAACCATGGTCAGTCTGTCAGGGATTTACTTATCTCCTGACCTGCATAGACCGTTTCACATGGTGGCCTGAGGCCATCCCCTTTAGTGACATTTCGGCTGAATCTATAGTGCGAGCCTTTATTTCAGGCTGGATATCGCGTTACGGAGTTCCCACTACAATCACCACTGATCTTGGTGCACAATTCGAATCTCACCTATTCCGGAAACTGTCCAAGATCCTTGGGATCACTCGCATTCAGACAACAAGCTATCACCCTGCATCTAACGGGATGATAGAAGCTTCCATCGCCAATTGATAGCAGCATTACGCGTTTACTCCGACCAACAGCGATGGAGCGAGTACATACCGGTCATCCTTCTTGGCTGTCGGGCATCAATCAAGGAGGACCTGGGATATTCGGCAGCCAAACTGGTCTATGGAGCACCTCTATCGTTGCCAGGTCAGATGCTGACCCCTATAGAGGATATAACAACTGACACAGCTCTGTATGTCAATAGACTACGAGCTTATCTCAGTAAGCTACCGCCGATGCACCCTAGGAAACAGACCATTGAATCTTTGGTTCCAAAGGACATATCGACATGGACTCACGTGTTCCTTAGAAAGGACGCAGTAAACGCCCCCCCCCCTAACTCCACCTTACACTGGCCCTTATCGCGTGCTTTCACGCACTGACAAAACGTTGATCTTAGACATTAGTGGTAAAAAAGAGACAGTATCGGTAGATAGGGTAAAAAGAGCCTTTCTGGACACATTAACACCTGAGTCACACATTCCTCCAACATACACACAGCATCATCATACACCTGAGGTAAATGTTCCACGTGAGAACAATTATGTGACCACTACACGTAGTGGTTGACGGATACATTGGCCAAAGAGACTATGCAAAACTGTGTATTTCTGTTGAGAAAGAACATTTTTTCTCTCCTTTCCAAAAAAAAGAACATTTTTTTTTTCTTCCCTAAAATACATCAAATAACACAAGTTATTTCCCCTTAATTGGGATTACTCCCACCATCACCATTGCCTGTAACCTCCCACCATACAATCATGTGGTATATCGTAGTAGCAAAAACTACTACTCCTTCTCAGTGTTAATAAAGCTTTTGTTTTGTTCACACGTGTGTCTCTATTCTCTCAATGTTCTCACTAACCCTTTACTAATTCAGTCTACATAATACAACACCAGGACTAAAATAGCCAGGTTGAACACTTCGTCGACACACTAAAAAGGGCATTAAAAAGGTGTGCGGCTTACCGACAGAGAAGGCCCTCCAGCAATTTCTGCAGGTCTATAACGAAAAATCCGAACAAACCAGATGCCAGATCTCCAGCTAAAATTATGTTTGGGCGGAGAATAAAATCAGTATTTGATAAACTGCTGCCCAAACATACAGAACCTCTACAATGCCAACGAAACGGTCTAACCGTGGGGATAAAGTATATTTTAAACATTATAAGAATAATGTTTCCTTTTGGGAACTAGGCACGATCTTACGAAGAGTTGGCCATGTTACATACATCATTCAGGGCCAAAAATTTGAACATTAGAGGCACCTAAACCAAATAAGGAAACGCATCTCCAAGGACTAAGAAGAACCATCGCAGGAAGGTAGAGAGACAATTGATACAGTATACGAACAAAAGGCAAGACACTCTGGCAGAGAAAGGAAGCACACAGGTCCCTTGCTGATCTACCCCCAAAAGAAAAGATACTGATTTCACACCCGGCGAAATCAGCTTGGGAGGGGGATGTTGTGGGGAACCACCTTCCAAATGGACTAATCCATCACCCATATAAACTTTACTCCTGGCGATTTCAGGCAGAGATTTAATTTCAGAGCGACCTCCTACGCATGCTCAGTGACCTACACTTTTCATTTGTAACCTTTCCATTTTTCATATAATACATGTTTAAACTGTTCTCCACTGTTCTGTTTTTCTTTGTGGCTACTTGCGAGGCATAACGACCTGTTATGGCTCGAAAGTAGCCACAAAGAAGAATTACAATGAATACATTTGAAAAAAAAACATACGCGGAAATTATCCGGAAATTTGAAAATTTACAAAAAAAACCCAACAAATCTCTACTTAAATATTTATTTATTTTAAAAGAATCAGATTCGGAAATTTAGAACAGAATCAGTAATTGTATTGGAATCGGGAAAAATTTTGGAATCGTCCCATCACTATTAATTAGTTTAGGAGTGAATCCTATAAATATGTATCAACGGGCAATTAATGGCTACTTAGGGATGGGGGCATGGTTTTTAACGCTGGTTAATCATAATAATTTTTAAAATTTTCGAGTACTTTTTTATTGTATTTGAAAGATTATAATTTAAAGTTAATTTCTCAAAAAAAATAGTGTGTGAAATAAAAAAATACGTGGAATAATTTTATCTCAAATCTGAAAAACCCTAGATTTCACGTAAAAATTCATCATGACAAAAATCGCGTTTACATTTTTCTGGCAAGAGAAGTATAAGTTTTCTGGAATTATTTCCACGTGAAGTATTAAGTTCACTGGTAGGAATGAGCATTGTTTGTCGTATCCATAAAACCTCTGGCGGCAAAATTGAAATATGTATGGAAGAACAAATTAGACATAATTTATGTCTTTATTTAACATTATTTCGGCATACAGAGCAAATTTTTTTTTTTTTTTGAGTCGCAGACCCTCCTTCCTTCATTTAAAAATGCATAAAAGCTAATGTGCCAGTTGACACGGTTAAGATTCGGATTAAAAATTGTTATAAAAATAAATACAATTTAGGCGCGCAGTATGATTATGATTATGTTGGCGCGTGAAAAATAAAAAATAACTCCCACGCAAATTCCGGTGTGGCCTTATATATTAAATCGACTCAAAACGAGCGGACATAGTACAGAGCACCCCACGTGATGTTTCCGTCCAATGGGATTTCTCCAAGGACATTTTTCTAAACTTTTCTTCTTAAGCTCGCTGGGAGCCGGTCCAAATAGTATTTAAGCACACACAAACATCAAATCTCTCTCTCAACAAAAATTCGGACGTTCCATGCGTGTTACTATCACTCTTCCATTTTCACCGCTCCGCGCGCTTCATACAATTTCACAGGCGAACATTACCTATTGCCTCTCTTAACATGTTTTAACATATGAACAGTTCGACAAAAAAAGACATTCTCCTTTTTTTTATACGAACACTTAAAAAGGACTTCTGAACTCATTATAACGAGAATTATATTTTATTTGTTAATGGTTGGTTTCTGTGAATAAACCTCCGTTTGTTTTGCATGTAAGTCTTCTTCTTTTTATTTTTATTTATTTGTGGAGGAAGTTAGTTCCTAAAAAGGCCTGACGACCCCCACATTAATTAAATTCATTAATTATACTACTGACAATTTATTCTTTGAAAATGTTAACATCATTATTTATTAATATTAATACAGAATTACAATTGGTTAAGAAAACAATTTAAAATCATTGAAAAAATTACACACTGAAAAAATACAGACTTACGTTAAAATTTATCATAATGAAATTTAAAGTTGATAAACACAAACAGGCGGGTAGTTGAAAAGAGGGGGAGGGGGGTTCTTTTCAACTCTGTACATCCGTACTTACCGACATGGAACGTTCGTATAATTTTTGCCCTTTTTTAATTAAATTATTTTTCTATGTTCCTATCTTTCAATTTAATTTTTTTTACTTTATTTTACAAGATTATATGAACATTATTTTACGTTGATAATTATACGTTTTTGCGTGCAATAGAAATACAGGTTGACTACTGACTCCCCCCCCCCCAAAAAAAAACGGGCCCCAACTCTAATTAGGTCCCGCTTCTTAGGGTTTTGTTCAAATGAAATGAAACTTTGGTCATAACTAGTTTATTATATAAAAAATCACATCAAAACACTAGGGTCTTTTGCCTTTTTTTTCTCCGTTCTACAGCATATGCCTCCTCCATTTAGCTTTTGTTTTTTTTGGGGTGGGGGGCACCCTGTATTAGAATCTTACCTTTACATGTAAGATTCTAATACAGGGTAATCTTTAGATATTATGTTAAAAATGTAAGCGACAAAAAAAGTAGAAATAATTTTTGCAATTATAATTTTTTTGTGTGAAAATATTAAATAAACAATGCTTAATTCAATGATAATATTGGTAGTTCGAGAAATAAATTTTTCTTCGAGTTATATCGAATTCATTAATGCTGACTTCAGGGCCTTTTTTAAATTCTTGCGTTTTTTCGTAGTGTTTGTTCCTGTAAAAATTATTTTATTTTTATTTTATTGTTACCAATTACGATGCTTTATTTATATAAAAAAAAGCAAAAATAAATTCTTGCGTTTTTAGTCGTGTGCAAGTGACTCTATAAGTCACTCTGTCGGTCGGTCTGTGGTTAATTTCCTGATTTTTGGTGATTTTTGAAGTAAAGGGAGGGGTCAAAATGTTTGAGCAGCGCCATCCGTAAAAAACCGTGAACCCCCCCCCCCCAACCCCAAAAAAACAAACGAATTGAAGTTATCTCCCTTTAATCACCTGTGTTTTTTATCAATGCCAAAATTTCAAAAACGTAAGCATTAAAATAACGTAAATAAAGAGTTATTCGCAGAAAAATACTACGAATTTATTTTTCATTTTTATTTTTTATCAATATATTTAATTTTAACCCAGAAGAAAACAGCTAAAAGAAAAAATACGAAAATAATTTTAAAAGCCGAATGTTTACGAAAATCAGCGAAAGCACGAAGACATTACGAAAAACAATTGCCATCCCAGTTATTTTTAACGAGGAAGGAAAAATATGCAAAAAGTCATTCGTTAATTAGAAAAAAAAAAGACAAAGAACACGTGAGTATTTCTTATAATCAATAACAAATGGAATAAATCGCTTTAATATTATTAGTCATCTGGTGAGAGATTTTAGATTAACTCATTTCAATTCAAATAAACTTCTATGTTGTTTTGATGCTATACTTGGGAAAGGTCCTCCTCCTCCTCTCCAGCTATGGTTCGGTAATGCAGACTATAATTTAAGTATTTACAGAGATTCCCGAGCCTTGACATACACAGCTACCCGAACGCTCGGCGAACAGAAAAAAGCTTGGTTAACAAAACAAAAAAAAGAGGTAAAAAAATAAGTAAATATACAATAAATAAATGTTACCAAAGGCAATATAAGTTACTCTTCTACCTATCCGGATGAGTTTAACTTATTTTAAAGCAGTCATTTACATTGGAAGAAAAGTATTGTCGTATCTGTTGAGTTAGAACTAACTAAAAAGTTCGACCCTCGATAATCGCTCAAAAATCGAAAATTTAACAAAATACTGAGAGAACATTACATTTTCGCACGATTGGTGACATTTATTGGGTGAGAGTTTCTATCAGTATTTTTGTTTGATTTTCGAATTTTGAGCGATTATCGATGGTCGATATAAATGTAATAAAACCGCCATTTTTTTTCGTTTTAACTTAACACTACTTTTCTTTCAAAGTAAATGAACGCTTTAAAATAAGTTTAAAAAATGATCATTTTCTAGTTTAAATAACAAAACAAAAACGAAACATGGTCAAACAAAACAAAACAAAACAAACTATCAGGACCCATGTATCGGCATTGCCCGGTGTAAAGATGATATAATACCACAGCAGATCGGTAAAAGATCTGTTGTGGTAGCCGGTTGTCCGGGGACAATCGACTCTACAACTTATATGAAGGATGACACGGGCAGTAAGAAAAACGGTGAATTGGCAAAGAAGAAACGACAGACATAGATTGATCGTTCAAAAGACGAAAAGGTCGTCCTTTTATTTCTGATGAAAAAGGGGGAAAAAAAAATAAAAAATAGACTAGGATTTTGTAAGGTGGTAGCGTAAGGTACCGATTGTCTGTAGAAAAAACAAAGTTTAAGAAGATATTTTTTGGGCCAAATTAAAGTACATGTAGGTTAGTGTTAACAACAATACAAGACAGCTGGCAAAAGTGAAAGGCACAAGTAGGCTAGCGTAACAAAGCAAAAAGGCAAGTAAGCTTATTACATGTAAAAGTACAGGTAAGCTAGCGAGAGCAATAATTAATAGAGGCTAGCATGAGCGATAATTAATAAGGCTAGCATAAGCAGGAAAAGGTTCATATAAGATTAGCACAAGCAAAAGTACAAAAGGATAGCATGTACAACAAGAGTTCATGTGAGTTCAAGTAAGTTTGCATAAGCGAAGAGTCTCAAGCAAGCTAGCGTAAGCAAAAAGTCCAAGTAAAGCTAGCGAGCAGAAAGAGTTTATATAAGTTCAGAGCTGAAAGAAAGAAATTCTGAATACTTGCGGAAAGAAACGTCAGGCTGGCGGTGTAGGAATACCGGCAGGCAAAACGAAAGAGTTGCCGGCAAACTGATCAGCAAGTCATAGTAGTGTTGTCAAAGAACCGTGGGAATATGGTGTTAGCGAGCAGAGGATGACGTCGTTGGAATCCTGTGGTAGCAGTGGACAAGCAACACAGGGGAGAGCGTCGCTGCAAAATTGGGAGACACCGGAGCTGGAGTCTGGAGCTGCTGGAGTCTGGAAAATGCAGAAGACTAGAGCTGCTGGAGCCTGGAATCTGGAACTGCAGGAGACTGGAGCCTGGAATCTGGAGCTGCTGGAGCCTGGAACTACAGGAGACTGGAGTCGGTGGAGCCGGAGACTGGAGCTAGAGTCTAAAGCTGCTGGAGACTGGAACTTGGAGTCGCTGGAGACTGGAGCTGCTGGAGCTGGTCTCAGGATGCAAGCAGGAGTAGTTTTTGAAAAACTTATTAGCCTTGAAAAAGGCTGTTTTGAAATACTGCTGCTGTTGTTGTTGATGTTGTCGCTGCCGCTGTTGCTGCTGCTGGGACCCTTGCCAGGGGTTCCTCGACTGTGTCGATGGATTCGGGAGGCTTCCAAACTCCCAGGTGGAATGACGCGAGCCAGAAAAGGTCAGTTTTTTCATATAGGATCGGTCATATAAGTGTCGACGCTCCCAACAAACAAATAAATGCTTCTGATTAATTTAGATGAGTTTATGGCATCGCAAATGTGTGTTAAAAAGGTAAACACTCCTATTTAAAAGGTATAGTATAAATGGGGTGAGTTAATTATTAGTCTTAGTGACCAAGAATTGAAAAAATCACAATTTCTAAGGGCCCAAGCGAAAATGGAAAAAATCTGTACCGGAAGTCGTCTGACATGCGCAGAGCGTTTGTTTTCATTTGTGTCTTTTTTAAATGAGAGACAGAAAAAAGTAGAAACGAAAGCGATAAGGAAAAGGTAAACAAAGTGGAGGCGGTGATTTCTTTTGCACCGTGACAGATCCTCTTCCGTTAAACAAAACACACATTAAACTATGGTTATCTAGCGCATTATCGTATATCGTATGCTTTGCGTTATTTTATGAAGAGGTCAGTAAGTGAATAATTGGTGTCCTCACAAATAAAAAGAAATATGGAAAAGAAGGAATGACACTAATTTTCGACATCCACAACAAAAAAAATACAAGTAAAAACTAGTAAAATGAAATAATTCATCGTAATTTTTTCCCTATATTGAAGAGAAACGATAAGGGCTTAAATCTAGAAGTGTAGGCCATGTTTAGTTTCAGAAACGTTTCCGATGGTTCATTGTTCTAAACAAGTCTTGAGAGGTGACTGGTTTGCAGTAGACAGAACAGTTTCCGATGGTTCGTTGTTCTAAACAAGTCTTGAGAGGTGACTGGTTTGCAGTAGACAGAACAGTTTCTGATGGTTTGTTGTTCTAAACAAGTCTTGGGAGGTGACTGGTTTGCAGTAGACAGAACAGTTTCCGATGGTTCGTTGTTACACACAAGTCCTGAGAGGTGACTGGTTTGCAGTAGACAGAACAGTTTCCGATGGTTTGTTGTTCTAAACAAGTCTTGAGAGGTGACTGGTTTGCAATAGACAGAACAGTTTTCGATGGTTCGTTGTTCTAAACAAGTCTTGAGAGGTGACTTGTTTGCAGTAGACAGTTCCACAGAGCAAAATATTCTTACCGTGTCGAGACGGAAAAAAACATGTGAAATTGCTCCAGAAAAGGTTTAATATTTATGAAGCAATTCTGGTTTCTGATTGGTTGGTAGCAGAACGTGAATTAATTTGATTCGTTAGTTTCTAGCAGCATCGTTTATAAATAGAATCGCCCGACTGTGTGGGATCATACCCCATTACTGCATCTTTTGACTTGTACGGTGCGTTATTTTGTAAGCGATTTCTCTCATTTCTGTCCTTTTCCTTTTATTTTTATCAATGCCAGTTTTTTTTTCTACACAACGCTTTTTTTTTTCCTGCTTTTTTACTGTTATTTTTAACAGTTTTTTAAACGGTCCGGCTATGGCCGCTTCTGCGAGCCAGACGTCTATTATCGTTACAGTGGAGACGGAAAACGTCGCACCTTCTACGCTAAATCCGTGGACTAAACCTCCGAAAGTCGACATCAATATTACTCAATTCATTGAAAAGGCAAAACAATGCCTGGACCAAGTCACCGATACAGGACTTATCATCAACATCCCGAAACTGGAAGAGATACAGAAAAGGTAGCTAACACTATTTGTGGTAGACAGGAAGACTAAAAAGGTTATAAGAGCAACTGTAGAGATCATTATCAACCTTTTGGCAACTGCAGGCCTCAGACCCTTATGTGTCATAAAGTGTAAGGGTTATAATACATGGAGCGCACTCTTCAACTCATCACAAGAGTGCCTTATTATTTCCCAAAAGGAAATAATCACACAACAATACATCTTGAGGACTGAATATTTGGGGAAACGACACACCATAGTCTCAGTCTTCCACGTACCACACTACATCGATGGCGAACACCTCGGCGCTTTTTTCTTAAAGTTCGGAGAAATGGTCCACATAGAGGTCAACGAGTTTCACAGTGTGTGGTTGTTCGACATCCTTCTAAACAAGGAAGATTTCATAAACATCCCCTTCTTCCTTGAGGTAGGCGAAGAAAAGCTGCCCATCATAGTGGCCGGCAGGCAACCAACCTGCTGGAATTGTAACGAAATCGGACACCTTACGTCAGAGTGCACCCTGAAAAAACCTCCACCAAACTCGAAGAGAATAATCGGCCAGCACCTGGGAACCAAAACACCACAAAGTATTCCCAACCAACCTACCATTGAAGCGACCAAAAACGCAGATGAGACCCTCAGAGGAGAACCGTGGCAGATCGCCCCTGGAAAAAAGACGCATGACCCTTGACCAAATGAGAGAGGAAGCGATGCTCCAAAACGACCCCGGCAGAGAAATGTACACGGAGATTGTTAACCTAAAAAAGAAATTGGACTTAAAACGACAAACACCCCAATCCCCATACAAGTATCCTTCACTGAAACAAAGCCCCAAACTCATCACTAACCTTATCACGCAGTCACCCACAATATCCAAAACTCCTTCCCCTTTCAAAATGTCTCCTCCAGTCATAACTCCTGTCTCCCACAAAATGCCAAAACTAATACCCCTAAGCCCCCTTAAAAAACATAAATCCTCCTCTCCTGTTCCAGCCACCTCTGTGTCCCCTTACAATACTCCTCCCGCATCCTCTACTAAGATCTCTGCAGACACGCATACTGAAATGGACATAGATAAAAGCCCCTCAGCAAACAAGAAAAATACCCTCTACCTCCCTGGAAAAGACATATGCATACTTAACTCAGCAGCCATTAGCAACAACAAAAACTTTAAAGCTGCCGACCTTACCAAACTAATTGAGTTTAAGGAGGTAGGGGGGAAGCTAATAGACATCCCCACCAATTTCCCCAAAGCAAAAAGAATTCTGACAGTTATTCGAAAACGCGAAGAGGCTAGGGATTTATGGCAAATGCTGGAGGAGGCAAATAAGGCCTTCAATCTTTCCTCTCCTCTAGCTGTTTTTAAAGACACAGATATAAAAAACCTAAAGAAATGTTATGTTGGGAGGGTCCCCAGTAAAAATGCACCCCTCCCTGTATAGGATAGCAAAACTAACCTATCCTTTGCATGTTGGCGGTATCTCTCATGACAGACTCATCGATACTATGATGGGTACCTATTCCCTTACAAGAGCTGTCGGCACGCTCACGACCGTGATGTTTGTTTATGATTCTCAACCCTAAGGCACAATCATGGATCTCAAGCTTGCTAGTGTGAATGTCCGAGGGCTAAGGGCCGACTCGCGAAAATGGCGCTTGAGTTTGGACCTGCAGCACCTCGGAGTGGATATTTGCTATGTGCAGGAAACCCATTTTATTCCTGGCGACCATTTACGTGCGCTGTCTAAGACCTTTAGGGATTACTCAACGTACTTTAATTCTCACTCTAGAGGAGTTTCTTGGTTAGTTAAAAGGTCTCTAGATGCGTTGTGTGACCAGTGCTACATGGATCCCGAGGGAAGACTGTGTTTTGGATGTTACCATAAAGGGCAGGGTATTTCTTCTTATTGGGGTTTATGTGTCCAATAACCACGTTGAGCTGGCTGCCTTTTTTCGGCGAATCGAGCAGTTCATGGATACTTCTCGATCGGTTATCTTAGTGGGAGACTGGAACGCGGTTCTGGATCGATTTGGGTTACCTTGTAGGGGAACTAACAGAGATCGGGATGCTGTTTTATTTCGTGAATTTGTGGATAAGTTTGATCTTATCAACAAATTCCGAAATGAAAAGCCTCATGACTTAGTGTGGACTTGGACAGGTAGACGCGGCTCCGGTCCGGTACAGTTCTCGAGCTATATTGACCGGTTCTTAGTTAGGAGAGTCGATGTAGGAGTATTGAATTGTCCAAGTTTCCACAGTATAGTTTACTCGGATCACAGACTTGTCCGTATACGGGTAAACTTAGATAGACCTAAACCTAGATTAGCTGGTTACTGGAAGCTCAACACGTCGTTATTCGATGTGAAGGGCTTCCGTAAAGGGCTATTACTAACTCTACAACGGGAATTGACGGGGGCAATTATTGGGAATAAGTGGTGGGTCAAAATTAAGTAAGCCATTAGGTCTTTTTCTGCCAACTTTAGCAAAAGACTCAACCTAGATTCTAGGGCAGCTAAAGCGACACTAGAGTCTAGATTAGATCGGGCAGTGGAGGAGGGGTATAGTGCTAGCGTTAATTTAATTTAGGCTCAGCTTGCCTCCCTTACTGAAAAGGAGCACCAAGCTTTAGTGATTAGGACTAGGTTAAAAAGAATGCCCCAGGAAGCAACAAACCTGGCCGCTGAACTGCGTGCAGAGGAGCTTAGGCAAGCGGCTGATAGGCACATCGCTCGTGTCACATTGCCGGATGGGTGTACCGTGACCACAAACCAGGGTGTGCTGGAGGTGTTTAGATCTCATTTCCAGGAGCTTTTTTCCATGGAACCCAGTCTGTCATTAGAACAGTTCGACACCTATTTGGCTGACTTTTCTCGTCTTTCGACGACCGAAGCAGCTAGGTACGAAGGTGGCATAACAGAGGATGAAGTCATTGAAGCCTTAAAGCGGGTCGGCCTTAATAGGTCACTGGGGATCGATGGTCTGCCCTACGAAGTGTATTTGAAGTTGTCGCACATCTTTGTCCCTTTGCTGACGGTTTTATTTAACTCATGGTTTAGGAACGGCTCAATCCCCAAGTACTTTACCATGGGTGTGATAAAATTTTTTCGTAAAAGCAAAAATGGTGGGGATGGGTTAGATAATTTCAGGCCCTTAACGATGCTTAACGTTGAGTTGAAAATTTTGGCCAAGATTCTCGCAAATCGTCTGCAGCTTGTCCTGGCTCGTCTTATTAGCCCCGAGCAAACGTGTGCCGTGAAGGGCAGGACAATCCAGGATAACTTGCACACAATACGCCTGATGATAGAAAAAGTCGACACTGAGGCCACGCTGATCAATATCAGTCCAAAGCCTTCGATAGGGTTGACCATCGGTACTTGGGGGCTGTTTTGTCGGCGGCCAGTTTTGGCCCGCAATTTCACTCGTGGGTTCATCTTCTCTATGCTAACCCCGCGGTGATGGTAGAAGTGAATGGGAAGAGGTCGAAACCCTTTAGTTTGTCACAATCAATTCATCAAGGGTGCCCGTTATCACCCATGCTATATGTGCTTGCGATAGAGCCATTTTTGCGCAGGCTAAGGGTGAATCCGATCCTATGCGGAATCACTTTGCCAGGTGCGAATGCCCAGGTAAAGTACTCCGCCTATGCCAACGACGTAACTGTGCTTGTAACGAGCAGTGCTGAGATTAGTGTCGTTGGTGTAGAAATCAGATTGTATGAAATGGTAACAGGGGCCAAAATTAACTGCGACAAGTCTTCGGGTTTGCGCATCGGTGCCTGGAGGGTTATGCCCCTTCAGGAGCCCTTTAGTTGGAGTGATGGGCCTTGCAAGATACTCGGCATCTGGTTTGGTCCTGACCTCCAGCTGGAGAAAAATTGGTCGGAGGTTCTGAAAGTGGTTCGATCCGCAGCTGCGCTGTGGATCAGTAGAAACCTTTCATTAAAGGGGAGAGCGGAGGTGTGTAATACCCACATCTATCCAATCTTCATTTATTGTCTATCAGTGCTTCCAATCCCGTCAAATACACAGCTATATTTGCAGAGGGCTCTTTTCAACTTTTTATGGCTTGGAAGGGCCCCTATGATCTGTTGCGATGTCTGCTACCTACATCCTTCTGAAGGCGGTCTAGGTATGCCAAACGTGGAGATTCGGCTCCACACACTATGGCTCTACTACCTAGATCGAATGTATACACAAGACAGTGGCCTCTGGATGGAGGACACCAAGAAAGCCTTTCCGGCTTTGAGAGGGGTGCACGATTCCGAGGGGGAGGCACACAGGTTGCCCCGAGGTGAATGCCCTTCTACCGTGAGTGCCGGCGTGTGCTGAACTTCCTCTTAAGAGTTAAGGAAAGCCTCTCCAACGCTCTGCTGTTGTCCCGAAAGGCATTATATCGGGTGTTAGTGAGGGGATCCATAAGGGATGTTATTGGTGAGGGGCTCCCTTTGACGAAAGGGCAGCTCCGCTCAATCTGGCCTTGGACGCCTGGGTCGGGATGCCTCACTAATGACGAGGCATCCTTGACCTGGCTGGTAATTCGGGATACTCTCTGGGTCGGTAAGAGACTTCACTCAGCTGGCTTGGTGGCTTCGCCTATTTATAAACGGTGCGGCGATGAGGTCGAGACTTTATGTCACGCCTTTGTCTATTGTCGCACTGTGGTGCCGCTGATTGAGTCTGTTACAGGTCTCATGGTCCGCATACTGAACATATCGTCGTTAACTTTGGTTCCTATCAATGTATGTAGCAATTGGGCTCCGACAACGGATAGGCTTAAAAAAGAATTGTGTTTGACCTTGCTAGCAGTGATGAGAGGTGTTATCTGGAACACGCGCATGAGAGTGGTCTACGGATCTGAGGACTTCGCTCCCCTCGATCTTATACGAATCTTCCGTTATCATTTGAAGAGTCGTATCAAGGCCGAGAGAGTTAGACTCTCTTCGTCAGACTTTGTTGAAAGGTGGGTGTCAGTTGTGCGTATGTGTCGGGTGAGAGAAGCAAGTCTTGACTGGTTCTTGGATGTTTCTTAGGAAAAGAATTTTGGGTAGCAGAAACGAATGTCAGCCCTGACTCGTTTTAAGTCCAGATTAGGTCACGATTTAGGCAAGAGTAGGACCATTTTTTAGGCTCCTGTGTTCATAACCTTACTAGTGTGTCATAGAGATCATTAGGCCCTTTTTAAGTTTGTCCTGTTTTTTTTTTTTAGCCCCATTCCCCTTCCCAAATTAGCTGACAGATTGCTTGATTCGCCAGAGATGCGGGTTCCCTTTCGAAGTTTTTGTAAGAAGTGTTTAAATAAAACGTTCGGACCCGCATCACCTTTTCGACTGGCGAATCAATGCACCTGCCACAGTTTAGCAACAGGGTGGTCTTTTGTTACTAACATCGTAAATATTTCATTTTATCTTTGTATTATAAAACTTTTATATCCCAAACCCCCATTTTTTCTTATGGGTTTTAATTAGTTTATCATGGTATGATGTTCTTATGGTGACTGGCGAAGTATTTATACGCTGATGGATGTATAGTATGAATGTGGTATTGTGGTGAAAGTAGAGTGACAGAAGGAACTAGTTAGGTTAGATTAGTTAGCTTTAGACAGAAGACCGCCCTTCCCCCTCCCCCATGTTCAGCCTTGTGCCAAATTTTTCTAAAAATATTTTTTGAAAATAAATATTTACCCCATTACAAGTCCAAAATATTGCAACAATATAAACATTCTTTTTTTTTCTATTGTGAATAAAATGGACCAAATTTGATTTGATAATCACAAAATAACCAAAACATAAAAAAAAAAAATAGAAAATAACAATAGCGCCGTAATATACGGAAAATAGGTCTTATAAAACCATTAAAAATACAGGGGAAAAATACAAATATGTAGATATATGAATAAATTTGTATTCCTGTTTGTTTGTTTGTTTGTTAAGGCCAATTACTTTATTATTTCATTCATTCCTATATATAGTATGATTCTTGCAAAATATACGATTAAGAGGTGACCTCATTTGCATATCATATTAAGGAAAATCGATTTTATTAAATAGCGGTGGTGCTACCAGATCAGGCTGTCTAGTGGTTTCCTGAGACGAAATGCACCTACATCAAACTTCTGTTTTTGTTTTCTATTCTCTTTTGTAAAACTTAATTATGTTCTGCAAAAACAAAAACAACAGCTCCCTTTCCCTTTTCTCTCCTTTTTTTTTTTTTCCTTCCCTACTTCTCAACCCTGTCGGTGGGGCTAATACACCGACTGTCCCCGTGCAGAGAGTAAAAGCCTCTCAAAGGGCCACCTGTTGGCCGTGGGTGGCGGCCTGTAATGACTCATAAAAGGATCCTGGTGGCTAAGCAACTGATATCTAGGGAAATTAAAGATATTAGTTGCAACACTCCACTTTGACCTCGTACAAGGCTAGACGGGCGGTCAGAGGGGCCCAATCCGATCAATAGGCTAGTTACATCAAGCCCTAACACTTCTACTTTTCTATCAATTTCCTCTAAACCGTAACAAATACAGTTCTACCCTCTACCACTATAAACTATATACATATTTTCCCCTCTTTTCCATGTGTTAGAAGGCGGTGGCTAGGGTCAAATGTGCCAAATGATTAAAGTCATGACATGGCTGTATAGTGCCGGAAGTTACCACAAATGACTTGGATTGTGTAACTAAAGGATTATGGGTGCTCATGGCTCCTATTTGGAACATGTATACTGTTTATGTAGCCCTGGCATGACAAGGCGAATGGGTTTCCCCTTTTACATGCCCCAATATTGGACTCCGAGGTGGGTGGGGAGCATAAACAATGAATTTAAAATATATATATATATATATATATATATGGCCAAATATAAAAACTCCAAGCGCCAACACGTTGACTCGCATAGTTTAGATAATAAACTAAATCAAACATCCTCAAAATTTATTATATTGGAATCCACCGAAGAAACCAAAATGACTGACTTATCACCATTTATTATACATAAAATTATATTGGCATATATTACCCCCCAAAAAAATGTAAAAACTTTAAAAAATAAAACCCTACTGGTGGAAGTGAAAAGCGAAAAACATGCCACTTTTCTCCCATGAATGAAAACTTTCCACAACATAAATATCAAAACTTATCCACACAAGAATCTGAATACATCCAAAGGTGTAGTAAAATCGAAAGACCTATCAATGTGCACTACTGAAGAGATAACAAAAGAACTTAAAAACCAAGGAGTAATAAACGTTAAAAGAATTACAATAAAAAAGAGAATCAGGCTAGACATATGAAAGCTTACATTATGCAGTTCGATAGACCCACTATCCCAAAAGAAATCAAAATTGGGTTCAACGTTGAAAAAGTTGAACCCTTTATACCAAACCCACTTTGGTGCTTTAAATGCCAGAAGTTTGGGCAACCTGAGGATGCATGTAGGGGACGAGCAGTGTGCGGCAGATGTGGCCAGAGAGATCCAGACCACACTGTCAATGACTGCAATCTTGATTACAAATATGCAAATTGTGGAGAAAACAATCCTGCTTATGCTAGAGCATGCAGAATCTGGAAGAAAGAAAAGGAAGTAGTGTCAATAAAACATACCAAAAACATTTCCTTCCTCGAAGCCAGGAAAATAGTAGATGGATACATGAAGGAAAAGACGTACTCTCAAGTCACCTCAAGTTGTATATCATCCAACATCACTAACCAAGACTCCAAATACGAAATACTAATAAACAAATTGTTACAATTGGGACCAAACAACTGGCCCAAATTTATAAATGAAATCAAATCAAACATATCATCAAAAATTAATCATCCCATTAAATTATCAACTAATGTTATCAATAAAACAAATTCTCAACCAAAATCAGAACAAAGTCGATCAAAAGAAAGACCACAAAAATCACCAGTACGTCGTGCAGATGCTGAAAAAGACGAAACTAAGGAAAAACAAAATCAGTTAAAAGAAAGACAACACAGGTCACCAATATGTCTTCCCCATGGTGAAAAAAACGCACTTGAAATACAAACAAAAAATACATCTACCAAAAAACAAAATAATATAAAGAAATTACCACAAACAGAAGCCATTACTACTACTACAAATAGATTTACGGAATTAGAAGACATGGAAACTGAAGTTACTCCTCAAATCAAAAAAAAAATCCTCATGAATTACAAGAAAATCCAATGGAATTGCCGTGGATTGAAAGCAAATTACAATGAAATTTTATTGTTGCAAACCAAATTTAATCCTTTGGTTATTTATCTCCAAGAAACCTTCCTTAAGAATGAGGACAATTTGAATATAAAACACTATCAACAATATAACTACATTCATAATACAGGACTTAATAATGCTGTAACCCCCCCCCCATTGCAAAACCCAATCATATTCTGCAAGGCAGAGAACAAAAATGACAAAATCCACTATAAAACAACCAAATCAAAAGCTACAAACTAACGATTGAAAATACAAGGAGCTTGAAGAATAAAAATCTCATATAAAATAACTGGATGCAACATCGAATACTATTCCCAAAATAACTGGATTCGGCATTAAATAATCCATAAAGGGTTGATATGCCGCTAAACAAAACAAAACAAAAAAAAAATTAGATAGCGGGTTGTTAGTTATTGTTTATAGTGAGAGAATTGTTTTAAGTGTTCTATTTAAGTTTGTTATTTAAACTTGATTTATATTGATAAC
Organism: Euprymna scolopes; assembly: GCF_053919585.1. Taxonomy (NCBI): domain Eukaryota; kingdom Metazoa; phylum Mollusca; class Cephalopoda; order Sepiida; family Sepiolidae; genus Euprymna; species Euprymna scolopes. Next base: position 24,050,426 of record NC_136499.1, on the reverse strand, counting down.
ATATTTAATTTATTTTTACCTACATTGATTTTTTATAAACTGATTTGAGTTATTTCGCCTGGGCGCCAACTTTTTTTTTGGTTTTGTTTTCTTTTTCGGCGAATAATCAAATTAAAACAATTCACGCAAACTTTCAAGCATTATTTTAGGAATTTCCAACGTGATTTTGCAGTTAACGTTGTGGTGCAGTGGATTTTTATTTCAAAATAAACAAACAATTCAATTCAACTACTATTCTTTATTTAAAACAAAAAAAACAAAACTTTACCAGTTTTTTTTTTTTTTTTCACATTTTTTTGACATCGTAACTGATAATTTTTATTTTCTTTTAATAACACAATAAGTCATAACTCATCATTTTTAGAACATAAAAACGTGTATTTCGGTTAACACAAATTCTACTTTGGTATTTTTGAAGCTGAATTATTTACAGTTTGTTTACATTGCAACAGACCATAAAAACAAATTCTTCTATACTGAGGCAGCATTAAAGAAATTCGCTTACTGGAATATAGTCATAAAAAGTTGCTCAATATCCGGAGAATAGCTTCTCTTCATATCCCTTCTACTGAAATATCTGGTGGAGAGTTTGTCACATACTTCTTTTTATTGGGGGGGAGGGGATTACATTTTTATGTTTTCATCCGTTCTTTTATTTTGGAAATTTTTGTTGGGGTAACGATAGAGTTGACATATAATAATGAAAAACTGCTCAGTATCCTTAGTATAGCAAGTGCGTCCAACCCAAACATCATGTCAACCCTGATAACGCTGGGTATCCATAGTAGTAAATTATATATTGTTAAAGTTGTGTTCAGTCATTATTCAAGTGAAATATAACAATAAAAGTTTTGAAATAGTATGAAAACGAGATATAGATGTATATGTCCAAAAAAAAAAATGTCACGTTTAAGCAGTCAACACCTAAAACAATTAACTTTCAGTTTGATATGGAAGCCATTAACTGACAAAATTTCTGTCATTATTAATTTTAAATATCGTCATTTGTAGTCTTCCAAAAATAATGTTTAAATCATTTTTATTAAATTCCTCTTTATTCTAAGAAATACCAATCTTTAAATGAACTTTATTGGAAAATTATTTTCAATTAAAAATTCTTGTATGGACTTGTAAACTAAAAGTCATGTTTTTATCTAATGTTTAAAGATTGTAAAACATTCCATGCACAAAGAAAATTAATTAACCCCAAACTAGTTGTTACAGTTACTTGATTAAAAATTGTATTTTTTCTGACAAAAGAAACCAGTAACACTACAGTTTTTATCAGTGAAATGCAAACAGATTTTTGTGTGATCAGTCTACCCTAGAAAAAAATTATTTTTGATTTCTAAATATATTTTTTAATTATTCACAAAAACGGCATAGATTAAAAAACATTTTTCTTTTTTAATTATTAATGGTAAGATTGTCTGTTTATTCATAATAAGTTTTAAGTGACACTTGAAACATTCAATTATTAAAAAATAAATAATTTCTGAAATCTTTTGAAATTTCACAGGCAAAAACTATCAAATGTAATTAATGAATAATAAAAAAATTTTTCCATAAAACTTAAATAATTTTAATAAATTTTCCAATTTCTGTTTTTCTGAAAACTCAAGAAAAAGCGTATAAATCGGCAATGATTGGAACCCAAAATTAAAGATAGTTTATTTCATCATTCCATTACATTTTAATATGAGTGGGGGTCCCCGGCGTTGCCTGGGTGTAGTAAAGAACTCCCCCCCCCCAAAAAAAAAGTTGTAGTAGTGGGGGAATGAGAGGAGGATCAAAACAACAGTAGGCAGCCCGAGTGGAGAGAGGTGTTGTTTAAAAAAAAAGTGGTAACAGGTAGGCAGGCTCGAACCGTAACGCAAAGGAGGAAAAAAAAAAGTAACATCTTAGCCGATGCGTCCAAAATCCAAGAGCGTTGAAATTAAGCATAGTCAATCCAACTGAGACGATGACTTGCAATTATGTCGATGAAAAAAACAAAACTGTCCAGTTCAGGGTGAAGGAATGAATGTTTTTGGCCAATTTTTTTATATTTGTCGTCCGTAAGATAGAGCTTCAAAACGATACTGAGGATCTGTCGTGTGTGTTGAAAGTTTTTGCGACACACACATTTTGCCTTTTATATATTAGAAGATGTCAAAAAACTATGAAACCTGGCAAGTACTCATCTGAGCTCCAATCTATGGTCCGCCTTGGCCTGACTTTCACGAAAAACGCTCGTCTAACTGAAACCGCTGTCAATAATTTCCCCTCGCTCTTTATCTGTGCCTAAACTTAAACATAAATTCCATGAACAAAGCTTCTTTCCTAGAACTGCATAACTGTGGAACTCTGTTCCATTTTCCTGCTTTCCAACTGACTACAATACGGTTGTCTTCAAGTTCAATGTGAACAAATTCTTGATGAGCCATCCCCTTATGTAATTTAATTTACCAAATTTCCACTACTAATGATTATTACGACATGTTCCCCTTGACCATTGGACACTCATTAATCTTTTACCATCGAGTGACTTCTGGGCCTTGATAACTCATTTGCATTGGTGACTCATTTGCAAAAAAAAAAAAAGCAATACTTTCCCTAAAAAACTTTTGATAAGCTCATGTTGGGGGATAGGGCAAAATATGAAAATTTTCTTTTTATATTATTTTATTTTAATTTATATATAGTTCAGATTTTTAAAAATAAGTCTGTAAAAAATATTAGCGAAATTGATCAATTATTTGATTTTTGAGAGAATTTTTTTTAAAAAATCACGTTGTTTTCATTGTTTACCTCAAATAACGTAGCAATAATATTAGGTTCTATTTTTTCCATTTTAGCTTTTTGGGGAATTTTTTGAAAATTCATCAGTTTTATGGAGAGTAAAAACAAATATGAGGTTTTTTTATAATCTTCTTGAGAATACAGCAAAAATTACAATGAATCAATTTCATCTTACAAGTTTTTACTGTTATTATTTGTTATGAGGGTAAAAAATTCTGCCTTTATTATGATCATACCTATTGAAAAGCATGTCAGTTAATGTTAAATAAATGTACATGATCCCCCCTCAATTAAGGAAAGTAATGAATAAAAAATTGTTTATGAAAAAATATTTTAATCAATCCTGAAATGTTGTAATAAAAAAGATCCTTCTAGACTGAGGTAATTTGTTTTATTTTGTTTTAAAGAAGTAATTGTTGAGTTATGAAGTTAAATCTCCATTAATAATTATAATAATTAAGAGAAAATATGCATCCTCCTAAAAGAAAGCAATGAAACTACTGCTGTGAAATGACCTAGAAGCAAAACTCGCAAAGTTATGTTGATACCCGATGTCAAGATCGGAAAAAAATGCTGCTGATGATAATAGGGTAATGATAGCAATAGTCATAGTATTAATAGCATTAGCAGCAGTAACATTAAAGACACTTGACACACTTTCCAATTTAAATAAATCATTTAAAAGATTGTCTAAAGTTTGTTTGCTTTTTTTTTTTAGCCCAGAGTTAACAGCTTTGGTGTAACCATTTACTTTGTCTATAGAGCATATTAATAAAAATGTTACAATTGGCCTTTTTTTGTCTTTAAAAGTGTAGCCTGAGTTTATAAATTGGCCTTTTTTTTTTTTTTCAAAGAAGTTGTCGTCAAACATTTGAATTTCAAGTAAAACCAATGGTATCTACTTACTTGTCATGTTGCAGTAATGAGCATATCCAAAAATTATGAAAAATGATAAGTTAGAATAGAATATTAATTATTAATGAAAATAGTTTTCGAAGACAATTAGGGAAAATTAAGTTTTGTTAAAAAAAGAAAGAAACTGGAGAGTTCAAATTGTAACAAGAGAGGTAATTATTTTCTGAAAACTTTGAAAAATTTTAGGTCAATTTAGAAAAACTCAATTTTTGCTGACTGCAAAGAGACCTGAATCAATGACAAGCATTTGGGAAAGTCTACACTGACTCAATTGCTGTATTATAGGAGACCTGGCAGAAGTTGTCCTGTTAAAGCTGGCAGACCTGACAGAAGTTGTCCTGCTTTAGTCTGCCGGCCAAAGTCACAACAATTTTGGCACTTTGGCTTCATTAATGGATAAAAATTATGATAAAATAAATATTTGATATGAAATAAAAATATAAATGTTTAATCATTTATAAAACTCACTATGTCTGTCTCCACTTTTTTAAACTATATCTCCTCTGAGATGGAAGGTCGCAGAGCGGCTCAAATGATAGCATTTTTTGGGGGGTGGGTATCTTTACCCAATTAAAATAGTTGCTAAGAGGTCAACATTAAAAGAAATTAAAACTTAGCAGGCATAAGTGTCTTCGTAATGACATCTCTTTCCCATAAATAAATTGACATGGCACATTCACAGGCATAGAAGAGACGTTTCAATTATACCAGTAATCATAGGAGCAACTGGGCTTATGAAAAAGAACTTTAAAAAGTACATAGCAAACATACCCGGTGAACCAAGTGCAAGTGAAATAAAAACGATTGTACTGAAAGGGACGGCTAGAATCCTGAAAAGATCTCTTGGTTGGACTCACTAAAATAGGGGTAAATGTCAGACATCTGGTTGGATGTCCCATCCCCTAGAAGAAAAAGTTTAAGAAAAATGAAAAAAAAAAAAAAGGGAATATATTTAGTTAATTTACAACATTTTCAGATTGTTTCACCTGTTGGATTTGCGGTTAGCATGAACAGCTATTAACAGTAGGATTGCAGTTTCAATCCCAAGCATATAAAAGTATAATGCAAGGGGAGTAACTCTTTACTTTTTTGGGCAAAGTTGCCTCCCCTTGTCCGTAATCCTAAACTTTAAATACTCGCGACTTTTCGCAAGATCAATGACCAGAAGCAGAAATTGGAGGGAAAACAGTAACTTTCAAAATGTAGATATGAGCATCATTCCCGTTCGTTCCTGTTATCATACTTGGACTTCTAACCTTTCATCTATGATGTTTGAATTGTCGTTATGTGTGTGTGTCTTCATAATAATCATATATCGCCATGTAACAGCGAGTGGTTTCTTATTTGTTCATAATTATTCCATTCTTTCAACATGTGCTGCAAACATATCCATGAGAAGGCTGTGGTAAGGTATTTTGTGTTATATTGATCCTAACGCATTCCACTATATAACAATTACATTCCTACATTTTTAATGTTGTCTATATAAATAAAACAATAGATGTATGTATGTGTGTATATCTGTCAGTAAATATTTAACCAATAAATTCTTAAACTACTGGTCACATAACATTGAAATTAACAGGAAATGGTAATCATACACCAAGGATGGTTTATAACGCTCACTTGTATAAAATAAAAAGATAAAATAAACATTTGCCTATTTTGCTACTCTTCATTTACATGCTGCAGCGGCTTCATTCGCTTCAGTGGAAACACACACAACACCAATTCATTGCTCATGGCTTTAGTTATACTTCAAGCCATAAAGTGACTCACCAAAGAGATGAGAATATTTAATGCCTTCAAGTCGCGGTTACCCAGATAATCATTTCAGAGTTGTCACTATCGCCACACAACTGCCATTTAAACAAACAACTCTTTTTCTACCGCAGTCACAGTGACATTTATTGGGGTTCTAATAAATGCTTCAAAATAAGTAAAAAAAAAAAACAAAAAAAAACGTATCCAGGTAGGTAGAAGAGTAACTTATCTTGTCATTGATAACATTAATTTGTTGTATATTTGTTTTCTAACAAATATTTTGTTTTTCTTTATTTATACTGCAAAATGCCCCTGTTTATTTACTTTGAAATACAAGTAGTGTCGAGTATTGTTAGAACAAGAAAAAAAATGGCTGACATTAGACAGTCATTTGGGGTGTCTTGATAATCGTTCAAAAATCGAAAACAAAATACTGGTAGAACATTACATTTTTGCGCCATTGGTGACATGTATTGAATGGGTTTCTACCAGCATTTTGTTTAGTTTTTGATTTTTAAGCATTTATCAAAATTACCCAGATGACCATTTAATGTCAGACATTTTTTCTTGTTCTAATTAATATTCAACACTACTTTTGTTTCAAAGTAAATAAATGCTTTAAAACAAGTTGAAACACAAAAACTTACCAGAGTAGGTAGAAGAGTAACTTAACTTGCCTTTGGTAACATTTATCTATATACTAGATTACCCGTGGCCCGTTGGCTCAGTATGTTATATTAGCTATGGAATTAATGTATGAGCGTGACACTTGTGACGTAAAGAAAAGTTTTTTTTCTGATTCTGATTAATCATCCCCCAAATTGTTTTACCTGCTTCCCACTTGCAGTTTTAATGTATGTGTGTGTGTGTGTGAGGGGGCACTCCGAAAAGATACATGAAAGGAAGAAACACACAAAAATGTCGGAGGCAATCTTCTAACAATAAACCATTGTCACGCCTATCAACATTAGTTCTACTCCTTACCTTCCAGGCTTTCATGCGCTACACAGACTATTTTTTGTTGCTTGCATCAGCGAAGATTGGTTCATCTGATGAGTATTTTACCAGCAGCCTTAGTGCTCACTCTAGATTTGCTAGTCAATGTATTAATAAGCCATCTGTATCACAACTTGCGTGTGAATTAGTTTAAAGTGAAGAGAAATTGTGCAGCGTTGTTCACACTCTGTCGCTTGGAAAACAATCTGAATCCAATGGCAGAACATAGTCAGAATGACTGGAGATTGTTTTGTCAAAGTAACTACCTAAGGGGCTCCACTCCGAATTTTCTTTCAGGGTTATTTCCCTTAGATTAGATTACCTTTCAGGGCTGACGAGTTTATCCTACCCGGATTTGGAATAGGAGTTTTACTTCTCTTAAACTAACTCAAGACAGATGTTCCTGGCGTGCAAGGGGCTACAATTGCTGAATTTGCACGCAATGAAGAACGCAAGAGAAAAACGTGGCATTAGAAAAGAGAGTAGGCAACATATCTGATACAGAATTATTGCACAAGTATCCAACGTGCGGAAAATACTTTAGAGCTTGAATCGGTCTGATAAGCCATTTTCGAACCCACAGAACAATTGCACGATCATGGTCATCTTCGCAAGCGATGAACGAACATCATCATCATACAAGCCATCCGTAAAAACATAAAGTCATAAAAAGTAAGGATTCAACCTCCAAGTGTATAACAAAATTCACTCTCTTTATAATAGCATCCAATTTCATGAGATCTGAGTTATAACTTTAAAAATTTCATGAGCTGAGTGTTTGGGCCTCTGCCTCTAGATTACAACCTCTGCAACACCAAACTTAGGCATTATTATAATCTGCAATGACCCTTAAGCCAGCATGGTTATTTAGATATAAGCATGCAATCCAGTTTCCAATCATCACAGTTTTAATTAGATGATAATATTATCTGACGTAGTTTTCATTCTTTTTCAGAAACAAAACAAAGCAAAAAAAAAAAACATGATGTCTGGAAGTCCATTTGGTGATTCTAGTTTGGATCAGTCCAACAGTGAGTATGAAATTTCAATAAGTAAAATGTTATTTTTCTGACTGAGTGGAGTACAGCTGATGCTATGTTTATCTTAAATCTAATGCAAGAAAAGTATCTTGGTAAGGAGAAGAACCTGTATTTTGCTTTTATAATGGTTTGGAAAGGCATAGAAAAGGAAAATGTGAGAGGAAGTGATAAGGATAGACTTGGGAGAAAAAGTGATAAATAAAGACCTAGTTAGGTTAGTTTGGAAGTCAATTTATAGCATGTAAAACCGATGTTAAACCAAAGAATAATACGTAATTGGTCCCCGACAAAAGAGAGTAGTGAGGACAACACGGAAGGCGAATGATAACCTGTGAGGCTTTATTCATCAAGAAGTACAAGTATATAGGCTGTAACAAAAGGAAAGAGAATTGTTAAAAGCATGCAAAACAATGAACGATGTTAATAATATAACAAACACCCCGGGTGGAAAATGTTCAGAGTGGGGTTATGGAATGATACGCAAAAGTTCAAGTATCTATATTTCTCAGGTGGTAGGGGTGGACACATTGTTGCTTACGAATAAGTTCTGATGGATTTTTATCAGGTGCTATATCGGCGGATGAAATTTCCCGGGATTCTTCAGATATGCAAGGTTCTAACGCGGTATCTGGTTGTAGAGGTTCAGCTTCCTGTGAGATAGTACCGTCATTAGTGTGTAGCAGTGTATCTTGTGGTTTTGGGGCAAGTTATCGCAGTGACACTGTTTTCTCTTTTCCAGTTGGGAGTCTAACATGGGTATATTGAGGGTTGCATTCCAGCAACTCGACTTCGTCGACAAATGGCTCGTACTTAGATAACCACAGGTTACGTTTCATCAGGACCGAACCTGAATTTAAATTGTAGCGTTAATAGCACTATACAGTAAGGAACGGATGGAGTGTAAGGCATCGTGTAGAACTGTTTCCCAAGGAGAAATTGGCAACTTTTTGGACTTCAATGCTAGCGATATTGTTTTCCATAGGGTCACGTTCAGTTGTTCCACCTGGCCATTTCCCTGTGGGTTATAGGCGGTTGTGCGGCTTATTGCTACTCCCTTCTTATGCAGAAAGTCTGTTAGTTCCGTTGAGAGAAATGATGGATCTATCAGAGTGAATGAGGGAAGGTATGCCAAACAGTGAAAATAGTTGACAGAAACAATTTATGATTATTTGTGAGGTCATATCTCGACGAGGTAAGGCAAAGGGGAAGTGCGTATATTTGTTGATGATTGTCAATAGATATTTATTTTGACCGTTAGATCGCAATGTGCCCTTAAAATCAACACTTAAGTGTTCGAATGGTTGAGTCGTTTTGACAAGCTTGAAATTGGTGGGATGGAAAAATCTCGGTTTTAATTCTGCACAAACTGCACAGTTCCCAATAGGTCGTCGAATATCATCGATGGAATAAGGAAGATTACGTAGACGTACAAAATGAGACATTCGTGTTATACCTGGATGACACAATGAAACGTGTAGGTCTTGAACGCCTGTTGGATTAGTTGAGGAGCAAACCGTTCGAGAAAGTGTGTCTGCGGCTGCATTCTTTTTCCCAAGGCGATAGATTACGTCAAATGTGAGTGCCGATAGTTCTATTTTCCAACATTCTACCTTCTCGTTTTTTATTTTGCTTGAATGTTTCAGGTCATACATGAATGCCACGGAACGTTGGTCTGTAATAAGCTTAAAGGCGGAACCAGTAAGGTTGTGACGCCATTTACACACTGCCTCGATGATGGCATGTGCTTCTTTTTTAACAGAAGAGTAGTGTTGTTCACTGACTGAAAGTGATGGAGAAAAGAAAGCAACTGGACGCCCATTCTGATTGAGAGTGGAAGCCAGAGCAATGTCAGAGGCATCGGTTTCTACAATAAGGGGTATGCTGTGATCAATTGTTGTAAGGGAAGTGTGTTCGAGTTGTTCTTTGAGGTTGGAGAAATCGGTTGATCAGGATTCTGGTAGAGGGAAGACTCGATTTTGTGTTAGACGTCATATTTTGTCTGAGAAGCGAGGAATCCATTGAGCATAATATGAAAATATATCGACGACCCGCTGCTGTGATTTTTGCATCTTGCGGTAGAGGTAGATGTCTTAAAGCCCGGAAGCGTTCAAGGTCTGGCTTTACAACTCCCAATGACACTTCATACCCTAAGAAAGTGATTTTCTCTGTTCGTATAATGCTTTTGTTCTCATTTAAACTTATTTTGTGTTTCCTGGCAACATCTAAGAAGTGATTAAGATTTTCATCACGTTCTTTCATAGTACGACCACATACAGTGATGTTATCGACATGTGCGAAAGTGTTGGTGATCTTCTCCCGTTTTATTAGGTTGACTATAGACCGTTGGAAGCATGATATGCCGTTTGTTACACCGAGTGGAATGCGGCAGAATTGGTATAGGTTCCCACAAGCTTCGAAGGCTGTGAATTTCTTCTCCTCTTCTAGTATCGGTACCTGATGATACGCATTCCGTAAGTCAAGGATAGTAAAGACAGAATAACAAGCAATTTTGTGGACTAGATCTTCGATTCTTGGTAAAGGGTAAGCATCAAGGTAAGTGAACTGATTGATGATCTGGCTGTAATCAATGACAAGGTGCTTCTTGTGTTGGTCGTTAATGATTACTAGTACCTGTGCCCTCCAGAGAGAGCGAGAGGGTTCGATAACACTATCTTTTAGGAGATTTTGAATTTCAGCTTGAATAAACTCTTGATTGATCAGTGAGTGTCTTCTGGATTTTGTAGCAATGGGCTTGCAAGCAGGTGCTAAATATTCAAATAATGGTGGGGAAATAAGACGGGATGCCATGGTGAAGGGATCTCTATGACTTTTGAAGGGTATTTCTACTTTGGAATGTAGTTTGAGAAAGTCATGTCCAAGTAAGACGTCTGAGCAGAGGGAAGATAGGACTGAAAGTTTAAAACGTGGGTATGGAGATCCTTCATATGATAATGTCACATAGCAGTGACCTAAAGTGTTGCTTGACAAGTCTGTGGACGCCATTGATATCTTCCTGCAGGAAATTTGCTTTGACCAGCCATATTTATGGATAATGTTTGATGATATGTAGCTTTCTGAGCTACCAGTATTCACAAGGGCTTCTAGGATTATCCCATTCACGGAAAGTTTGATTATAGCTTTCAATGGGCAATCGGGTGATGCAGCAGTTACTATGAATGTGATTGATGGTTCGCAGGCAGAGGTTATTTTCCTAGGGACGTGGCTTGATTGACAGACTAGCCAAAAAATCTCCTTCCTGCCACAACTATTACAAACTGCATTACGAGCAGGACACTTAATGCGTGGATTTCGTCGATTACCACAGAAGAAGCACTTTTCTCCAGTCGTAGCAGAGAGATTTTCTGAAGTAACAAGAGCTTCGCCAGACACTGAAGGTTCGGTGGTAGCGCCACATGGTGTGAGGTTGATATAAGATTCGGCTTATCTCTGGGCTGTTTCTAGCGAATGGGGTAAGTCGGAGGTGTCTTTTAATGTGAGTGTTCTCTCAAAGAGTCTTTGCCGGATTGCCTGAGAACGGATACCTGTTATGAGGGTGTTGCGAACTGCTTGATCACTGTGTTCTTCTGCAGTTACTGCCTTGAAGCGACAATCAGCGGTTAATGAGTCCAGTTTCTGCAAGAAGTCACCAATAGTTCCATCCAGTTCCTGCTTAGCAGTTGCTAGAATGTACAATATTTGAGGGTTTTACAAAAAGAGATTGGAGTTTTGAGATGGCAGCTTCATAAGAGTCACAATTTGCTATTAGTTTGTGTACTGGATGGGAAATATAGTTAATAAGGACATTCAGTTTGTCAGTGGGTTGCCAGTTGATTGCATTTAGGAAATTGTCAAATGTGCGCAGCCAATGTGTCCAATGGTCTGAAGAATCGGGCGCTGAAGGGCTACCATCGAAACGCTGTGGTTTCAAGAACTGGTCCATTTTAAGTCAGATTTCTTGATGAATAAGTTGTAGTGAGGACAACACGGAAGGGGAATGATAACCTGTGAGGCTTTATTCATCAAGAAGTACAAGTATATAGGCTGTAACAAAAGGAAAGAGAATTGTTAAAAGCAAGCAAAACAAAGAACGATCTTAATAATATGACAGAGAGATTGAACCTAGTAATTCGCTTGCATTTGTCCGTTGGTCTGTTCGTTTGTTTGGACTTTTCTCAGTAATCATGCCTTGGATTTTAAAAAAAAATTTCACTCATGGAGGGAGGACCTTGCATGCTCGGCTTGTTTCACATGAATCAGATGACTATTGTTTGTATTTGTTTCCCTGATATCTTTCTAGTTGGAATTCTTTCTAGAAAGCTGTCTGGTACTTACTTAATTTTCTTTTTTTTTTTTTAATTCTAGTGATGGATGGTGATTTGAAGATCGAGACCAGCCCCCCTGGAGATCCACGTTTCACTTTCACTCGAGCAAATAGTACAGGCTCCCTTGCAGCTGGATGTGTTTCCTCTGCCTCTTCTGCCCACAACACTGGTTTGTAATCTTGTTTTATCTATTTCTTAATGTTTGCATTGTTTTAAATAGTGATGGGATGATTCCAATATTTTTCCTGATTCCAACACAATTACTAATTCTGTTTTAAATTCCTGAATCTGATACCACTACCAAAACTGATTCATTTAAAATTTTTTAAATAATGGTTTTTTTTTTTGGGGGGGGGGCTGCAAAAACCCATGTAATATGTCCAAAATCAATAAATATTTATAATTTCATCATGAATACGAGCTATGGCAAATGAGGTTAAAGAAAAAAAATAAAAAGAACAATTTTTGGTATCGAAAAATAAATTAAAATTTTTTCCAATATTGATTATGATATCTCCAAATGTTCCAATTTTTAAAAATTCCCAATTCTGATTAATCGTCCCAACAAGACGTGTTGCACATTCCAAAAGACAACTTTAGTCTTAACAACAGAACAGAGAATTGGAATGACTAGACAAAAAAGGTTGATGCATACCAAACTTGGATTTTGTGTCATGTGTATGTTGCTAATAATTTTGTGTCATGCGTATGTTGCTAATAATTTTGTGTCATGCGTATGTTGCTAATAATTTTGTGTCATGTGTATGTTGCTGATAATTTTGTGTCATGTGTATGTTGCAAATAATTTTGTGTCATGTGTCTGTTGCAAATAATTTTGTGTCATGCGTATGTTGCTAATAATTTTGTGTCATGCATATGTTGCTAATAATTTTGTGTCATGTGTCTGTTGCTGATAATTTTGTGTCATGTGTATGTTGCTAATAATTTTGTGTCATGCGTATGTTGCAAATAATTTTTTCTCATGTGTATGTTGCTAATAATTTTGTGTCATGTGTCTGTTGTGGATAATTTTGTGTCATGTGTATGTTGCTGATAATTTTGTGTCATGTGTATGTTGCTAATAATTTTGTGTCATGTGTCTGTTGCTAAAAATTTTGTGTCATGCGTATGTTGCTGATAATTTTGTGTCATGTGTATGTTGCTGATAATTTTGTGTCATGTGTATGTTGAAAATAATTTTGTGTCATGTGTCTGGTGCTGATAATTTTGTGTCATGCGTATGTTGCTAATAATTTTGTGTCATGCATATGTTGCTAATAATTTTGTGTCATGTGTCTGTTGCTGATAATTTTGTGTCATGGGTATGTTGCTAATAATTTTGTGTCATGCGTATGTTGCTAATAATTTTGTGTCATGCGTATGTTGCTAATAATTTTGTGTCATGTGTATGTTGCTGATAATTTTGTGTCATGTGTATGTTGCAAATAATTTTGTGTCATGTGTCTGTTGCAAATAATTTTGTGTCATGCGTATGTTGCTAATAATTTTGTGTCATGCATATGTTGCTAATAATTTTGTGTCATGTGTCTGTTGCTGATAATTTTGTGTCATGTGTATGTTGCTAATAATTTTGTGTCATGCGTATGTTGCAAATAATTTTTTCTCATGTGTATGTTGCTAATAATTTTGTGTCATGTGTATATTGCTAATAATTTTGTGTCATGTGTCTGTTGTGGATAATTTTGTGTCATGTGTATGTTGCTGATAATTTTGTGTCATGTGTATGTTGAAAATAATTTTGTGTCATGTGTATGTTGAAAATAATTTTGTGTCATGCGTATGTTGCTAATAATTTTGTGTCATGCATATGTTGCTAATAATTTTGTGTCATGTGTATGTTGCAAATAATTTTGTGTCATGTGTATGTTGAAAATAATTTTGTGTCATGTGTCTGTTGCTGATAATTTTGTGTCATGCGTATGTTGCTAATAATTTTGTGTCATGTGTCTGTTGCTGATAATTTTGTGTCATGTGTCTGTTGCTGATAATTTTGTGTCATGTGTCTGTTGCTGATAATTTTGTGTCATGTGTATGTTGCAAATAATTTTGTGTCATGTGTATGTTGCAAATAATTTTGTGTCATGTGTCTGTTGCGAATAATTTTGTGTCATGTGTCTGTTGCGAATAATTTTGTGTCATGTGTCTGTTGCTAATAATTTTGTGTCATGTGTCTGTTGCTGATAATTTTGTGTCATGCGTATGTTGCTAATAATTTTGTGTCATATGTCTGTTGCGAATAATTTTGTGTCATGTGTCTGTTGCTGATAATTTTGTGTCATGTGTATGTTGCAAATAATTTTGTGTCATGTGTCTGTTGCTAATAATTTTGTGTCATGTGTCTGGTGCTGATAATTTTGTGTCATGTGTATGTTGCAAATAATTTTGTGTCATGTGTCTGTTGCTAATAATTTTGTGTCATGTGTCTGTTGCTGATAATTTTGTGTCATGCGTATGTTGCTAATAATTTTTTCTCATGTGTATGTTGCAAATAATTTTGTGTCATGTGTATGTTGCTGATAATTTTGTGTCATGCGTATGTTGCTAATAATTTTGTGTCATGTGTATGTTGCAAATAATTTTGTGTCATGCGTATGTTGCTAATAATTTTGTGTCATGTGTATGTTGCTAATAATTTTGTGTCATGCGTATGTTGCTAATAATTTTGTGTCATGTGTCTGTTGCTGATAATTTTGTGTCATGCGTATGTTGCTGATAATTTTGTGTCATGCGTATGTTGCTAATAATTTTGTGTCATGCATATGTTTCTAATAATTTTGTGTCATGCGTATGTTGCTGATAATTTTTTTCATGTGTCTGTTGCTGATAATTTTGTGTCATGCGTATGTTGCTGATAATTTTTTTCATGTGTCTGTTGCTAATAATTTTGTGTCATGCGTATGTTGCTAATAATTTTGTGTCATGCATATGTTGCTGATAATTTTTTTCATGTGTCTGTTGCTGATAATTTTGTGTCATGTGTATGTTGCAAATAATTTTGTGTCATGCATATGTTGCTGATAATTTTTTTCATGTGTCTGTTGCTAATAATTTTGTGTCATGCGTATGTTGCTGATAATTTTTTTCATGTGTCTGTTGCTGATAATTTTGTGTCATGTGTATGTTGCAAATAATTTTGTGTCATGTGTATGTTGCAAATAATTTTGTGTCATGTGTCTGTTGCTGATAATTTTGTGTCATGTGTATGTTGCTGATAATTTTGTGTCATGCGTATGTTGCTAATAATTTTGTGTCATGTGTATGTTGCAAATAATTTTTTTCATGTGTATGTTGCTAATAATTTTGTGTCATGTGTATGTTGCAAATAATTTTGTGTCATGCGTATGTTGCTAATAATTTTGTGTCATGTGTCTGTTGCTGATAATTTTGTGTCATGCGTATGTTGCTGATAATTTTGTGTCATGCGTATGTTGCTAATAATTTTGTGTCATGCGTATGTTGCTGATAATTTTTTTCATGTGTATGTTGCTGATAATTTTGTGTCATGTGTATGTTGCAAATAATTTTGTGTCATGTGTATGTTGCAAATAATTTTGTGTCATGTGTCTGTTGCTGATAATTTTGTGTCATGCGTATGTTGCTAATAATTTTGTGTCATGTGTATGTTGCTGATAATTTTGTGTCATGTGTCTGTTGCTGATAATTTTGTGTCATGCGTATGTTGCTAATAATTTTGTGTCATGTGTATGTTGCTAATAATTTTGTGTCATGCATATGTTGCTGATAATTTTGTGTCATGCGTATGTTGCTAATAATTTTGTGTCATGCATATGTTGCTAATAATTTTGTGTCATGCGTATGTTGCTTATAATTTTGTGTCATGCATATGTTGCTAATAATTTCTCTGCATCTTTTTTCCAGATGATGAAGACAGTGACAACAGAACGATGATGAGTTACAAGGACAGAAGACGAGAAGCTCACACCCAAGCGGAACAAAAACGAAGGGATGCTATAAAGGTAAATACAACTTCACTATATGTGTGTGAAAATTTTAACTTATTTTATATATTATTTAATTGAAATTCATTATTGAGATGATTATTATTTATTAATTTTATTTATTGCGAACAATTATCCTCATCTTTTATAGTTGTTTCACAACGTTTCGGTCAACTATTCATCTGGCGTTTGTCAGGTGGTAACCGCGACGGGATAGGAACTCCGAATCTGCATCTTCAGCAATTACTGCCTTCCATAGTTGTTGTTGTCTCACCACATTTTCGCTAAGTAAGCCTCTGGCCGGCCTTGGGTAGGATTTAAACCGCTTTCTTCAGACAATACTATCCTGGAACCGTAGAGCTTGTTTTGTTTATCAGCTAGTGGCATCATACGTTGTGTACCTTCTGAAGAATAATACTGGTTTAGAACACTTGTATATATATATATATATATATATATATATATATATATACACTAGCAGGGAGACTCGATGTTCGCCTGGATTGAATGAGGATCAACAAATGGTTCACATTTCCAATACTTTGTCATCACAATCGATGAAATTGACCATGTTTCCAATCAAATCGATCGATTGCCTGCTTTATTTGGGAACCTACGGTGGGGCACTTGGAAGGAGCTTACATGCTTCCCCGCAGTGAATTAGTCCAAAATACATTGCACTGTAGAGAACCTATTGTTGATTTGATAAAATTATTTTTATGTAATAGCTTTAATTAAACTTTAAGATGTACAACAATTTTAGATGCCTGTACAAAACAAGTATTTTCCAATTATGCTAAAACTGAAAATAAAAATACAATAAAACATTAATTATTACAGAAGATGTAGTGACCAGACACTGACAAGAGTAGAGGGCACCAGAAAAATAAAAATAACTTGTCTTAGCATTTTAAATCTTTTGATATTAAACTATGAACTCTCTGAGAGATGTTATATAGATGTTTGGCGAATAGGTATGAAAAGGAATTTGAGCATGTCAAAATGTTTGATAAGAGGATTGGCAACTCTAAAATATTTACTTTGCTTACCATAGTTTACTAATGAAAAAAAATTAAATTAGACTCTGAGAATTAATGCTATGTATAGGAATATGATTCCTAACCTTAGGCTCTGTGGCTTTAGTCTTGTATTGTAAGTAAACGACCTTCTAATAAATAAATACATGTTTGTTTCCTTTTCTTTTTTTTTTAATTCCAAGAAAAAAAATTATAAGAATTATTTTTAGAATCGGAAATATGGCTTAAATTTTTCCGATACCGATTCCAACACCTCAAAATGTTCTGATTTTTCCAATTCCAATTTCATCGTCTTCACTCAAGTATGTATGCTTATCCACCAATACACTCATAATTTTCTGAACTGAACAAGTATGGTGTTAAAATTTCGTTTATAGATACCTTATAATAAGGTGCACAGTGAGGAAGTGAGTATTCGCATTGATCAAGATGTAATACTAGAAGAGCATGTAATATACTCCACCCAGTTCTATCCAAGTCACTGGGACAAATTTAATAAAATTCAAACTTCATACAGAAAGCAAGCTAATCAGTGGATGGTGTTTGTACCTCTAACTTCTTTATATAATATACAGGCATTATTTTTATGCCCTTCCTAGTTTAAAAAAATTTTTTTTATTCCATTTTCACCCTAAACAAGGCACAGTTTGATGTAAGGGGCTACTATTAGAGACATAAGTTGCAGGGATATTATGTAGGGAGTTGAGCAGCAAGACGTCTGTTCACATTACACTTGAATATCTGAATGTCAGTACAGTTGGAAAAACAGGAACCCGGAAGGGAGTTCTAGAGTCTAGCAGTTCTGGAGAAGAAACTATTAGAGTAGAAGGCCTTCTTACATCTAAGGATCTCTACTGTGTAGGGGTGGGATTTTGCTGATTGTCGGGTTTGTCGGAGAAGGGCTTGTAGTTCGACAGAACATCCACCATTAAAATGATGTCTGTAAATACTTCTCTTTACATTAATGAATTGACTTCGATAATTGCAATTTAAATCTTTTTCTTTCTTTTTATTTTCATTACAGTGACATCTTTTTTTTTTTAATACAGGCACCACTTTAATTCCTGGGCAATACCAAGTGCTCTTGCTAGTTGTGACTATGCACTTATGAATTTGATTTGATAGTTGTTATTTAAACCTTTCTTTCCCATCTCTTTATTTTCATTACAGAAAGGTTATGATGAGCTCCAAATGATTGTTCCCAAATGCCAACAGCCTGATAGTTTGGGTTCACAAAAACTCAGTAAAGCCACAGTGTTACAGAAATGTAAGTGGAGGCTATATTATAGAATCAGCTAGTGAGCCCAGGCTGTCAAAAATGATAACATACTTTTTTTTTTTTATTGCTTTCTAACTTTTATAATTAAAGTCACTTGTAAAAGTTTTTTTTTTTTTTTAAAGTATGCAATGCTTATTACGAATTATACTTAATGAAAAAATAAAAATACAAACAAAATTTTATAGTGTAGGTACTTGTCCTGGAACAAAGATGTCATATTCCAAAAAAATTGTAAATTGATTAAGTAGTTTTATTTTTAAACTAAGAAAATCAAATTTTAAGAAGCAAGAATGGGTCTGAGAGTTTCCATTTTGTTTTAAAATTCAAAGACGACAATTCAATATGGCTACCGAGATTTGATTTGTATTAAAAATAATTAAAACTTTTTAATCGCTAAAAATAATAAATTTTTAATTTTCTTACTAAAAAAAAAATACTTAATTTTTTTATGTGATCTTTGGTGTATGACAAATATTTACATCATTAAGTTTTATCTGTATTTTGTTTTTTTTTTAAATAAGCGTAATTCAAGTATACTAATAAATTAATTCTCTTTTCTTCTAAAATAGTCCCATTTGATTATGCAAGATATTTTTCTTTTATCAATCACCAAATTGCACTTAATATTTGCCAGATAAAGGCAAAAAGCCAATTCTTGTTCTCTTTTTTAAATAGTTTTTTGTTTGGATAGGGTGCATTTACAGAGTTGTATATTGTGGTGTTAAGAAAGATGCTGTCATAATTGAATGGGCATATAAGCACAGTGTCAGATGAGTTTGTCTCTTTTAATTAAGTTGCAAACACACTTAATTTGCAATACATTTCTTATTGTTTATTTACATTGGTGATCTTTTGATTCAGTAGATCAGGTGCTAGTAGTATTTTAAATAAAAAATCAGCCACAATTACATTCCCAGATATTGTGTTTAAAGATGGCAGACCCTTAATTTAAGTTAGCTGTTATCTCCATTGTTTGTCATACTGAATTGGTTTCACAACTCTTTCACATTAAAACATACAATGAAACTCAATAATTTAATAATTTCTATTTTTGTGTGTAATTATTCTTCTACTGGATCATTTTTCATAACTTTTTTGGAATTTATTCTAATTTTGCCATATGATGTAAGTACGTAATGTTTTCACTTGAAATGTATTGGTTTTAAAGATCACTGATGTAAATTAACACCTATTTCTTGTACAGAATGAAGTGTATTTTTTACTGGTTTATAAAGAAAGTTAAACTTTATTTTATATTGTTGTCATTTTTAGCTATTGACTACATTAGTTATTTAGTGGATCAGAAGTCCAAACAGGAAGTTGCCTTAGACAGTCTCCGGAAAGAAGTCATGGCCCTGAAAATTATGAAAGCGTATGTATATAAGTTTTTTTTTTTTTTTTTTTTTTTTTTTTTTTTTTTAAGGAAAGTATATAAAAAAAAAAAATTAAATAGTGAATTTTTTATTTTTTTATCAAAGAAGGTAGGAAATTTTTTTTCTATATTTTAGTTTTTTTATAAAAAAAATTGGAAAATTTTTTTTTAAATAAATTGTAAATTTTTTAGTTCACAAAGAAAGTAGCAAATGTTTTTTTTACTCTATCTATCTCTATCTATATATTCTTCTATTCTATCTTCTATATTTATAAAATAGAGATGATTTTCCCCTCTAAAAAAAAAACATTATAGCAATAAAAATACAGATGCCACATATAAATTCAATATTGTCACAGCACCTGGCAATACCTGATGCGTGTTTTCTTGTTACTCGATTTTATTCATTTTATTTTGACAGTTTAAGAGATTCAATATTGTAAATTCCTATAATATTTCCAAGGAGAATCACTCTCCCAAACGAGTCATATTTGCAAGATACTTACACTCATTATGTCCTCCACCTATCCTAGTTTGCACATAAAGACACTAAATCTTCCTAAAAAATTCATTAAATATTTGATATTAATATTAATTGCATAACAAAATATTTCATAGGGTTCAATTATTACACGCGTCCATGATTTTTTCATTTTGTTTTATTAAAAGTCGTTTAATACCAATTCAGTATATAAATAATTACTGCGCCCTTCTGTTTCGGTTTTTGACTTCTATTAATTTGATTGGCTGCTCAGATTTGTTTGACAGTTTAAGACATTGTATTTTCAAACAGTTTCACAATGACTTTCATAAAATTCAATATACCATTCACCCTTAATCACTTTGATAAAACATAAGAAATTTTTGTTTATCACACATACTATAATACAACACAGATTTTCAGACATTTTACCATGAACAATACACACTGTTTTATTAGTTTCTTTAAAAGCTATTGTTCATTTTCAGTGAATACATAACTTTCTACATTGATCTGATTAACTCATTGTGTAACACTCTTAAAAAAAGCTGTTTTTCTTACTGGCTGCTATCCAGTTTCAACTATGGCTTTAATGTCAACGCCTAATACTGAACGTACGTGGTTCTCTCATATTTCATTCTACAGACACACTTTAATTATATCACCATCCCCACTTTTTTTGCACCATTTTTTTTTACTATTTTAAAGTATCTTTATAGGAACACCAGCTTATTAAGCTTTTACTGCCTGTTTTTTCTTTTACATTGAAAACATTCTTTTCTTAAATTTCATAAAACTTTTGCTAAAATGAACCCAAAAAGAGTTGATATGCCACAAAACAAAACAACCTAACCAAACATAATAAATATTTGAAGATAAAGAATTTGAAGGATAAAAATGTTTTTTCAAAATTACTGTATTCGGCATTAAATAACCTGAAAAGGGTTGATATTTCATAAAACAAAATAACTATAATAACAATTGTGGCTTGATTTTAGTTTTTACTTTTTAATTAATTCAGAATGTTTTTTTTATGCATATATTTTTTCTTTTATGGATTTGAAAATATAAAATAACTTTATTAATATCTATTAAATATTTAAAAAAAGGTTTGTTTTCTTTTTTTTTTTTTTTATTTAGGAAGATGCAGTGTCTTTATTTATTTACCTTCCCGGGAAGGAAGAGTTAGACATTTTTTAAAGTGGGGGAAAATACAGCACTGAATTGGGACAAAAATAAAAATTCAAGAAGATTAAATATTTTTGCCCCAAATAATGTAACAGAATGTGTGGGGAAAATATTAGCAGCAGTAGCCGGAAAAAAAGGACACTACCTGGTCGGAGAAACAAAGTCGGCGTCGAAGAAAATGAATGTGTAAAGTCGAAGGTGAGAAATGGCTGGCTATGGTCGGCGTGAAGTTGGAGAATAAAAGTGTGCACCAGGCAAGATGGACGATGACAACAGACTTTTAAGTAACGGTAATAAATAAATGCTTTTGTTAAAAAGGAAAATATGCCAACCCGGATTTTTTCTTTCCTTTTCAACGGTACAGTAATCTGGATCTAAAATATGTTTTTACTATTAATGTATGACAAATTAAAGCACAACAATTGGTTATTACTGTTTTTTATTTATTTTTTTTTATTTATTTTGTTTTAAACTTCGGGGGAATATTTAAAACAAAATATAAGTCAAGCATAAAAAGAAAAACATCTACTTAGAGGAACATTTTTTATGTTTGATTTGTATTTAAAAATAAAAAAATATATATAGTAATAATAAACAAAAATACGCTTAAGCCTCTTAAAATTCATACAAGATTGTCTATAAAAATCTGTGACCTAGTAGATAACGTACATCAAGAAGACTGACATGGTTTAACCACATCTAACGCATGGCAGTCGACAAGTGACCAAGGAAAATCATTAACTTTGATGTCCCCTAAGTCGATCTTGGAAAGGGTGGAGTGATAGCATCAAGCAGGACCTGAAACATCATAGGTTAACGGAATCACTAGCAATGGACCAAATCAAGTGGAGAAAAGCCATTTGACCAAGTCTATGACTCAAATACTCAACTCTTGAATTTAAGGAACAAGTGATGAGAAACATGAAGTAGTATATCCTCCTCTTTTTCTGATGATCTTAAAGTAATCTAAATTTACTCAGATTTTGGTAATCTATAATTGAATTAAGAATGGCACATACTATTATCAAAAGAATAATAGTTTAGCTGATTTTTCTTTTTAGGTGTTTATTTAAGAATGTCTTCATATTAGTTAACTATTGAACTAGATCAATTATTTTTTTTAAATATGTATATATTGTTGCATAATAAATGAAAATTTTATTTGTCAGCTTAAATGCTATTTAGGTCCAACTTTTAAAGTCCGATTGAAAATATTTTCTATATTGGAAGCATTGCTTTTTATTTTTCAGAAATTATGAGCATATTGTTAAGACACATCAGAATACACCGCAAGCAGGACAGAATCAAGTCTCAGATGAAATGAAATTTCAAGTGGTAAAAATCTTGAGTTAAATTGTTTTTCTTTTTTATCTATCTTATTTATCTATTATATAAAGGGCAAACATCTGTGTGAATGTGTTATATAGTGGGATGCGTTAGGATCAATATAACATACCGCAGGGTGTCCAGCTTTCACGTGGGTATGTTAGCAGCACATGATTAAAGAATTAATTATAGCATTACAAATTGATTTTTTCTTTTTAGATAATTCTTATTTTATCAACTTGCATGAAAAGAGCTATGGAAATAATGCTTAAAACCGTTTGAATTATGCAAATACCATCAGTAGTTCAAAAGTTATGAGAATTTTAAGTGCCAAAATTATGGCTTTTCCGTGGACATTTTTCTTTAGAAAAAGTGGGTTAAATTACGGCCCTCAACATTTAAAGAAATTCGGTAATTTTGCCACCATTTATTTATTTTTCAAGTTATTCTCATGAAACTTGGCAGTCTTATGTAAAATTGTGTGCTCTTTCTGATTATGCAGTCAAATCTTACCATAAGCCAGTGAGTGTCTATTTATGAACAAAACTAAGTATTATAGTAGTATTTAAATACAGCTTTATTGAGAATAGGCATTTTCCTGCCTACTCACCAAAGGAAAGCTTAATCTAAAGAGCATTCATGGCCGGAATTTACTACTCCTCTCAAAGAAAAAAAAAATTGAGTAGATATGAATTAATCTAAAAAATAAATCAAAGAAAATTTTTCATATAGATTTTGGATTACTGTAAAAGATGGAAATTCCCATAGTCTAGCAGAAGTTATACATTTTGGGACCAGTCCAATTTTCAATTTTGTAAATCCTCTCTATCTGGCCCAAAATATATCCCTATTTTCTGAGATGTAACCATAAATCGTACTCTACATGAATCCTTGATGTAACTTTCACAGTACCAGGATACCAGAAATCCTGATAAGCAACAACTATATATTTACCAGTTGATGGTAATTTTTGTCATTTCTATTCAGTTGTTTTACTGAAAATTCAATTATGTAAACAAAGAAATAAACTGGTAATTTTTTACCTTGTTTCCACCTTAACATTTAAAATGATTACTTTTATAGGTTTTAGGGTATGCTGAAAACGAATATTGCATTTAAATTTTGTTTTCCGGATATTAAGCAATGTCATTTCTTATGTTATCGCTGGTGGCCATCTTAGTATGTGCCAGTACAACCCCGAGAAACTATGCACAAGCACGCATATGAAGATGGCCACCAGCAATAACATAAGAAATGACATTGCTGGAAAGCTACTTATTTGCGGAAAATTTAAATGCTATATTCGTTTTCAGCATACTCGAAAACCTTTAAAGGTAGTAATTTTAATGAAAAATGTTAAGGTGAAAACAAGATAAAAATTTACAAAATGCATCACAATGAAATTCTTTATCGGACCGCTTAATTATTATTATTTAGATATCCTCAGTTAAAAAAAACAAAAAAACGGGTTTGTTTTACAGATTCGAAAAAATGGTCTTGACAATGAGTTAAAAATAAATTCAAGTTTCACAATGTCTTTTTTATTTAATTGTTAGTTGAAAGTACAAAATAGTTAACAAAAAACACTCTCCTTCCCCATATTAAGAATGGGTTTCTAATAATGACGTTATAATTTCAGCATGGTAGCATAAGTGCACAAGTACCTTTTATTTGTTGTGTTTTTTGGGTTTTTTTGACCACTAAAAAACAATTCTACCTTAAGTATAAATAAGTTGAACGCATATACTTAGTAATTTTGTTGTTTTTTAACGCTTTTAGTGGATTTGTACTAAAAGCATTAAAAATAACAAAATAGTATTGTTTTGAAATCAAATTTGAAAAACTTGAAAATAATTTTTTTAAATTGACTAACTCAGAATAAAAAATGACTCGTCTAGTAAGACGAAAGCAGAAACAGTTTTCTATTTTTAAGAGAATGCTTTAGTCAGCTCAGTGCATGACGCGCTTAGCAACCGTTTTTCTGTAAGCGAATTTGATTTCTATAAAAGATAACATTTTAAAGAAAATTCCACACAATTAATAATTATCAAATATTTACATATTATACATGAAAATGGATGATATATACCGATTTATCTTATCAATTTTGAAATATTCTTTGTCAACTTTGCTCGGTCGTAATTTTGCTTCCTGTCGTCGTAAAAATAAAAATCAAACACCAGTAGAGATGGACTTCTATGCTTATATAGCCTGTAAAATTTCAGCCATATCCAATCAAATTTAACCCCGCGCATATGTTTCCAAACGTAACGTATAAAATGAAAACATTGAAAAAAAGTGTTTCCCTTTTTGTTGTCATCATTTTTTACTGTTTTTTCATTTTTAACGTGGAGCATAAAAACATTGAACGCATAAAAGAAAAATAAATTAACAACATTGGAATGCTTATTTTATTCTCTTTCCATCAATGTAATTCTTTTAAAAATTGACCAAAAAATAAAAAAGATATAACTTGTTGAAGCACATTAGGTATGTAATATTGCCGATGTCCATGAAAATACAGCATACGCTTGTAATGCTAATAATTATGAACAAATAAGAAAATCACTTGCTATTACATGACAATACACGTTTATTATGAAGACACACACACACGTACTGACAATTCAAACATAATACATGAAAGTATGATAAGTGGAACGAACGGGAATGATGCTCATTCTCCATTTTGGAAGTCACTGTTTTTCCTTCTACTCTCTACTTCCGGTCGTTGATCTCGCGAGAATTTAAAGTTTAGGACTCTGACAAGGAGAGGCAACTTTGCTCAAAGAAGTAAAGAATTACTCCCCTTGCATTATACTTTTGTATCGTCCTAACAAAATTTATGTGTGTTTGTATGTCCAGCTCAAAGTCAAAAAATAAAAAGCGGACCATTATGAATATGGTATTGATCAAAAGAACAGAGATCCGGATGTATAATATCTAAAAATTAGAAAAAAAAAATCGTCCATTCTTTGGGGTACAAATCTTAAAGGGGGAAGGGGGGAGTAAAAATCTTGCCTTCAATGCTCTTAACAATTACAATCTACGCATGTGTGAATACTGCTCATTCCTATCCTCATTTTAAAAAAATAAATTTGCAATGTCATAACATCATTACAATGTTAGTTTAATGGCTAGTGTGTTTGCTTATGGCGTTCACGCTCAGCACTGGTAATTTTTTTCCTTTTAATAACACAATAAGTAATCAGCAATAAAACACTTATGCAGTTTACATTTTCATATTTTTATCCGTTTTTGAAGTAGGATTTTCAAGTTAAATCAAAATTTTATCGTTTTTTTGAATTGTTACATTAAAGTACAGTTAACAAATTTCCCCTCCATATACTTAGATAGGGATGGAGGTAGAACTGTCGCATAATTTACAAGAAAATTTTATCAAAGTTTCCCATGATGGAATTGATATATAGTAATAAAAAAGTGTTCAATATCCTTAGTATAGCAGGTGTGTCCAAACGGAACTTCATTTCTTCTATTTATTATTTGTGGACTCAGACAACGCCGGATATCCCTGCTAGTATATAATAAAACAAAGTCATTTATTCCTGTCTCACTTTAAAAATGCAAACACCATATATAAATTCAATGTGGTTAGACTTTATCAAATAAGTTCTGGCTTTGTGCCATATTTTCACCGGGAAACGCCAGTACACGGGTCTTGCTAGTATCTTTTATTTAATTCATGTTTCTCCTCAAAATTACTTTTACTGCATAACACAATTTCTTTAATCTTATCTCTGACTTGAAATTTATCAGCAAAAATAAAATGGTTTCTATTCTCGAAGTTATTGTTAAATACCACTAGAAAGGTGGGAATATTCAGCCGTTAAATGCATTTCATCAAGTTAGAGACTTCGTTGTGAGCTTGTTCATGTAAGGATGAAAATACAGTCCTTTGATGATTCTCAAGAACTAGAGGGTGAAGTAAATTCAAAGCTATCTCGTATAAGATTTGTTCATCATGGGGATGTATTTGAATTTGTAATTCACAAATTGTGGAGCTGACAGATTTAAATCCTCCAAAGATGTCTGAAATTGAATAATAAAAGGGTTACCAACTTCCAAAAACATCTCCACTAAATATACATCAATCAAGAAAACACAGGAACATAACAAGAATTGTACGATAGGCTAACTTTTGTCGATAAAAGAATGCTGTATAGATAGATAGAGATTTGTAGCAATGTGATAAGAATGGAATGACGTTCTATCATGCGACGATCAATTTTAGAACTGGTTTGAATCATATTTTTGGTACTAAGCTTCATGTATACATGTTGATTTCAAGGCTGCGCAGTTGTGTCTTAACCCTTGCAAATTAGTTCGAGCTTGCTAGGAATATATGAGTGTAGTTCTAAAAGTGAAGCTTGCCATTTTTCTTTTTTTAAAATCAAAAAGTTGAAGAGCTACTAAGATGGGAGTTGAAGAGCTACTAAGATGGGAGTGGTACCATTAAAACGATCAACCTTTTATGCTACAGAATTCATTTTTCTACATAGCCACCATTCTCAATGCACTTTTACCAGGAATTCAATGACGAATCTCTGCTTCTGATACATGTCCATGACAAGGATTGTTTTCTTAGTCTCACATTTTTAATATCTGCAAAAGAGAGATGAAAATTTCAGGTTATGAATGCATGTTCAGTCATCATAACAATACAATTTGTGATACTCTCTGATCCATTTGGGCAGGATAAAAAAAAAAAGGAGGTATTTCTTTTGGAACACCCCTCGTATAACTGATGACAGAGAGCCTCCAGTTTGCTTAACACCAGATCTGAGAAAAGTATTTAAAATAAAAATGTAATTATAGTTTGAATCTCATTAGAATTATTTTTAGTGCTTTTTCATAAATCTTTTTAAAAAAAGGGGGGGGGGTCATATTTTTCTATAAAATGACATGCTTCCTTTTCTCCATTCCACCAAGTTAACTATTACAGGTAGCAGATCATGCCTAAGGAATCTCAGACTTTTAAATTTAATAACCTGAAAGTCACAATGTTTATCTTTTAGTTTATATTGATTTTATTTCTTTTCCAGTTTAAACAAGTGATGGACTCGTTATTTAGTTCTTTTGTTTCGACTGTGTCTGTGGCGAATTTTGCTGAATTGTCGGGTTGCGTTTTTAGTTGGTTGGAAGAATATTGCAAACCAAAAGTAAGAATTTTCTTTCTTTCATCCCAGTTTTGGTTTTTACTTTGTCTTAAACGTCTAAATTGTGGAAAATACAGAACAAGAGTCTATCTCTTTCTGGAACATCTTTTAAAGCTGTCATTCATGGTCCAACTGTTTGTCCATCTTAACATGGCCTGACATTGTGTTCATAAGATACCTTCCTAATCGCAATAACAATTACTACCGGAAGCAAAGTGACTTTATCCCTATCTTTTTTCTTGCAGTTCTTTATTTCAGGAAATTCAATGTAAGTAATATTTTCCATATTCAATAGAGTTAGACATATATATGACCCTGGCAATCCATGTAATTATTTATTGTATTGAGACTTTAATATAGTCTTAGTTTAGTACTCCTATCTGTAACTTTCACCTTGTGTATTATACAAGGGTTATTCAAAAAGTAATGCATACTATTTTTAACTAAAAGAAAAGTTGAAGAGCTATGAGGATGAGAGTGGTACCATTAAAACGAGCAACCTTTTGTGCTCCAGAATTTATTTTTCTACATAGTAACCACCATTCTCAATGCACTTTTTCCAGAGGTTGGTATTATGCATGAATGTTCAGAGCGTGCTTTGTCACTCACATCTCTGTCGCACTTTAATTACAACTACATCTCAGCTCTCCTTTGTCTACCTCAGTGAACAAATTCCTATCCATTGTATTTCCACCAACCCCATTTCCACACCTTTGTTACCCGATAAATCTATTTCCTCTTTTTTTTTTTTGTTATATTTCTTTTCCTCCGTCTCTCCAACTTCCTAATACTTGGAAGAAAGAAGCCTATAGTATCACACATTTAGTACTCTTGTCTGTAACTCTCACCTTGTATATTATATTGTGTATTATATTACATGTTTTGTAACCCATTTATGTTCATCTTTAACAGGTTCTCTATGAATAAGTGTGCATGTTTGTGAATCAAACTATTTCTACGTTATTATCTTCTTTTTTTTTTCCTTTCGATACGTGTATGTTATCCATGATAATAACATGCAGAATTGTGACCACGTCTACGTAAACGATATCCTCAGCACGTGCATTGTCAAAAGTTTAATGTAAAATGTTTTTAGCTTTTCAATGAAAAAGTCAAAATTCCATGTTTTTCATTTTTTTTTAAATGCTGTGGATAACCAAACACAAATCAAAAAACAACAACACTTTATTTTCAAAACAGATCGATTTGAGGAACGCATCGGTTTTTCAGTTGGAAAAGTTAAATTCTTATAAGTTAGATATGTTTTTCATTTTTTGAAAATGATGCAGATAACTAAACAAATTAAAAAAAATGAAAACAGATTAGAGGAAAACATTTTTTTTTTTTTCATTGAAGCAAATGGAGATGGAAAATTATAAAGATGTAAGGGAGGGTATTTAGTTCTTTCCCACTGCAAGAACTTCATGGTCAGAAAGTGGGATTGAGAAGTTAGCGCCTCAGAGGAGGGGCAGTCCGACCTGCAAAAAGTGCCTGGGCAGCCCCGTCGGCATTCCCGGTGAGGGCGCCTTGTGCAATTAGCAATAAACTAACCCTTTCTCAAAGAGAGAAGGCAAAGCCTGGAAGGGGGGATCACCTAGAACTGCACAGAACATGACCCCCACTGCAAAATCAACAGGAACTAGATCATTACAGGTATGGTGTAATCTCTGTTGATTTTGGGGGCCTGGGATAAAAAAAAAATGATTATGTAAGAAAGAACAAAGAAAATAATTTTCTTTTTTTTTTTTTTTTTTACATAAGCAGCACCACTTATCAAGGCTCATAGGCCACTTGAGGATAAGGGTTAAAGAGTGCACAGTAGTCAATTGGACAATATAGTAATCGTTAGTAATGGAAATTCAGTAAATTTGTTAATTTAAGTGGAACGGCTCATCAAGAACTTGTTTACGTTGGACTTAAAGACAACCATATTGTAGTCAGCTGGAAAGTAGGCAAACGGAAGGCAGTTCTACACGTGTGCAGTTCTAAGAAAGAAACTTCGTTCATGGAATCTACGTTTAGGTTTAGGCACAGATAAAGAGTGGGAAATTATTGATAGTGTTTTCAGCTAGACGAGTGTTTCTTGTGAAAGTTTGGCGAGGGGGGACCATAGATTGAAGCTCAGTCGAGCACTTGCCATGAAAATAACGATAAAGCAGAGACAGACTCGCAACATCTTTTATGTGAGAAAGAGGTTGCAGGGAAGAGAAAAGGCTACAAAGTCTATTTTGAACTCTATCAAGGCAGGACAAGTCCTGTCTAGCAGCTCCTACTCAGATGTGGCAACGATACTCCATCCTTGGACGTACCTGACTCTTCTATAGGTAGAGAATTGCCTCAGCAGTGAGATATCTACTGGATCAATAGAAGGACATTTATTTTTATTTTTCAAGGGTTTTTTTCTAACTGAAAAGTAGAAAATGGATCTTGGGTTTACTTTCGGCAGCCTTGTAACTCTTGCTTCCCTTATTTTGTTCCTTAGTCTTTATATTTCATGAATGAATGTTTCTGACAAAGAGTGAAAAATTGTTGTTTTCTGGGTCAGAATATATAATACTTATTGTTCGCAAGTTTTTGATCTTGAAGTATTTTTTTAGCTCCTTACATCAAGTGGCTTCATGCCTTGTCTAGAATGAGTTCCATATAAGAAAAATCTAAGTGAAAAATTTTACAATAAGATTTATCTTGAGCAATCAATTTGATTGTTCTTTTTGAAATTTTTCTTTTTTTTAATTTGTTCAAAATTTAAATTGAAAAGAATTAAAATATTCAATGAGATTCATATTATTTGGATTCATCGGATTACCTATCTCATCAGTTTCATGTTTCGGTTGATGTAACCTCCAACCTTCTTCAGGTGTATCTTGTCGAACTTGGGAGTTTGGACAGAATTTCAAATGGAACCCTTTATTTACTTTATGAAGATAGCATGTTCTCTTTCCATCAGACTTTGCAATTGTATTTTTTGGTTACCTATACTAAGAATTGAACCTTCAACCTTCAGGCAGGGCTGCAGAGTCGGAGGGAGTCAGAGGTTTTAGTCGGAGTCAGATTTCTAAGAGTACTAGGAGTTGGAGTCAGAATTTTTTATCCGACTCCAACTCCTTAAATCCAATAAATTTATTTTTTTTTTTACATGGTTTTCCTCTTTGGTTTTACTAGTTGTACAATTCAGCAGTTTTCGTATGGTTTTGCTTTTATTTTTGGAGGTATATCATATTTTGTACAGTACTGCAATGCTTCTACTTCATCAAGATATTTTGGTTCATCGGATCCCTGCAAATCCTGTCTGGACAGTTGTTTTTGTTTTGGTTGTGACGTCACACAGAATCAATATAAATTCTGTGTTTGAGTGAAATCACTGTGCATTACATCAGATAACAATCAGATTGTAATCCAAAAATTATCCAGTCCCTGAATCAAATGGAATTTGGCAATTGGATTAATCCAGGATTGATCCAGAATTACAATCTTATCCGAAAAAAAAACCCAAAGAAAACTCTACTAAATTCCTCCGCCAATTTTGGGTCTAAACACTTGAAATTTTAAATGTAGTTTACTCTGACATGGGTAAAACTTTTTATTTTAATTTTAAACCAAAATAATAAATGTTAAGGGGTAAAAATTGGGGTCAAAGTTTTTTAAAAATTGACCTTTGCAGTCTCTACGAAATTATTCAGACAAATTTTGGTCTAAACATCTGAAATCTTACATAAAGTGTATTCACACGTAGGGCAAGTTATGAACAGTACACAGGGCCCGAGCAAAGCTAGGCTGAATTGCTAGTATATCTATAAAAGTGAAATGTCTGTGTGTGTGTGTACATTTCCCGACCAAATAACTGTAAATTTTCGGTCTAGAGACTTGAGATTTGTCATAAAGAGTATTGCGATTTGGGAAAATCTTTTTAATCGGTTTTTAGCCAAAACTTTGGCTGTCAAGAGGTCAAAGTTCAACGATTTAACCTTTGAAAACACTACCAAATTCCTCTGTCAATTTTGGGTCTGAAGACTTAAAATTAGATATGGATCAAACTTTTTAATTTGATTTGAGCCCCAAAAAATAAATGTTAAGGGGTAAAAATTGGGGTCAAAGTTTAAAAAATTTTACCTCTGCGGTCTCTACTAAATTACTCAGCCAATTTCTGGTTTAAATATTTGAAATTTTACAAAAAGAGTATTCAGGGATAGGGCAAACTTTTTAATCGGTTTGGGTTGAAAATTTGAGCTGCCAAGAGGTCAAAGTTCAAAAGATTTGACCTCTGTGGTGTCTAGCAAACTATTCAGCCAATTTTGGGTCTAAACATTTGAAATTTATACATAATGGGTATTCAGACATGCAACAAGCATTTTAATCAGTTTGGAGGCGAAAATTTGGCTGCCAAAAAGTCAAAGTTGAAAGTGTTGACCCTTGCAGATACTACCAAATTCCTCCGCCAATTTTGTGTCTGAAGACTTAATATTTTAGATGTAGGTAATTTGGACATGGGTAAAACTTTTTATTTTGATTTGAGACCAAAATAATAAATGTTAAGGGGTCAAAATTATGGTCAAAGTAAAAAAAAAAATTGACCTCTGCGGTCTCCATGAAATTACTCAGACAAATTTTGGTCTAAACATTTGAAATCTTACATAAAGTGTATTCACACATAGGGCAAGTTATGAACAGTACACAGGGCCCGAGCAAAGCCGGGCTGAACTGCGAGTAAATAATAAAATTTCATAGTAAATTTTTTATCCTCTTGTTATCTTAACTTATTCTATAAAGCTGGTTGAGTGTATATGTGAGTATATTTATCGTACAAGTTAATGTTAAACGTAATATTAATATACATGAAAAGTATTTATAAAAATGCTTGCTGAATAGGTGTAGAGAACTTTTCAAGCAAAGATTGGGTTTCTCAGCCATATCCGTACTCACCGATGATGACTCCCCCCACCCTACAGGATGATAAAATGGTCTTCATTGTATTGACGGACGAACACACAGAAGGCTGGTATATAGATCTGCAGAATAGATTTTCACATAGGGGTCAAGGAATTGGGAGTTGGAGTCAGAATTCTAGGAGCCGGAGTCAGACGTTTACCATCTAACTCTGCAACCCTGCCTTTAGAAGAATATCACTTTTATAACTGATTTTTCCAAGTACTCTAACCACAATGCCATGGGTTATTGCAGACAGTTCTAGTACAAATTTTGGGAGCCTTGAACCTATTTTATTTCTAGTTGTAAATATCACTATTTATTACTATATATATTTATATATTACTGTGTGTGTATATATATATATATATATATATATATATACACACAGTAATATATAATTATTGTTTACTGTATATATTATTTATAATTAACTGTTTCATGTTAAATTCTATACTAGTTATGAAAATGACACTCAGGAAGAGAACAGTAGTCTGAGAATCCAAATACGAATATACCAATCCTCATCTCAAAAATTCAGAAACATAATTCCAATGAGATCATTATTTATTAAATTATATTCGTCTTTTCTTTCCCTTTTGTTTTTCAGAATTTAAAAGAACTTGTAGTTGGGGTTCTTCAACAAGTCAGCAATCAACCAAACGTGAACCAATAGACGTGTCATTGTCAGATGAAGAAAGGAAAGATGATGAATATATGAGTAAACAAAAACTGTTTTAAAAGGAGGAAAAAAACATTTCTCCTTTTTTTAGTTCATATAAACACTTAGATTTCTTTAATAATATATTAGGTACCACCAATTTCGGACTCAGGATGGCTGGGGTGGAGGCAAAGACTAGGGGCGGCAAAATGCTCTTTGGCTGTAACGCGTTGTTTAAAATAACATTAACTGAGCACCATCCTCACTGATATGACATTTCACAAATTAAAATTTAATTAAATGTCTAAAATTGAAAATTCAATTCCTATTATCTATTTTTCAAAATCATGTAAAGAGGTGGGATGCTAAATGTCAAAGATCAGGGATCATATAGTACCCTCCCGCTGTAACTAATTTCTATTTTCAGATGAGAGGAAGTAAAACTTCCCATCCATGATTCACCTGACACAATTGACTTACACAGTCCCATATGATAAAATGAAACTGTTATAGCAATCAAAGAGGGAATAACTCTAATAAAGAAAGAGTTATCACCCTTTATAGAACCTTAAAAAAAAGACTAGAGAATTCCAGAGGGGAACCGAGAGCAATATGGCAGCTTCGCTTGACATTCAATATCGTCTGTACATAATTTAAGGTTTCTACCATGAATAAATTATATTTAAATTATAATGAGCTGGTTTACTTATTATTCAAATATCCAATAAACCTGGCATCGCATTTCTCCGAATACAACAAAAACTTTCAATTATTGACTCTGAATGGGCTAAAACAGACAACATTTTTAAGAAGAAAAGAACATTCATCCCTTTTTAAATTATATGGATTCCTTAAAAAATATATACTTATATTCTTAAAGTTGCCATTCACCCTATAGAGTTTTGTGAATTAGTTAATTCAAATAAGAACTAAACTACAATAGAAGCAACATTAAAAAAGTGCTCAGCTGAAGTAGCTCCAGTTCTCCAAACTCTACAACAAATGCCTTAATGAATCTTGCTTTCCGAGCTGTTGGAAAACTGCTTCTGTGGTACCAGTATTCAAGAATTCTGGCGAAAGAACTGACCCATTAAATTATCGCCCCATTAGCCTCCTCCCACTTTTTGCCAAAATATTTGAGACCTTAATTAATCATGCTCTAGTCCATCACATTACAGATGCTAAACTTCTGACTGACCAACAATATGGATTTAGACAAGCCCGTTCCACAGCAGACATCCTAACTGTAATCTCTGAACGTATATACCATTCACTGGCCAAAGTGGGGGAGGGCAGAGCGGTAGCTCTAGATATATCTAAGGCTTTTGACAGGGTATGGCATGAGGGTCTCCTCAGGAAGATTAGATCATACGGTATCACTGGTAGAATACTTAACATAAATCCTTCCTAGATAAGAGAAAAATCCAGGTTGTCCTCGACGGTCGTACATCTAAACAATATGATATAAATGCGGGAGTGCCCCAGGGGTCTATCCTTGGACCTCTACTGTTCCTGATATTCATAAATGACCTCCCCGACAAAATTGCCTCTGAGATGGGTATATATGCTGATGACACCACACTCTATGACAGGCACGACAGGAAAACAAATGAACATATATCTAAAGAAATGGCAGAAACACTAGAGGATGACCTCCAATCAGTAGTGGAATGGGGACAAAAATGGATGGTCACTTTCAATGCTGCCAAGACTAAACTAGTTTCATTCAATAATTACAAGAAACCTTCTCTACCACCTATAGCAATGGCCAACGACTCTTTATCTGAGAGTACGTCTTTCTAGCTCCTTGGCCTAACGTTCACAGGAAACATAAGTTGGAACAATTACATCGAGGGCATTGCCAGGGCCGCTGCAAGGAAGGTGGGCTCTTTCTACCGTGCTAAAAACTACTAACACCCGAAAGTATCCTGTACCTCTATAAGGCAACCATTCGCCCATGTATGGAGTATTGCTGTCATATTTGGGCTGGTGCATCGGCTACTAGTCTCTCGCTCCTTGACAAGGTTTAAAAGAGAGTCGCAAATCTGATAGGCCCTGAACTGGCATCTAAGCTTCAGCCTCTGTCCCATCGACGAAACGTTGCATCCCTCTGCCTGTTCTACAAGTATTTTAATGGTGAATGCTCTGATGAACTGCAAGCACTTGTGCCCCCACGATGTGAACACCCTCGACAGACCCGACAGGCTGCAAAATCCCACCCCTACACTGTAGAGATCCCTAGATGTAAAAGATCTTTCTACTCCAGTAGTTTCTTCCCCAGAACCGCTAGACTTTGGAATTCCATTCCAGGTCCCTGCTTCCCCAACTGTACTGACGTGCAGAAGTTCAAGTGCAACGTGAACCAACATCTTGCTGCCCAAATCCCTACATAGTACCCCAGTAGTTGTTGCCCCTGATAGTAGCCCCCTACACCAAAGTGGCAATGTGCCTTGTTTGGGGTGAAAATGTAAAAAAACATCCGATGATTGTCTCTGGGAGAACATGAAACCTGGTGTAATTTGGATATCTGTGGGGCGAGCTGCAACTTTAAAAATTATATTGAGTCTGCTATATACTTACGATAAAATGAAATTCAATTACAAAATAAAGAAGTGCTGCTATTCTGTTCTTCAATGTAAAAAGAAAGCATTAATTAATTGCTTGTTAATTTTTTTTTTTTTTTTTTTTTTTTTACTTCATATAGACATCGCTCATCAAGGTCCAGAGGCTGCTCAAGGGTAATGGGTACCGTGATTAGAATTTGATAATTTATTTTAGAGGACGACTCTTGAAGAACCTGTTCACGTTCGACTTGAAAACGACCATGTCATAGTTAGCCAGAAAGCAGCTCTGTAGTATTATGTCTCACAGATAAGTAGCTCTAGAAAAAACTCTGCTCATAGAATTTTTGCTTGAATTTAGGCACAAATCAAGAGTAAAGGAAATTGCTGGTAGTTATTGTAGCTAGTCGAGTTTTTGTCATGAAACATTTACCTGGAGGAACCAGAGAGTGAAGTTCAGTCGAGCACCTGTCATGAAAATAACAGTAGAGCAGAGAGAGAGAGAGAAACTGGCAATATCTCTTCTATGAGACAGAAGCTGCAGAGAGAAAAAATGAACATCACCCACCAGATGCTGAAGTCGGTTTTATGTCCTGTTGAACTAGAAGTGAATGCTCTTAGCAGCTCCTCCCCAAATGTGGCAACAGTACTCCATCCTACTTGGCTCTTATACAGGTAGAGGATTGCATCAACAGTGAGATATTTTCTGGAGCAATAGAATGATCCAATCATTTTCCCGGCAATCTTGGCAATGGATTTGATGTACATGTTTCATTTCAGTCCCAGAAGTTTGTTAAAACATGGTGCTTCTCCAAGACAGGGGCCATTCGTTTCGATTGGGGCCAGGTGGAGGTCAGAGCTTTGATGATGGAAAGAGAGAAGCTTCGTTTTAGATACATTAAAATTAACCAGCCACCTTTTCCCCATTGCACTAAGTGTTCAAGGTCAGAAGAAATAGAATCGGACATCTTGGTCATTGCCGGCCTTTGAAGCATTGCCATAGATGGTAGTGTTGTCTGCATAAATGTCTACAAATGATCTAAAAATACAATCTGGGAGATATTGTTTGAGTTTGTTTTGTTTCTTTTTACTTGCCTTATTTAAATATACCAGAATACATAAATATATTCATTCTTAATTGTAAAGAAAAGCACAGAAAATGTTGGCTGATAATAATAGTGAAATTTAAACAACTAATATTAATTTTGGTGACTAAACTAGGAAATGGACTGAAAAGGTTGTTGGCATGACTTTGTTTAGGGTGGATAAAACTTTGCTAGAGTGAAGCTCACACACTATGGCCCTACACTTTCTTCCCGCGGCTCCCATGTGTGATGTGCCGGATTCTAGTGCGGGGTTGTATCTGTCTGCTGATGACCTTGAAACAAATTTCGCTTTACAACCAGACCGACTGGCATGGTTTTGTATCAAAGTGTCCTTCTTCTAGTCTTTGCCTAAAGAGGTAAACTCTACAAGGCAGCAAGGGAATGGGATCTAATTATATAATTATACCGTCAGCCGCTCTGTCACTTTCATGTATTCTGTAAAGCAGGGGGAGGGCACAAGAAGATAGAGGGCAGAGATCTAAGACTTAGTGTAGCTGGGAGCTCTTAGCCTGGACCTGCATGCTGGCAGCAGGCGTGTGATGGCCATTTCTCCTGTGACCAGTGATCACACAGGAAGTCGATCCTGCACCTCCGACTGAACAGGCCTTTTCATAAGCACCGTTGCTCACCTCAACTGGGGAAGGCCCTATAATCGCTCAGAATTAAAACAATTAAATACTGAAACCCTTCGGTGGGATCTAACAAAAGGTTTGAGAATTATTGGCATTTTCACATGCATTGCTAACTCTTCCATTGTGCAGACGGAACTACCATAAAATGTAACTACTGACTCCTGTAAAAATTGTTGACTTTAAATTCAGGATTTTCCCTTCTGGTGTCCACAAAATAACTGTAGTCGTGAGATTTTTATGAGTATTTAATGTTCCATAATTTTGCCACCATGATGATGATGATGAGGAGGAGGAGGAGGAGGGCACATTTACAAGCAAATAATGAAAATAAACCTGATTAGATAAAAATTAGTTTTATTAATAGTTATTTACAATAAAAATTCAATCTTTGTTATAAATACTTTCAGAATGACACTGCAAAATGTTTCAAAATAGCACCAAAGACACAATCAAATTTTCAAAGAGTTGCAGAAATTGTTGGCATCACTGATTCTTCTTTTTGGATTTTGAAGATGACGTCTTTGGAGGGGACGGAGATTTTTCTTTTTCTGGCGCTTTATTTTGTACTTTGTGTCCATGTTTACAGTTTGTGTCTCCATGAATACACATTGGATAATAGATGGGGCTTGACCATA
Source organism: Euprymna scolopes (assembly GCF_053919585.1). Lineage (NCBI taxonomy): Eukaryota > Metazoa > Mollusca > Cephalopoda > Sepiida > Sepiolidae > Euprymna > Euprymna scolopes. The sequence goes on along the minus strand of NC_136499.1, from coordinate 24,012,250 downwards.
ACTGCTGCAGCAGGACCAAATGACAGACATGCAGAAGTCCGCTGCTCCAGTCGGTTGAGGGGTAAGTGTTCCAGCACAATTCAATCATACCAAGAATTAATAGCCTGAAAAGAAACAAAGTTATCGTTCTAATGTTTATATATATATGAGGTGCCTTAAATAAGTTTCCAGAATTTTTTGTACAGACATTTAAAACTGTCGTAGACTCTTGAAAATTCATTATGCTAATGCTGTACATCTTACACACCAATTTTTATGATTTCAGGTTTAAATGAACAGCTGCAGCAGGAATTGGAATACACCCTACTAAAGCCTGATTGTCACAGCTGGTGAATTTCAAAAATGCAATCTGGACTTGAGGACACTTTAGAAGAACGATCATCATGTGTATATATATATATATATATATATATATATATATATATATATATATATAGATAGAGAGAGAGAGAGAGAGAGAGAGAATAAGTGCGCAGTTTGATGTCAGTATGGGAACTGTATACACAATTATTCGCAAGGAGCTGAAGATGCAGATTTTCACAAATGCACCAGTCCACAACTCCATCTTTGTCACAAACTATTTGGCCAAGAATTGGCATCAAGACTTTATAGTCTAGATCTTGCTTCCTGTGACTTTTGGTTATTCCCTAAGCTCAAGGAAAACCTTAGAGTCCGTCGTTATGAGACAATTAAGGAAATGAAAGAGGCTGTGATAAGGGTTATTGACATGCTCACACAAGAGGACTTCCATAGGACCATCCAGAAGTTGTTGGAATGGTACAACAAGTGCATTGCAGCCGGAGAAGATTACTTCAAAGGGGACTAGAGTTTCATGTGCGTACTATCAATAAAAAATGCCCATATGTAAAAGTTTGGAAATTTATTGAAGGCACTTTGTATATATGATGGCTATCTAATTGGTTTTGAGTGTGACCATCCTTCAGACTTTTGTGCTTGTGTGTATCAAGGATAGAATACACAGAAAAAGAATTGTAGAATTCAGTTTGCACAACATGCAATCGACTTTTGAGTGAGATATGGAAGGTCCAATGGTATGAGATGATTGGCCTACACAAGATTCTCAGATTTTCAAAGTTTACCTTCTTTCAGAAGCCCTATTTGCCCTATTAACTCTGAATGGATGACAGTAACAGTCCAGTTATGGGAAATATCATCAAAGACAGCTCAAGTTTTTTTGTCAGTTTGACTTCTCTTAGATTAACTGCCTTATCACAGCCAAGAAAACCCATCCAGCCCATATATATATATATAATTTAAAGGAGATTAGAATAATAGTCCAAAGAGCTAAGTGTATTTTAATGTAACAGTGAAATTACTAGTTTAATTAAAATACAGGAAATGCTCGTTGTAATTTAGATATATAATAAGCTCGATACTGATTTTTAATTTAATTAAAATTTGATTTTTAAATTTAAAAATTTTTTTTAAATTTTCAAATTGAAAATCACTTTACTTAATATATATATATATATATATATATTATTATTACAATAATGTTTTAATACCTACAGACACTAGTGTTTCATTCTTTGGGGAATCATCTGTGCAGGATGACATGATTACTACCAGTCGGGAGATTCGAACCCGGCCACGAAGCCATCTCTGACTCCATTAGCAAGGAACAAACCTCACGGCCAATCTTAACCATGAGAAATATCGTTGAAATTTTAACATTTATTTTTTAAATGTCGTAACATCTGGCCATAGTGATTTAATGGTTATAACATCATGATCTATGTGTGCGAGCTTAGGTGACTGATTTTCTATTTCAACTTTGAAGTGCTCAACAATAAGAACCAAGTTTCTTAAAAAGACTGACATAATATATAATTTTAACAATTTTATCTTAGGTAAGTGAAATTAAATAAAACTTTTAAAAAAGGCAGCATTCCCACTAAAAAAAAAAAATATTTAAAGCAATAAAAAAACAATGTAGCCCAGTAGTAAAACATCAGACTACAGACAATGTAGTTGTGGGTTCAATCTTTGCCAAAGTCAAGCTAACTTATGTACATCAAAATTGAATATTATATATATATATATATATATATACACACACACACACATACACAGGGTGACCCCAAAAAACGGGCCCCAACTCTAATTAGGCCCCGTTTCTTAGTGTTTTGTCCAAATTAAATGAAACTTTGGTCATAACTTGTTTATCATATTCAAAACATCACATCAAAACACAAGGGTCTTTGGCCTTTTTTCTCCGTTCTACAGCATATGTTCTAGATGGCTTCCATTTAGCTTTTGTTTTTTTTGGATCACCCTATATATATATATATATATATATATATATATATATATATATATATATTGTACCGATTCCAAATGTAAAAAAGACAAAAAAAATATGACTTCAGTACCATCAGGTAAATTCGAAACCAAACATTTAGCACTCCAGCTGTGTTCCCTATTGTTTGAGCTATTGACAGACAGACAAGAAAGATTAAAAGTTAAACAACTTTAAACTATGAATAAATTTGCACATGCGCAAAAGTAATAGAAAAACTGTCGGCAAGTTGAAATGAACATTTTGCATTTCCAGTTGCCAACATATTCTGTACGTGTTATTCATCCATCCAAACAACAAGATTTTACTGATTATAAACCATGCTGGGCATATGATTACTATTTTCTGTTAATTTTAATAGTTTAAGAGTTTATCAGTTAAATATTTACACACATACATATATCAACTGTTTTATTTACACACGTACATATGCCTACTGTTTTATTGATATAGATAATTAATAGTTGTCATATTGTATTAAATTTTATACTAGATCTGTTTCTTTGAGTCATCTTGTATTTTCGGTCGCCCACACTAAAGATTGAACTTTCAACATTTTCAACTGAATTTTTCCAAGTACTCTAACCATTGCACCATAAGTCCTTATGGACAATTCTAGTATGAATTTTAAGACCCTATTTTAATAACGGATGTAACTGTTACTATTTATTACTACATATTATATATTACTATTATTCATAATTAATAGTTTCCATATTATGTTAAATTCTTTACTAGGTCTACTTAGTAATTGATTGCCATCTAACATGTGTTGTTTCTTTGAAGTGTCTTACTCTCCGCCTGTCTATAATTTTTTCTTTGTCCTATAGATGGTTTGCCTTTTTCCTGCCATATCTGGTTCGACTGAAACATTGTGAGAATAACGCTCAAGATGAGAATAGTAGTAGTGTGATTAATCCAAATAAGGCAAATTATCATCAGAAAAGATTGCACTTACTTGAATACAGTTGGCAAAGTTGTGGCGCAGACGAGGTAATGTAATGTGTGGAAATACCAGACATAAAACTGATAGTGAAGTGAACGGCTGAAGCACATGCCAATAAAGTTGGAGGTGAAAAGAGGAATCACAATCTGTGGAGAAACGTTAAGGAACAATTGATTTGATTAGCAGACATTTATTGTAGACACTCCTCGACTGATTACCTTCAAAATTAAATACATCTAATATCGCATTTTTTGATAATTTCATCAAGGCATTAAAAACAGACAGTACTTTTGTTGGTGCTTGTGCATTATAAGTGGATATTTAAAAAAATTTTAAACGATATATTTTAAGTAAAAACACTATTAGGTACTTATGTGTCAGGGTAAAAGTAGTAAAAATTCCAAATATGAAAAATGAACTATTCTATATATAAAGTAGTAGTGTTCATGTGTATGTGTGTACAACTCTTCTACAGCCCACAACACCACTGAACCAATCATGACCAAACCTGACATGATGATGATGGTCCCCCCCCCACCTAAGGATGGTGCACACCATTTTCAAAGGTCAAGGTCATAGTCTATGTATGTATATATATATATATATATATATATATATATATACTCTCCTACAGCCCATACCACTGAACTGATCATGACCAAACCTGACATGATAATGTTCTCCAACCTAGGGATGGTGCACATCATTTTGCAAGGTCATATTTGGTGCGGCTCATTCAATGTTCCACTTACGCAAGAGTGTCCATGAAGAAGGTACTCAAGTGTACAGTAAAGTCCCACATAAAACGTGGATATCTATGCTAGTAGAAATAACGAGTAAAAAAAAAAAATTATCAAATAATGCAGTTTTATTGTATTTGTTAATTTTGAAGAGTTTCAGAATCCAGGGAAGGTTGTAGCATACAAGGTTACCATTGTAGAGATTAGTATTAACATTGTAGCGTAAATATTTATCATTTGCAGTGTAGGCTGTTAGCCGGTTTGTGGAAAGTTGGTAAGCATGTTAAGAAAGATATTTGTCACCGATCTTATATACGCCAGATATACGTGTTCATACAACTCTGAATAAAAGGCAATGACAACATTAAGGGAAGAACATTTAAAGGAGAGGCCTCAAAAAGGACAATGTTAAAACCGAGTTACAATATATACAAATAAGATGTTTTATTTAACTTGAAATATGTAAGAACAATAAAAGATTGTTTTGTGTGGTGGGTGGTTGGGTGTACACGCGTAACCATGCTTTTTGTAAGCTTTGTCGTGTATGTATGTTCATTGTGTATACATGTGTCTAGTGTTCACAAGAGTTTGTTAGTGTATACATTGTGTCATCTTACATTAAAACGAAAGTATGCCAATTGAGACATACAGAAAGGTGCATCTATCTACATCAATAGTTAAGATGAAAAAGGGAAGAGATAGGTAGAGACGGAAGTGGATAGAGAGAAATGTGCAACAAGAAGTAGAGACGCCACCTGTCAGACAAAATGAAAATCACGACAAGGGCAAACAACCAGTGCATACTGAGAAACGCTTGTGTGCATGACATATATAATAGCATATCAGTCTAAAAAGCGTCTGCCTATAAGGTAACTAGTTTATCAATTTCACCAAATAATTCTAATTCCTCAACAGACATGATGGATATGTTTTCTAATGCCTTATTTCATTTTCATCATTTAAATAAATTGCTATTAACTTTATGTGTGATTTTCTTTTTTCTTTAAAATTTTTTATAATTCCAAAAAGAAAGTTTTTTTTCTATTCCTTATGACAAATTGACTTATCTCCCCTTTGTAATAATAACATTTTTATCAGATCTTCTCCTCGATCATTTTTTTTTTTTTGTAATTTTTACTTATTTCAACATCACACATAAGTATGTGATACTGATTTTACCTTTTTTTTTTTTTTTTTACATAGGCGTCACCACTTATCAAGGCCGATAGGCCACTCAAGGATAAGGGTTAAAGAGTGTAGAGTAGTCAAAAGGACAATATAGTAATCGATAGTAATGGAAGTTCGGTAAATTTGTTAACTTAAGTGGAACGGCTCATCAGAAACTTGTTCACATTGGACTTGAAGACAACCTTAAATTGTGTTATTTTGATTTGTTTTTTTTTAGATATCCATTTATTATGCACAAGCATCCATTTATTACAGTCTGAAATATTAATATTCTAAATATTTTAGATTGTTCGTAATGAGCAATTCATGCCAACATTGTGGGCCAAACTACTTCGCACCATATCATGTTTGAATAATTAAGAATGTCCCGGACTCTGGGGTGAAAAACACAAGGCAATTTCTCACTACTATTTGAAGGTTAAATCCAAAAATTCTGTTCCCAAAGTTAAGATGATGGAAGTGGTCACAGTTTAGCTAAAATATGGAACAATGAAAGTCACTAAGCATGAAACGAAATACAAAACCATATGGAAATAATTTCAAAAATTATTTTAGTTATGGCACTTATTTTGCTATCACAAAACAAACGATTAAAATATATTAAAGAAAATCTTATTTATAGGAATATATATATAAAAAAAAATTTTTTTAAATTATTTCCATATGATTACATTTTAAATATTTAAAAAATTATTTATAGAAATGTAAACTATGAAAGTTTAAATTACTTTTTTGAAATAAAATATTTCCATACGAATATTTTAAATATTTAAAGAAATATTTATAAAAATGTAAAAAATAGGTTTATTATTTTTTGTTTCATGATAAAACAAGAAGTGCTTCCATATGGTTTTGTATTTCATTTCATGCTTAGTGACTTCCATTCCATATTTAGCTAAACTGAATTCACTTTCGGTGTCTTAACTTTGGGAGCTGAATTTTTGGATTCAACCCATTTGAATACGACAAGAAAACGACAGTAGCAACATAAAAAAAGTGCTTGTTCAGAATTTCCCCCTATATTAAAAACAAAAATGAAAAAACATCTGCATGATGTATGTAGCCATGATGGAAAAAAAAATATTGTATTCCAAAAATCACATAAATTGATCAAGTAATTTTATTTGTAAATAAGAAAATCAAATTTTTTGATTAACTGCAAAGCAACTGTTTTGTGACGCTATTTTGAAAACAGGCTGAAGGAACAAAAGAAATAACTCAAAATAATTCAAGCTTGTAAGATTTTAGAAAGCTATTCTTAACACATGGAAGAGTGAGGACATTGGAAAAACTGAAATTTGCTGAAAAATTTTCCTTATAAAAATAAAACTACTTGATGAATTTACATAATTTTCGGAATATATTTTCTTTATTTTATGAGTATATGCACTATACAGATTTTTCTTTTCTTTTTGTTTTTTGATATAGGCAGAATTCTGGACAGACACAAAAAATAAAAAATATGAATTATTTCCTCCTACAATCACTACAACTTGAATAATAATGTAAACTATTGATCACAACTTTTCTTGGATTTTAGTGAAAAAAAAAAAAAAATTGCCAATTTCAACAGCATTTTTCAGTGTTCGTGAGGAGATTAGTTTGGTTACTTTGTTTTATGGCAGATCAACCATTTCTATATTACTTAATGCTGAATCCAGTAATTTGGAAAAGATTTTATGCTTCAATATTTTTTTTTTTTTTTTTTTTTTTTAGATCTTCAAATATTTATTCAGGAATGTTTGATTGTTTTGTAGAGGAAAATTATTTTCCACTTTGCAGAACATGATTGCATTTTGCAAAGGGAAAGAAAAGAAAAACAAAATGTTTGGTGCATTTTAGGTCAGGAAGGCAATATCATTAGTCAGCCTCATTTGATAGCATCAGTGTTTGTTTCATGTAAATAAGCATTGATCCAAACTTTCAGTAGATTTTGAGTCAAAATTATTTCAACCAATTATGTTGAGGACAAATCAGAATTTTCTTGAAAAATATGCTTCAGCCACTTTCTGCCTTTATAATCATTGTAGCTTCACGCAAAATTAAGTGAAAAGCTAAAAGATTAATTTTGAGTAAAGTAAAAAATGAAGAGTAACAAAAGTGCGAGTCTTTTCCAATTAAGATCAAAGACAAATAAAATGTGATCAAGTCAAAAAAAAAAAAGGATATGAGAAGGTCCCAGATTTTTGCTGTTTTCCATCTTTCGACTCAGTGAGAAATCTAATGTTGGTAACAAACTGAAAAAAAGAAAAAAAAATGTATCTTTTTTAGAAATATATAAAAAAAAAAATGGCAAAGTAAACAAAAGCATATGGTCAACACTGATCACAATGAATGGGCCAGGATTATTTGCTATATTGATTGTATTTGTACATAACTACCATTCTCTGATTTGCAAGGCAACTAGGACTTGTTTTTACATAGATCACGTGGTATTCCCAAATTATCCGTCTAGGTAGATGATAGCAATGTAAAAGCAGTCCAGATGGAGTCGAAAAAGACAACTGTTGCTGATAATATACTTTCTTTTATTCCCTACAAATAGGGGTACCCAGCGTTGCCCAGGTGTGGAGAAGTGATATAGCAAGGAACCCCGGTAGGCAACCTGGGTGGAGAGAAAAAAAGAAAGTGGTAATAGCGAGAGTGGGAGGGGGGGGGGGACAGAACAACAGTAGGTAGCTTGGGTGGAGAGAGGTGTTAAAAAAAAGTGATAATAGGCAGGCAGGTTCGAATTTGCAATGTGAAGGAGGAAAAGAAGGTGACCCCCCCCCTAAAAAAAAAAAAAACTAACGTCTTAGCTGATGTGTCCATCACGAAACTGGAAGTCACAAGCGTTCGAATTAAGGGTAGTCAATCCAACAAAGTTCTTGGCAAATAGTCTGGTCTTGTCTGATGCTGACGAGATAACCTCAGGTCCATTGATGATAGTTGGGATAGAACGCACGCTTCTGTTCAAGATCCTGTTTGCTATTTGCCAGAACTGGTGGGAACCAAGCCGCTGCTCAGCTACTTTGGATTTAACAGATTGAGCATATAGCTCTCTTGCATTTTTTATTACTCTTTTACAGTGGTTGCTGGCAGTCCTGAAAGCAGCTTTAGTCTCAGTACATCTGTTACGTTGGTAGCTATGGAAAAAGTGATTTCTGTGCAAGATGGCAGCAGCATATTCAGGGGAGAACCATGGCTGGCTGTTAGGTTTTGGTTGGAATTTTTTAGATGGTATGAATCGGTCTATGCCTACAATTAACCATTCGGTCAGGTCTGATACTATAGAAGACACATCCTTTTTAAACGTGGGATGCTGAGGTAGGTCAGATATGAATGTACGGAAGCTATCCCAGTCAGCCATAGAGTATCGGTATACAGTACGGTGGAGAGGTACGTCTAAAGACTTATTACATTTCATTTTTATCTTAACTGAGGGGTCAGAGGATCCCAGAGGAGATAGAACGGAACATGAACACAGCTCGGGGGAAGTTGTGAGGAAAAGGTCTAGAAGGCTTGCATATTGACTGGGTGTATCGGGCACACGGGTGGGTTCGTGAACAATCTGAGTGAGGTCATAGGCAATGGTAAAATCATGACAAAACCTCCCCTTGTCATTGGTTTTATTTGAGTGGGTCAGCCATTCCACATTATGGACATTGAAGTCACTGCAAATGTGAATGTTAGCCGAAAGATGAGCAGACAGGATGTGGTCAATTTTCTCAGATATGCTCTTAAAGATAGTAACCCCACTGTTGTGGGGGCGATAAAGGGCAAATATAACTGCAGTGGTGTAAGCTAGTTCAACCTGAAATCATATATAAGGTAAATTAGGGTCTTCTCTGGATATCCCCCTACCACATGGAAAGCCATCTTTGATGTAGGCACATATTCCATGCCCATGGCGATCTTGGGGGTCAGATTTAGATGTTAAGTTGGAGTATCCTTTAATTATGAATTCGTCTAGAGAAGTGGTTGGCCCTATTCCAGTTTCACTTAGAAAGAATATGTCCGGTTTCGTCTCCTGTAATTGTGTTTCAACCTCTGGAAGGTTGGAACATAGACCCCTGATGTTGGAGAAGGAGACCTGGTAGTAGGAGTCTACGTTGGTGGATGGGGTTCTAGGTTTATTCGTGTTTCTTTTTTGGAGATTTGTCATGATTGAGGTTTTGGGGTTTGTGGAGCAGGTCGGTAGACTTGGTTGGAGCAGGACAGAGAGGGAAAATAAGAGAGAAAAAGACAAGAAATTTTTTTTTTTTTTTTTTTTTTGTGGCACATGAACAGGTAAAGCAGTAACAATTACCCACTAGTATGGCATCGAGAGGCCCTACCAAAAACTACTGTATGGTCCAGAATCCATTCACCAAATGGCAATACAGCAGCCGCGGTACTTTGCACCTGCTGATAGGACAGCCTCCTTAGTGGTTAATCCAAGGTTCGGGTCTCTGACTATCAGGCAGGTAACGTCAGCCCAGATGAAATGTTTACCTCCAGCACCCTTACTAGTGACCTGACCACAAGGATAGACATAGAAACAGAAATTTTCCAACATCTCAGACTACTCTTTACAAAGTACTACCGACCTAGAAAGCAGCTTTTTCTTCACCCTTTGTCAGAAAAATCAATCATTGGAAATGAGGACTGAAGGACAAAAAAGGAGAAGCGAGAGTTACTGGAGCTGCCGATAACACATCCACATGCATTATCTACTCTTCATTTAAATAAATAAATAAACTAAAATAAAATAATGAAAAAGGTGAGAAGGACTTATTAATATCTACTTAGTAAAGTCCTTTACCCATTCCCGGCTTAGGATAGTACTTGAAGATAGTCACCCCTCCCATGTTAATGCATGGATACTTTTTTTCTTTATCTAGGTCGAGTTGGGATGTTAAACCGTTCCAGCTCCACCCCATAATAAATATGCTATAATGGAACTTTTATCAAATTGAAAAAGTCTGGTTATTTTTAACTCGTTTAAAAAGCTGGTTAAGAAGTATTATCTTTAGGGTTATGTATTAACTTTAGCTAGAAGTAATGCATACTTAAAAAAATTAAAAAAAGCCGCGTGTTTTTGAGTTCAGATAATATGCAAATATAATTTGGGAAATGTTCAATTTCATGGGAGACTTTCTTTTTTTTTTTCGTTTTAAATATAAGAAAAAAGTATTGGTTAATAGTATTTTTGATAAAAAAAGATTTAGGAGAAAGATAAGAAAACAAGACAAATATTCAGGATTAAAGTCAAACCTGTGATAAGGAAAAATAAAAGATAAAAAATAAAAAACTAGACATGTTAGTGTTTTTAGATTAGTAGGCTGCAAAAGTTACAAACAGAAAAGTTTCTTAGCTTTTGGGACGATAGCGTTCGACTTAGCTTGGAGGCGATAGCTTAAAGAGGACGAATGCCAGCCAATCAGTCAGTCTGCTTTTATGCCGATATTTAAAGGGTATGTTGGGTGGCAGTGGGAGGGGGAGGTAGCTTGGTGAGTTTTGTATTTTTATTTATTTCTTTTAAACTCAACATTGAATTATCTATCTAATGCCAGAATGTTCGACCACCCCATAATAAATATGCTATAATGGAACTTTTATCAAATTGAAAAAGTCTGGTTATTTTTAACTCGTTTAAAAAACTGGTTAAGAAGTAATACCTTTGGTATAAAGAATAAATTGCTCGTGATTCTTTTTAAAATGTTATCTGAAAGCTCTCAATAGTGTCTATGCTGCTATATAGCTGGTTGTTTTCTGGGTCCTTTTAATATTTTTTTATTCAATACTCACCCCAAACAAGGCACAGTGCCACTTTGAAGTAGGGGGCTACTATCGAGGACATAAGTTGTAGATATTATGAAGGGAGATGAGCAGCAAGATGTCTGTTCACATTACACTTGAACTTCTGCATATCAGTACAGTTGAGGAAGCAGGAACCTATTGGAGTAGAAGGCTTTCTTACACCAAGGGATCTCTACTGTGTAGGGGTGGGATTTAGCTGCTTGTCGGATTTGTCGGGGGTATTTACGTCGAGGGGATACAAGTGCTTGTAGTTTGTCAGCGCATTCACCATTAAAATACTTGTAGAACAGGCAGAGGGATGCAACATTTCATCGATGTGACAGAGGTTAAAGCCTAGATGACAGTTCAGTACCTATCAGGTTGGAGACTCTCTCTTGAATTCCGGTGAGACTTATCTTGTTGGGTTGAACTACATGTGTGACAGTATCGTCTACTCTTCTGTCTGGACCAAGTTGGAAACTAAAAGTCTAATTAGGAAATGACTCTCAGAGTTGGATGAAATATGGTCAACCATAATGTGTGGCAAAGAAAATAATCTATGTAGAGTTGTCTGTTATTAACAAGTGTATCATGTTTGTCAAATTTATATCTAAGAATATAAGCCAATAGCAAAGTTAAAAAGACACAGTCACTCTACACACGTTTAATAAAAAGAATATCAGGGTATAACAATACTTGGGCACAGGTTGTAACCTTCACACACAACCATGGTATTAAGCTACACTAATGGAACTAAAAATCCCTAACATCAAAATCAGAAGAGGAATTTTCCAAGGTGATAGCATATCTCCTTTATGCTTTTGTCTAGCAATAGATCTATTAAGGAAGCTACCCAATAAAAGCTGGGGTGCCTACAATCTGAGCCAAGGATGCCATCAAGATCCAATCAAAAGAGTCAACCACCATGGATGACTTAAAGCTGTATGCCAACTCAGATGTTGACTTCAGTCAACTCTTGTAGGTTGTACATAAATTCTCTAGAGATATTGGAATCAAGTTTGGGCTGGAGAAATATGTCCAGTGCTCTATCAGAGCTGGGAAGAAAATTCAAATGGAAAGCTTTATGACGATACTGATATCAAGGATCTAGAAGAGCAGGAAAAGTACAAATACCTTGGCATAGATTGGTTGTTTTTGTTTTACAGCATATCAACCCTTTTCAGGTTATTTGATGCTGAATCCAGTGATTTTGAAGAAAAAATTTTTAATAGAATATATTTGTTTTTTTTTCAAGTCTGTTTCTATATAACCCATAGTGGGGACCCTAACAAGTACTACCACTCTGAGTCAGAGTGGACCTGGGAGCAATGGCAATTAAGGGTTGGCTCCACACTCCCCAAACCCCACAAGCTGCGGCCTCACCATCGGATACAGTTTAAGGTCATATCCAGGACCACTTTGGCATAGAAGAGAGTGATTCAATCCAGCATGCCAAGATGATAAAAATGGCAGTGAATATATACATCATGTAAGAAAAATCTGTAAAACAGAACTTACAAACAAAAACAGGTCATTACCATTAACTGACCATGTGATAATATACAGAGTTGGCATGTCGACTGGCCACAAATGGACATAAACAGACTAGACATTAAAACGTGGAAAATGTTGACACTGTACAGAATAACACAGAAACCAGCGTCTGCCTAGGCTGTATCTAGCGAGTAGAGGAGGAGGTATGAGTCTTAAAAATTGATCATCAGCATCGTGCCACTATTGTTAGCATTGAGCAATAACTCATGAGCTCTCAAAATGGCACATCAATGTTACGAAATAAGAGCCAGCAGGAAAATCTCCATCATGAAACTGGCCAAACATTTGGGACAAGACTGTCTGACAAATGAAACAAAATTAGAAAACAAATCTGCTACAAAAATAGTTTGAAAGAGTCGCCAAGAATACACCAAGAACTTCCATTGCCAAAAAACTGGAAGGATGGGCCAACCAACAGCATGCCAAGTATTTTCTGGGTGAATTCATTCAGGACTATATAGATGAAGGAGGCTATGCAGATTGGTTAAAAAGAAGATTGCTTCATTATAATCAGGAGAGGATTATAATGGCTGGTCAAGGTCAAGGCTTGATGACTAATGCTTTTAAAAAGATGAAATGTCGTCATCAATGACAACTAGCGCAGATTCTGCCACACAGAAGTAGAGTGTCAGCTACCCGACATCCAGTTCTGCTGAGGGAGAGCTACTATTTAATATGGCACAATGGAGTGTGTAATTATCTTCACTGGATGATCTGTAAAAAGTTGAATATCGAATGCAGTGGGAACATGTTTACCAGAAAGAACAGTTGGAAATAAGTCATACACCATCAACTATGACTATGCAATTTCTACAGCTATGAACCTTGAAAACTGAGCTATTCAACCTGACATAGTGATATTGAACAAGGAGAAAGAAGCAACCTTAGAAGTTAGTGTCCTCAATAATACTGAGTAAAATAGAACTGAGAAGGAAAAAGGTAAAATACTAAGGTCTTATATACAACATGAAAAGAAAGTGCAATCTTAGAGAGATCACTATCATCTCAGTAATTATAGGAGCAACTGGACTTGTGGAAAAGAATTAAAAAAACTATCTTGCAAATATACTCAGTGAACCAAGTGAAAGAGATTCAAATGATTGTATTTAAAGGGATGTTTAAAATCTTAAAGAGAATTCTTGTTTGTAATATATGATATAGCGGGTGAATGTCTGACATTTGGTAGGATGTCCCATCTCCAGCTTGAACAAATTGCTAAGAAAATTGAAAAATTATATAAAATTATCCCATACTTTGTGGTAATTGACCAAGTGCTCTTTTGGCAACCACGCATATAAAGATTTTTTTTTTAGTTGGCATACTTACCCCAAAGTACGGTATGCATAATTTGTTAAATTGAAAAGACATTTTTAATCTATTAATTTTACATTGGATCCTTTCCATTTTTTGTATTGTAGTCTTTACTTTGGGTGGGAACTGGCTAATATAATAACCATAACTTTGATTTGTCCAAGTACTTTCAAATCCTTCTGGATTCATCTTCAGAGATTAATTAAACTGGTTGGATTTTTACTTTTTATATATGTGGATGCTTGATTTTCATTGGTTAATAAACTGTGTTTTTTTTTTTATATATATAAACACTTCAAAAGGTTAAGGCTATTAGTAAAGTTTATTTTGTTAATGTTAGGTTTTTTTAGTTTTTACAAGTATAGCTTTGAGTATTTCAAGTTTACATTTATTGTTACATTGTATAAGAATGTCAGTAATTTCAACTAGGAGCTTTCTAAACTGGGGCAAGAGAATGGAATGCTGGTTTGTTAGGTGTATATCAATCAAGTATTATTTTTATAAATAAAATTTTTAAGCAATTAATGAGAAGTCATATGCATTACAATAAAAATCTCGTAAGTTTAAATTATGTTGAGTTATCTCCCTTTTTCCCTTGAGTGTTAGAAATTTGCTGCTAAAACGTTTATTGTTGCATGCTGGGAACTGTATCAAAAACATTTTTCTTTTATTCAGATGAAATACTGCGTGACGTCATTTCAAACAAGATGATGTGAAATTGAATTGCGTCATTTTTCTTAGTTCAAGTTTCAATTTCATCCCAACAGGACCTGTGGATCTTGTCTTAACAAGAACCTAGTTTCTGTAAGACCTCACTGTGATTACATGTGGCCAACTGTATTGGATACAAATTCGATTTATGAAAATTATTCCTGCATAATACATTTTGCAATAAGTTTTAAAGGAACGTTCTATGTTCAACTTACTGCGATAATTAAATTGTGATTCTTCAAGATTCAAACCTCCTTCTTTCCTCAGTCTAGAAGAATCTTATTTTTCTGTTCGAGTACATTGCACGATGGATGATATTTACTCACTAAGAACTTATTGAACTTTTCTGCTTCCGGTGACATTGCTTAATTATGAACTCGCTTAGCTATAGAACCTTCAACTTGCCACAGTTGAAGAAAGAATTATCAGTGGCCCCTAACAGATCTGGAAGCCTGCTTAAACTCACAAATAATCTTGCAAATACGAAAGTTGAACTATACAACTGTCAAGGTGAGTGTTTTAGTTTGCCAATTTTCGAGCTTTCCAGATTCTTTCAGCTGTGTGGAATAATCTTCACATGAAATTGTTTTCAAGATGTGGGTGAGACAGTCACTTCTCAGATACATATAAAATTTATTTTCATATTTAAAACTAAGACTAGAATATGATATTTTCTTTTCGTTACAGGTACATCATACAGAATTTTCTTTATTTGTTTTTTTTTTTTAATATAGGGGAAATTTTGGACGAGCACCAAAATTTTTTTTTTACTAAGCATTTTGTTTTAATAACAATTCCTCCTGCACAGGCCAGTCCTTTGTGCATGCTGAGCACCAATTTTTGGAAGATTTCAAAGTTTTATGACTTTAAACTGATCCCTTTTTGACAATCACCCGGAACTATCAAACCTGAATACTTGTAATACATAGATTATCCCTTTTAAACAAACCTACGTGTTAATTCAAACAACCATGAAATTTTCAAATGTATTCAATGTATATTTCATAAGGAATGCAAGTTTTCATATTTAATGGTATCTGAAAGAATGAAAGTTGACAGGATTCAAATTTGGAATGGATTAATGCATAACTTTAATAAAAAATAATATGATCTTACTGTTAAGCAGACTATATATTATTTTGATGCTTGCGCATTATAATTGAAAATTAAAAAATGCATCACATGTCATGTCAAAATTAATAAAAATTCAAAAAATTACGAAAAATGATAGAGTAGATCTGCTAGAACTATACATGGGACTGGATATATTATTTGTAATTGAGGACAGCTTGTGAATTTAATATTCTCTGGACAATTTCTCCTTTGGAAAAATTTGGTTTAACCCGTGTAGGGTGAATGCAGCTAGATAACTGTTAGAACTATTTCTTTCTTTCTTTTTTCCTCCCACAAAAAAACTTATTGTATATTCTCAAGTTACTATTTTCTAATTTGAAATAGGAAAACTTAAGTGAAAACAAAGGAGATAAGTCAGTTTGGCATACAGAATTGCGATAGAAGAAACCAATAAAACTGCATCGCTCAATAAATTTTATTTATTGATGTAATAATTTTTCTACTATCAGTTTTCGTAATTTTTTGGAAGTTTTACTAATTTTGATATGACACAATTATGTAATAATGTTTTTATTTAAAATGAATTTTTTTTTATATTTAATTATAATGCACACAAGCACTATTTTTAATAACATTTTTAGTAAAGGTCTGATAATTAAGACTTAGAAGAAGTAGGTATCGTCACAAAAACAAAAGTAAAAAAAATACTAAATTTCTTACTATTTCCAACGGCAAAATGCAAAGAAAACCAAAATGGAGATATGTAACACAAGAAGGGCAATATGGAAGGAACGGTTTTCAAAAATCTCAATCGGAAGGAATCGCCAATTGACTGTCCATTTGAAGAGGAACTGTCGCCCAATGTCAAATGAACGCATCAAATATCCAAGAGGATTGACAAGAAGAAATGGAATTGCCAAAATAATCTGAAAGAGAAAAAAAGTTTCAGAATTTGAGTTATTTTTATCATTTACACATTTATTTCAAACAAATAATTTAATTTGAAATTCTTATAGGATTAAATTAAAATTTTTTTTAAATATAGGCATACATATGGTGAAAATGACTAGGAAATATTTTAATGTGTCTATATTCATTTTATACAACTGATGTATTTTTACCATATTTTAATAATATCAGTTAAAATTCAAATAAACTCAAATTAAAAATTTTGTAAATATAGGAATACATTCATATAGTCAAGATGACGAGAAAATATTTTTATATTTGTTTGATGTAACATTTCAGTATATTATATACCTTCTTCAAAATTGCAAAAACCCAACCAAAATATGCGTTTATATTTGAGAAAGTAATATAAATGAATAATGAAAAATAAGATGTTTGTACAGAATTCCCCCATAATAAAAAAAAGAAAAGAAAAAATCTATTATGTATATAAACGTGATGGAAAGAAAATATCCTATTAAAAAAAAAAAAAAATCACAAATTAATCAAGCATTTTTGTTTTTATAAATAAAAAATTTAAGCAATTAATCTAAATTTTTTTGTATTATTCAAAAAGCAAAACTCTCATAAGTTTGAATTATGTTGAGTTATCTTTTTTTTTTTTTTTTTATTAGTCGTTTTTAAAATGGCGTCACTAGACAATCACTCATAAAATTTGATTTTCTTATTTAAAAATAAAACTACTTGACTTGATCAAATTATGTGATGGACAAGTACAAAAATATTTCTTGGGGCAGAAAGAAAAGTTTTTACACTTAGTTTTTGCACATATAGGCATTTTTGGAAAAACAAAAAATTACAAGTCATCTTTATACCATATGGTCAGTTATTTTCCATTTTTTTTAAACATATTACCATTTCATAATCTTGACAGAGTACAAAACCCCTACAAAATTTAGTGAGGTATATCTTCATATCTTCTTACCTACACAGCTTTTTGTACTCACAGAAGAAAGGTTGCTAGCCTTTTTCTATACTATCATTATTTTCATGGTAGATACTTGTCTGACATCCGCCACAAAAACCCCTCTACCTACAACCACTATAAATAAATTTCTTTTTCTTCCCTGTGTACCTAAAACTAAACAGAACTTCCATGAAAAAAGTTTGTTTCCAAAACTACTTATCTATGGAAAATACTACCATATGACTGTTTCCATCACCCCCCCCCCCCCATTTAGCCCCAAAAGTTCCCAGGGCATTAACATATTTAAATTTGAGTTCAGCAACATGCAAAACTGCTAAATAGACATACACAGAAAAAATTGGACGAATATGTGTTATATTTTGTTTCCTTAAAGGGTCTTATTATAAGTGATGTTGTATCTTAGTGAGAGGGATGTTGAAAGACTCGGAGAGAGAGGTTGTTGTAAGAGACTTAGAGAGATTGTTCGTTTATAACGATTTATGTATTTTAAATGTTCTTTCTTAGATCTTGCTGATGTGTTGCTATGTGAAAAGCTCTTTGAGTGAGGACATAGTGTTCACTGTTCAGACATTGTGTAGACATGATGTAGATTCTCATTGTGGATATGAGAAGTCGAGATGTGTATGAAAAGACATTTTATAACACAGATATATAATACAATTTTCACTTTACCTTTTTATAAGAATCATAAGACAAGACGAGCTTTACAAAACACATGAATTTATTTCTTCACGACCGGCCGTGATTTCCATCATCAAGAATTCAACTTCACATTTTAGTTTCAAAGTGACGTCTCGCTTCCTAGACGACTGACTGTCTCTCTCCGAGTTTCTCCCCGACTGACCAACTCTAAAGTTTTTTCTCTATCTCTAGAACTTTCTATTTTCCGTGACATCATACACATGTTAAAACATGTGCCTTCTTTCACGTGTTCTGGACATGTGCGTCCAAAACTTTTCCTATACTCATTTACCTATTTTTCCAATATGTTAAAAACATTATTTTATAAGCTGCATTCTTTCAATTTAAAATTTCATAACAAACTTGACAGTTCACATTCTTTTCTTGAAATATTTTATCTATATTCTAAACAAACGTTTGTTTTACATTTTTAAATTCTCACACGTAATCTATTTCTAAACCAAAATTACGAGGTTCGAATTTCGTCTATTGCTATTTCATTTTCATTTTAGCTAAACTCTTTATTTTTATACTTACATGAAAAGGGGACAGCCCTTATCATGTAACATATGGTAAAATAGTCCCAAAAATGGAGTATTTTTTTTTAGCCCTAAAAGAGCCCCTGGGGCACACTGAAGAGTTATCGTGAAGTATAGACAAACAAAATTATATAGAAATCAGTTAGTTAAAACTTTCGGAAAGTTTAATAAAAATCCAAGGCATCAATTTTTTTTAAAAAAGCACAAAAGTGTCAATTTTAGCCATTTTAACCCGAAAGGCAACCCTAGGGGAGCAACCGGAGTTTTCCTGAAAAATCTGTTCTGTTACTCTTTTACTCATATCATGTTTAATGTTTGTGCAAAATTTTTTAAAATTCCAAGGCGTCCTTATTGAGAAACGTACAGACAGACAAACGGACGAACAGACAAAGGTGAATTTACAGGTCCATCTTCCTTTTGTCGGGGGAACCAAAAAGGGTTAGTATCAGATGTTCCTGTGTAGAGACGTTGATGAAAGAGTTCACAGACATGTGTTGAAGTTAGTAGTTGGAGTGTGCATCCATGTATGGACAGGGACAAAAGATTAGAGAGTCCTGTGGGAAAATGAAAGCTTATATGCATACTTCATTGAAGTCCATGTACAGAGGTAGCCATGCTGGATTGTTTGTCTTCTTGTCAACCCAGGGCCAAAGGCTCGGGCAAAGTTTCCTATTTCAGTAACTTTTTCTAAGAACAGCAAGCTTGTGAAACTCTCTTCCTACTAACTGTTTTCCTCCTACTTATAACTTTGATCTTTTCAAAACTAAGGACAATAGGCATTTCCTGTCTTTGTGATAATCATTTTTCATTCTTGTTAGCTCCTTACAACAAGTGGCTTCATATTTTGTCTGGAACCTTTACCATGATAAAATTTTTTAAATACGAGATGTGATATAAAAGTGCAAATATTTTTGATTGACTCACCTGTGGTGTGGCACAAATTATCAAATAAAGGATCGTTTTGAGAGTCCCATGTCTGGCAATTAGCAATATCAGAAGACCAGGGGAAAATAACAGAATATTCATTTTTATCGAAACAGCAAAACTGAAACAAAATAAATAAATAATTATTAAACAAAGAAATAACCTAATCTGAAAATATTACACATGATTCCACCATCTTTCCCCGATCAACGTCTACACCTGCAAATTTAAGTTTTTAATCTTTACACTGACCAGTTTTCTACTCTATTTGACTGTTCATTTCTTCTAATGAGAAAAGTATCAATTTTCAAAACTCCATGGATTAAAGAATGTTTTTGAACATAATGCAAATTTTTTATCCATATCAATTAATTTCTCATATATATATATATATATATATATAAAGGAACAAACCGAGTTATGTGTTCATCAACGTTTCATCTATTTCGAGACTTCCTCTGGTTGAAATAAAGACGAAACGTTGATGAACACATAACTCGGTTTATCCCTTTTTATTTTATTTATTTATTTATTTTTATTTTTTTTACGCCGTGATCACCACTTATCAAGGCCCGGAAGCCACTCAGGGATAAGGGTTATTGCAAGTACATTAAGTTAGTGAGGAGATTTGCTGAAGTGTTTACTTAAGGGGGCGGTTCATTAGGAATTTATTAACATTGGACTTGAAGACATCCAAGTTGTAGTCCGGAGGGAAGCAGGCAGATGGAACAGAGTTCCACAGGCGTGCAGTTCTAAGAAAGAAGCTTTGTTCATGGAATCCGCGTTTTGATTTAGGCACAGATACAGAGTGGGGGAAATTTTTCACAGTGGATTCAGCTAGACGGGTGTTTTTCGTGAAAGATTGCACTCGACCAAGTTATCCGGAAGTAGAAATCTTCTTTCACTCTAGAAAGATATATGCCAGCTACCAGTTGACAAAATGAGAACGGAATCTTCTAGCGCAACAACGTTAAGTATTTTTTTTTTTTTAAACTAATCCTAAATGTTTTTGTTTATGTTAGCTTGTTTTTAAACGTGTTTGTTTCGTGTTTTATTTATGTATTTTGTCTGTATTATCCGCCTCCCCCCCCCCTCATTCTACAAAGTTAAACAATAAAAAAGCAAACAAAATGCCGGCAACTAACGATAAAAGAAAAAAAGAAATGCCGGAAATTATTCTAATAGAATAGATAATGTTATTTCTCTATTTTGTTAGAATACTATTTCCATTATTCTCATCATA
Source organism: Euprymna scolopes (assembly GCF_053919585.1). Classification (NCBI taxonomy): domain Eukaryota; kingdom Metazoa; phylum Mollusca; class Cephalopoda; order Sepiida; family Sepiolidae; genus Euprymna; species Euprymna scolopes. The sequence continues at coordinate 23,991,362 of NC_136499.1, read as the reverse complement.
TGTATATATATAAGAGGAAATAGTTAATAGTTTTATATATATATGACTACTTCATTTAATCACATAAGTTAATATACAAAAATATAAATATGCATAAATTTTTAGTATTTACTTCAACAGTGCTCAATACATAGGTAGAGCTAGGTAGTAAGTTATAAAAATATATATGGCAATTAAGCTACACAGAATATTCCTGACGATTTCTCTTTAGAATGAAATGCGGAATATTTTGTGTAGCTTAATTGCCATATATATTTTTATATTTTTATAACTTACTATATATACAGGGTGTCTACAAAGTCTGACTACATTATGTAGCCAGACTTTATGGACACCCTGTATATATAAAATTATTACTATGATAATTTTTTTAATACCTATGGACATTAATGTTTCATCCTTTCAGGAATCTATCAATGCAGGGAGTTATGATTACAGCTGGTTGGGAGATTCGAACCTGGTCACAAAAACATCTGACTATTAGCAAGGAACAAACCACACGGCCAATGTGCCCATAAAGTCTGGCTACATAATCTACATGGTGCCCACAAAGTCTGGCTACATAATGTAGTCAGACTTTGTGTACACCCTGTATATATATTTAATACCTACAGACACTAGTGTTTCATCTTTCCAGAATCATCAGTGCATAAAGTTATAGTTGCTGCTGGTTATGGGAACGCAGCAACGAAGTCATCTCTGTCTCCATTAGCAAGGAACAAAACTACAGGACCACCATCAATCACAATGATATTCAAGTGAAACTAAACATTTATAAAGGTATAAACGTTCTACAAGAATGGTCTATAGTGATCAAGTGACTAAACTGTCAAACTCTCGCATGCAGGCCAAATGACTGACTTATTCATTTCAACAGAAGTACTCAATTGTTATATATAAGAAAAATTAAGGAGGTAATTGGCTTCTCCCAATCTCATAGGAGACACTGTATACCAAATTTAATTATTGTTAAAATTAACAAAAATCAACATAATTTAAAAGTGATTAAAATAGCATGTAATTTCATCTAGGGCATGTGGTGTAACAGGATCCACACCTGATCATAAACACTATGGTTGGCAGTTCGAACCCCAGAGCAGTCGGCTACGCTGAAGAACTACGGATATGGCGAAATGTGTATGTTGATAATTGTTGCATATATATATATATATATATATATATAGTTTTTGTTTACGTAAAAAAAAAAAACTTTTTTTTAAATTAAAATTGAAGGAGGATAACTGGCTCTCTGCCAAATTTTATTCTTGTTCAACAGTGCTCAATTGAGACCTTCGTAAATATAACAGATTCAAGCCTCTTCACTAAAAATCACTGACCTGCCAATGTCAGAGGTATGGTCCTACAGTCATGGACCCACAGTACTAACTATTACAAAAGATTATTATTTTTTATTTAAATTCACAAAGAAATTACTGAGGGATTTATAAAACTGGTCCAAAAATGACTGTATTTTATTTTCTGAAAGATACAAAATTATTTTACATTTAGACACATGCAATTAAAAGGAAGTATTTTTTGCCAGGAAAATACTGTGAAGTTTTACATTTGTTAAAAGTGTATTAATAATTAATTCAAATGTGACTTTAATTATAAGTTAAAAATGCACCCGTCTTCAAATAATTTTTAAATCTGTTCTTTTTTTACAATCTTTTCTTTTTTTTTTGATAATACAGCAAAAAATGTTGAATTATTTTTCTTTAACTCTGTATTTTCTTATAAGAATCTGTAAAATTTGAAAAAAATGTGAACAGTTGAAAATTATTATCATTATTTTATTTTTTTTAACTTTTAAAAACTGTCAAACAAATAATTTTTAAATGAGATTTTTTTCCAGTCTGTTCTCTTAATAAATTCTTATTCATAAATCTTGGAGAGATATTTAGTTTCTGATATCGGGAGTCAAACATTTAGTCTTGGCTATGTTTGAACTTGTTCATTTCTTTCTTTTGAATTTATTAAATTCCATGAAAACTTTTTTCTATAAAAAAATATTTCAAGTTTATTATTTATTTTTTATTTTTATTGTAATAGCAATATTTTTAAAAAGTAATGTTTATCATCATTCAAAAGTATAAGTCAAACATATTTCCATAAAAAAAAAACCCACAATATTTTGCATCAACAACTTTTATAAAACTTATAAAATTCGGTTCTTATTTATAATTCAACTTAATTTTTAAAAAAAACATACAGAAACATCTGTATTGTGTATTTACTCATCATGGAACACAGGTATCATATTATAAAATCCACATAAATTGATCAAGTAGTCTCTTTTCTAACTACAGAAAACAAACAAGATTTACAATTTTTAACGAATCAATTTTGAATATAAAAATAATCTTGGTAGTCAAATTAAGTTGTTCCGTGATCTTTATAATATCCATAATTACCGAATCTATGTTTGTTCAGCCTAGAATATTTTACATACTCTATGAAACATTGCGGCTCCTAGTTTTCCAGTCTTGCTCATCATAAAAATGGATTTTCTTATTAAAAAAAAAAAAAAAAAATTGATTAATTTACATGATTTTTGGAATATGACAACTTTGTTCCATGACAGATACGTACATCATAAAAATTTGCCTATATTTTCTGTATTCTTGTTTTTTTGAAGCCAAATTCCGCATTTCTACACTATTGGGACAAAATTTCGGAAATCGTAATACTGAATTTCACATGAAAACAATGGTATCTATGTATTCCTCGTATTTTTAAGATGATTATATCCAAAAATTACGAAAATCGATAAGGTAGAAAATTATTTACTAAAAAAAAAATAAACAGAATTTGAAGAAAACGATCGTAAAACACAAGAGAGTTTAAAAAGGAGGTAATTTTCTGTTTTGATTTAAACAAGATGGCGTCAATTTTTCACTTGTTTTTTTTTTTTCTTTTTTAATAATTCAGTAATATTCAGGTAATTTTGACTGCATAATTTGAAAATTACCAATGTAACTTATTAGAATTGACAAAAAAATCAGTTGAAACCATTGTTTTTTTATTTGAAAACTCCATTTATCGACTACAAAATCTCGTCCCAATTCTGTAGAAGCACCTCAAATTCTTAAGAACTCAAAATTCATTAAGCAATTTTTGGTATTTATGCAGAATATGGGCTGTGCTAAAATAATAGTCTTATCATTTAGAAAGTCATTTTTAACTAAATTATCCAACAGATTTTTCTACAGGTTTGATTGAAAACGATACTTCTGCACTAGTAATTTTGTTTTTAAATTATTTATTTGAATTTAAATCATTTTCATTCCAAAAATTATTTGTTTAATTTCAATTTGTTCAATTATTGTTTGTGCATTCTCTAAATTCATAATTCAGTTTTTGCTGTATTTCATTGTCTCTTGCTTCAAAAATGCATAATTTTCCATACATAATTTTTGTTTTGCTTTTTAATGTATATATTGAATAAAATTCAGTTTCAGTACAAATCATGTTCCTTGTTTTTTAAATGCAATTTTTTAAGCAAATAATAAACAAATTTTAGTCTTTTAAATTCATGAAACAACAAAATGTTTATTTACAAGGTTGTTGTTTTTTTTTTTTTAAATGAAGATTGAATAAGTTCTGTTTCAGTATAAATCATGTTTCTTATTTTTCTCTTTTTCAATGCAAGTTTTTAAGTTTTCTAATATTTTTGTAAAAATCTCTCATTCATTGTCAGTCCGACTATTCAGCAGATCTTGCTTGCTAGGACCTCACAATTTTTCAGTGAACAGGCCTAAATCTTATTTTTATATTTATGTTAGTCACAGCTCAATATACAAGTAGAGCTAGGTAGTCAATGGAAATATTAACTCATCAGCAGGAATAACAACAAATCTGATTGGTTATCCAGCTAAACTAAACATCACATGGCATATATAAAAGCACCCAGTAACATGAATTCCATGCATTTTAGCTTGACAAGTCCTTACTATGCATTCACGCCCTCAAAGTTTCATCTCTCTGTTACAAATATTGATGGTGTGAGATTCTAAGAAAGCAACCCCTGTTAATGACATGCATTAGAATCAGAGATTCAAATTCCTGAAAAAAGTGCATTAAGAATGGTGGTGACTATGTAGAAAAATAAATTCTGGAGTATAAAAGGTTGTTCGTTTTAATAGTTCCACTCCATTTTTCATAGCTCTTCATTTTTTTCAGTTACCAAAAACAAAATAGGTTTTACTTTTGGAGCAACCCTCATATATATATATATATATATATATATATATATATATATATATATATATATATATATATATATGAGATAGATAGATATCTATATCTGTATACATATATATTTTTATTATTAAATATTATTTTACCTTCATAAAATATACCTATGGACATGTATGTTTCTAGCTTTTAGCAGTCGTCAGCATAGGTTAGAATTGAACTCATGACACCAGTATCCACAATCTGATATATATACATATATATTAGTGGCCTGGCAAGGCCACAAGGGAGACAACAAAAGCAGCAAAACTGAAGCTGGCCTGCAGGATACTATATTTCCAAATGTAGGCAATTTGGGCATATTTTATTGGTTTGAAAATATAGGTTCTTTTTTACCAATTGTCATAAAATTTTAACAATAGAATAGTATTATAATCTTCAAAAAGCCTGTAAATTTTCATGTAGTTTTGTCCCATAGAAACAAAGATATGAGCATTTCATTTCAATATTCAGTTTGGCTACCAGTATATATATATATATATTTATTTATTTTTCTTTTTTACACAGTGATCACCACTTATCAAGGCCCGGAAGCCACTCAGAGATAAGGGTTATTGCAAGTACATTACGTTAATGTGGAGATTTGATGAAGTGTTTACTTAAGGGGGCGGTTCATTAGGAATTTGTTAACATTGGACTTGAAGACATCCAAGTTGTAGTCCAGAGTTCCACAGGCGTGCAGTTCTAAGAAAGAAGCTTTGTTCATGGAATCCGCGTTTTGATTTAGGCACAGATATAGAGTGGGGGAAATTTTTCACAGTGGATTCAGCTAGATGGGTGTTTTTCGTGAAAGATTGGCGAGGGGGGACCAGAGATTGGAGTTCAGATGAGCACCTGCCATGGAAATAACGATAAAACAAAGTTAGGCTCGCAACGTCTTTTCTGTGGGAGAGAGGTTGCAGGGTAGAGAAAAGGGCATCCCCCACTAAGCCACGAAGTCTATTTTGTACTCTGTCAAGGCAGGATAGGCTGTTTTTAGCAGCTCCTGCCCAGATATGGCAACAGTATTCCATCCTTGGACGTACTTGGCTTTTATATAGATAAAGAATTACATCAGTAGTGAGATATCTTCTGGAGCGGTAGAAGGATCTCACCATCTTTCCAGCGACCATGGCAACAGACTTGATGTACGTGTTCCATTTCAGATCAGATATATATATATATATATATATATCACCTTTTTTGGCAATTTTATAAGTTTCAAAGCTTGGCGACTATTGATTAGAATTTAACAAATGAAAGCTCGTTGGAAAGGTAATGACCTGAATTGTGTAGTGGCTATGTGACATTTGCCCTTAAAGTCGCACATCCAGAGCCTATTTTTTATTTTTATTATTTTTTTTTTTTTTTTATAGCCATAAAATGTTTCGATCATAGTCATTTGTTTTCCTAGTTTTGCATATGAATTACAAAACATATTTCCCTAAAACCTCTGGCTTTGATGGAGGTGAGACTAAAACTTTCTGCTATAGTTTCAAATGATCTGAAATAACAGCAAGGAAAGACTTGATTCCAAATATTTATCATTATATCTTCCCTCTTTTGGAAATAGGATACAATTATGAATATCTCCAGTATCAAATAATCCTTATACACTGTGAAATTTACTTTATGTATGAAAACCAAAGAGAGGAGATATAACATGAGAAATATTTGGAATCAAGTCTCCTTTTACTGTTATTTCAAATCATTTGAAACCATAGAAGCAAGCTTTAGTCTCTCTCCTATCAAGGCCAAAGGTTTTGGGGAAATATATATGTGTGATCTTGTCTGAATGCAGAAAAGTCTCTACCAAACTACTCTTCCAATTTTGGGGCTACAGACTTGAAAATTGATATACAGATATTTGAATTCGTGCAACAAATTCAATTTGGTTTTTAGCCAGAAAAAATTGAAAAATCGGAGCTTGGCAGGTATGTCAACTTAATGTGTATCATCTATGCATGCACAAATATACATTTACAGGTTTAAGTACATTAATTTGTAAAGTTTTGATATGCATGTATTCTTAGGTCAGATGGTAGCAAATATCGCTAGAGAGCAAAATGTTTTGGTTTCGATTCCAGCTGATGGCACATAAGTCATTTTTAGTTTTTAACTTTAAATCAATATTATATATTGGGTACAATATAATGATCAATAGAGAATTCATGCATATGAAAAAAAAAAATGGAGACAAAGAAACTTAAATTCCGTTTCAGTAAATATTTTAGTAATTGGTCAATTTGTTTTCGTTTAATTCAACGAATTTGCCAAAATTTAATGATTCTTGCAAATCTAAGTGAGGGGTAACAATCATTATGGCTTTACCTGTAAAATAAACATCCAAATGCCCATTGGTCTCTGATGAGAAGTGAAACAGCAAAATAGAAGAACAACATGGCCACTGGATCATTGAACAACCGCAGGACGTATATGGAATGAATCCGATAAGAGGCACAACACATAAAGAAAAACATATATGGAGGAATCTGTGGAGTAAAGAGCAAAAAAAAAACAAAACAAACAATGATACCTCTATAGTATAACAAAAAATATTGTATTTCAAGTAAAACAAATGGTATCTACATAATTGTCAGGTCACAAATAGTAGCATATCCAAAAATTACAGAAAACGATAAGGTGGAACAATAATTATTCATGAAAAAGTTCCGATAAGATTACATGCTGGGTCAGATATATTGGGTCATGTGACGTAAGTAAAAGGGGAAGTAACTCAGTTGAGAACAGACAGAATTTATTCAGAAACAAAAACAAACATAACATATATACATAATTTGTGACTTTTTTTTTAAATAACTTTTTTGAATGTTTGAATTTTTTAATTTAAAAAATATAACTGATTGAATTTGTGAGAAATTGAAAACTGAATTACCTTTCCTGTTAACTCTTCAACTCAAATCAGTAGATTTCGAGACCAAACCGCTAGATTTTACAAATGTCATTTTTTTATGAATAATTATTTTTCTACCTTATCGTTTTCAATAATTTTGGGAGATGTTACTATTTGTGACATGACAATTACGTAGATACTATTTGTTTTACTTGAAATTCAATATTTTTTTTATTATTATAATGTAGAAGCATCAAAACAACAAACTAAATGAATCATGGTTACAAAAAAAAAAAAAAAAAAAAAAAAAATTGCATTTTAAGTAAAAACACTTGTGTACTTACATGGTAAAATTAATAAAAATTGAAAAAATTATAAAAAATGATCAAGTCGAAAAATAATTACAAGTAAAAATTAAATTTATTGAATTATGCAAGTTGTTACTTTTAAAAAGGTTTGAGGTAACTAGGGGAGGTAATCAAATGATTCAAATTCTTGAACGACTAATATGCATTTATGTTTTGTTACTTGTAGTTATTTTTTTACTTCATTTTTCATAATTTTGACATGACAAGTAAGTACATTATGCATTTTTTTTTTTTAAAAAGATTTTTCAGATATCAACCTATAATGCACAAGCATCCATTTCTTTTTTTTTTTTTTCACTTTGTCCTAAAACAAGGCATATTGGTTTACAGTAGAACCCCAGGATATGGTGGCCCTAGGATACGGTTTTTCAGGTTACGATGCGAATACAATATTTTTCCGGACCCTGGTTATGCTATTTTCCCTGTCTTATGGTGTTATTTATAATCTGATCATATACATGTGTATTATATACTGTATTTTGTCACTAATTTTTAATGTGTACTGTATAAAATTTTGCTTAGGTCCTATCATACGGTGATTTCACCTTATGATCCCAACCTCGGAACGAATTAATGTTGTATCCCAGGGTCCTGCTGTACTATGATAAAAGCTAAATTTATAAGTGAGCAATTAGGGTGGGGAGTTTAGCAGCAAGATTTTTGTTCACATATATTTCTGCATGTTGGTACAGTTGAGGAAATAGGGAGTATGGAAGAGGAATTCCAAATACAGATGGTCAGAATAAAAAAACAAAACAAAAAAATTATTAGTGTAAAATATTCTTGCACCTACGGGCCTCTACAGTGAAGGGGTGTGATTTTGCTGCTAGTCAGGAATATTTTTGTTGAGAGAAGTATTAGTGCAATAAGTTGTTTGGTGGACATTTCATGGAAGCACTTGTAAAACCAGTACAAGAATACAACACTGCAGTGATGCAATAAGGACGGCAGCTTGGTAGGCAGTATGGAAGATCCTATTAAGTTAGAAATTTTTATTTGCTATCTAAGAAGGAAAAACTAGTGGTTGGTTCACCAGCACAGATGCGGAAACAGTACTTCGTGCATGGGCAAATGGATGCTCTCAGGTGTGAGTAATCTTGTAGCTCAGTAGAGGGACCCTATTTTCTTTGCAGCAGATTTGGCAATATCTTCTTTGTACTTATTCAAACTCGTTTTGCCTAAAGCTGTCAGGCAGAATAGTTTGAATGTCAAACTCAAGAATGGTGCCATTGACCATGGCAATCACTAGTTGGAGTGTTGTTCAAGAAAAAGAATTTTATCTTGGTAGTAAATGCAACCATTTATTTTTGGCCCAATTATAGACTGGGAGTGATTTTCTAGGGATTTAGCCATTGTCTTGCTTGTAAACATTTGCTTTTCCTTCCTATCGAGAATAGAGTTTGAGGTCATTCACAAATACATTCATCCAAAACGCGATTACATGAGGGAGGGGGGTCGGGTATGAAGATCAAGAAAAAAAAAATGTAACACTTAAGCATGGCAGATGAAGGACAAAATCTACAAGGGTCATTCCAAAAGTAGAGCTTCTTATGATTTTTTTTTTTTTTTTAATTTATAATGTTGAAGAACTGTAAATATGGGAGTGGTACCCTTAAAATGAGTGACCGTTTGTGCTCCAAAATTTATTTTTCTAAAAATCATTCTTAATACACTTTTACTAGGGATTCAATGACACATCTCTGCTTCTGACATACATCCATGACAAAGATTGCTTTCTTAGAAACTCACACCGTAAATATCTGCAACAGAAAGATGAAACTTTCAGGTCATGAATACATAAGTTCGGTCATTAAAATAATGCAATTTACAATCCCTTCTGATTCATTTGTGCAGATTAAAAGATAGGAGGCACTGTTACATGATAAGGGCTGTCCCCTTTTCATGTAAGTATAAAAATAGAGAGATTTAGTTAAAATGAAAATGAAATAGAATAGACGAAATTCGAACCTCGTAAATTAGGTTTAGAAATAGATTACGAGAGAGAATTAGAAAATGGAATGTAAAACAAACCATTGTTTAGCTTAGAGATAAAATAGTTTCAAGAAAAAAATGTGCGTTGTCAATTCTGTTATGAAAATTCAATTGAAAGAATGCAACTACAAGATAATATAATAAACATGTTTTTAACATGTTGGAAATATAGGTTACTGGGAATATAGGTTAAAATTCCTTTTGTAAACAAAGGAAAAAGTTTTGGACACGCATCTCCAGAACACGTGAAAGAAGACACATGTTTTAACATGTGTATGATATCATGGAAAATGGGAAGTTCTAGATATAGTTAGAAACTTGAGGAAGAAACTAGGAGAAACAGAGAGAGAGTCTGAGGACGACAGACGACAGTCCAGACATGGACATTCGAACGTCTAGAAGCGAGACGGTCACTTTTGAAACTTAGAATGTGAAGCTTTGAATTCTTGACTCAGAAAACCACGGCCGGTCATGAGAAGAAATAAACCCATCATGTGTTTTTATAAACGTCGTCTTTGTGTTGTAATTCTACCAAAAGGTAAAGTGAAAATTGTTATTATATGTCTTGTATATCATGTGGTTTAAAATGTCTTTACATACACATCTTACATACACAATATGAACACTAAGACTGTCTGAACACTGTTTCCTCACTCTAAGAGCTATTACACATCTAAGAATAAACATTTTTATATATATGAATCGTCATAAAACGAACAACAATCTCTCTCTTACAACAACATCCCTCTCTAAGACTCCATAAATATAACAGCACTACTTTTGGAACGCTATTGGAACTTATGATTAGACACATTTATTTGTTTGCTGAGCAATGAAAACATTATTTCAAACTGAAAAGTCACAAATGAAAATGCTATTTCAAACGGAATAATCACACACTTGTGATTATTCAGTTTGAAATAGCATTTTCATTTGTGACCTTTCAGTTTGAAATAATGTTTTCATTGCTCAGCAAACAAATAAATGTGTCTAATCATAAGTTCCAATAGCGTTCCAAAAGTAAACTGCTATTTCAAATTGAAAGGTCACAAACGAAAATACTATTTCAAACTGAAATGTGATGAACGAAAATGCTATTTGAAACAGTAACCTGCGCTAAAGATATAACATTATCATTAAAGTAGGATGTTTCTCTGAAATATATCCTAAAATATTGGTATATTTATCAAATAAAGATTTTTTTCATGAAACTAATTAAAGTATTTAAAGAAATGTATTTATATAGAGATTATATTTTGAAAACAATAAAAGTGTAATACAACTTCATAAAAATATTCGATACATTTAACAAGTAATTAGTTTCTCTAACGTGTACTTCACATAAGGTTTTTGAAAACAAATAATCAGAAACCACATATCAAATTTTATAAAATTGTAATCAAGATAGTTTCATCCATGGTAAATCAATATTGTCTAATATTTTGGACAAATGTTGATATTATACGTGAATATTCGACGGTAAGGGATTGTGCACATAGGATATATTTTGATCTTAGTATCATATACTGTATCTCATTATCAATAACCACTCAAAATGGACAATTAGTACATTTCTATGAAAATAATAAATACTAGCAGTTCAGCCCAGCTTTGCTCGGGCCCTGCGTACTGTTCATAACTTGCCCTACGTGTGAATACATTTTATGTAAGATTTCAAATGTTTAGACCATAAATTGTCTGAGTAATTTTGTAGAGACTGCAGAGGTCAATTTTTTTTTAACTTTGACCCCAATTTTGACCCCTTAACATTTATTATTTTGGTCTCAAATCAAAATAAAATGTTTTACTCATGTCCAAGTTACCTACATCTAAAATTTCAAGTCTTTAGACCCAAAATTGGCAGAGAAATTTGGTAGAATCTGCAAAGGTCAACTCTTTCAACTTTGACCTTTTGCCAGACAAATTTTTGTGCCAAAACTGATTAAAATGCTTGCTGCATGTCTGAATACTCGTTATGTATAAATTTTAAATGTTTAGACCCAAAATTGGCTGAGTAGTTTGCTAGACACCGCAAAGGTAAAATCTTTTGAACTTTGACCTTTTGGCAGCTCCAACTTTTTAACCAAACTGATTAAAAAGCTTGCCCTATCTCTGATTGCCCTTTGTGTAAAATTTCAAATGTTTAGACCAGAAATTGGCAGAGTAATTTGGTAGAGACTGCAGAGGTCAATTTTATTTTTAAATTTGACCCCAATTTTAACAACTTAACATTTATTTTTTTGGGGACTCAAATTAAATTATAAAGTTTGATCCATGTCCAAGTAACCTACATTAAAAATTTCAAGTGTTTAGACCCAAAATTGGTGGAGGAGTTTGATAGAGTTTTCAAAGGTCAAATCGCTGAAATTTGACCCCTTGACAGCCAAATTTCTGTTCACAAACTGATTAAGATTTTCCCAAATCTGAATACCCCTTATGTCAAATCTCAAGTCTCTAGACCGAAAATTGACAAAGTTATTTGGTAGGGAAATGTACACAGACAGACATTTTCACTTATATATATATATATATATATATATATATATATATATATATATATATATATATATATTGTAAAAGAGTTTTAGGAATAACTATGAAGATGAAAATTGTTGTCTTACAATGACTGGTGTCAGAGTTTATGTCCTCCACACTAATGCTGCTATGGCCAAATGTCTGTCTTGTCACTCTGCACTTAATGATGAAGTTCAACAATATCATGTGTCTGCCAGATTTGCATCAATTCTCTAGTCAGTCTACACAGAAGCTAGAAAGCCATTCATATGTGATGCCACTTGCTCTGGCCATTTCATGTCGTCAAGAAATCTGCAATCCGCTGTCAATCCTGACAACCTAGTGTGATATCATGGATGCCACTTCTAGGAGCCAAGACCCTCAACAATGGGAGAAAATGATTCATTAGCCAACATATAGGAAATGAGATTAGTATAGGAACGGTCAACATGGAAGAAGGGAGTAAGTATTTTTTGACAGCGTCTCTCTTTAAAAATCTACCAAAAATCAAGTAATTATCCAATTAATAGGAAATTTTCACTGATTATAAAGTGAAGAATGAACTTTATAATGGTGTATTTTTTTTTTTCATGATCGATATTTATATGTACATTTTTTTTTTTTTTGCCTACAACCCCCCTTATTTTTTTGTGGTTGCAAATATGCTTAAAATAATCAGCTACAACTGAACAAAATATATTGTATTGTGGGGTGGGTGAGGATTGTAGATAAAACAAAAAAAACAAAAACAACTGAACACACATCAGATCTTAAGGTTGAAAATCCGAATTTTGAATGTGTTTAATTTTTGATCTTTTGTGTTTTGAAGTGTGAAATTCATTGAATATGTTAATTATTCTTTCAGATTAGCAAAAAAAAATAAATCTATTTTTTCATTATTTTTACGAAAAACACTATTATTAAATCTTTGAAAAATAAATTAATAATTTGCTTTTAATGAGCCCACTATTGCTAATATCCCATTAAATAGGAAATGCTTGAAAGAATTGATACAAAAATCGATAAATAATTGCACATTTTGCTAAAAATAGGATAATTTCTTTCGGCAATTTGTCATTATGTGATATTACCTCACCTACACAAGGCCTACAAAAAACTGTTCGTATTTACAGTTATATGCCCTTTTCCTTTTTGGTGTGACTTGTGCTTGACTTGGTTTCACATGTGGAGGACTTGCATCTACCACACTTTCTCTCATCCAGAAACACTTGGTCTTGATGGCAAGACAGGGTCAAGATGACCAAGCATGATGCAAGAATTGTCTCCAACACATGGCACATAGCATTCCCAAAATGGTCACCCATCTGGTACTGGCCAGCCTCATTGTTGCTTAACTTTGGGGGTTATGTAGGCAAAAAATAAATAAATATATATATATATATGTATTGCTTATGAAAAAAGAATTAAACCCTTATAAAGTTGATTGTTTTGATGACGAAATGAAAAAACATTAAAAATATGTGGAAATTTACAGGACTAAATGAACTTCATTTAATCCTGTAAAGGCTACCATAGTTTCTTCCAAACAGTCATTAAATTTTGGATTTTTTTAAATTTGCCACCCCAAATCTATAGAGCAAGATAAAAGATGAAATTATTTGAAATTCAGGTACTTATGTTATAATATTTTTGCATATTCTTATAACAAATCCTTCTAAATCTTATTTAGACACAAAAAAAAAAAAAAAATTGATTGATTCAAAAACCTTTTAAAAAATATTTAAATGTGTCATCCATCGAGACAAAAATGGCGGTGAATGGTGTGTTTTTGGAAAATTTAAATTTCTATTAAAAATAGTAAAAAATTTAAATTTCTATTAAAAATAGTAAAAAAAGTTTTATATTATTCTGCTTTTCATATAAAATTCAGGCTTTTATCTTTCTGAAAAAAAAAAAGTTGCTCAAAAATAAAGGATTTTAATAGATTTTAATTCATTAAATAAAACAACATAAACTAAGTTTTTTTTCCATTTTTTGGCTGATATCTTTTGAAATCTAAAGACAAGAAGACGCCTCACAGTCAGTGGTCATTTTCCAAATAGTTACCTAGAAGTGGGTGATAAGACAAGTGCAGAAGTAGGCAGTTTCTATTTATCAGGTGTAGTGGTGATTAAGACAAAAGACTGGATATAGGATTTCCGATTTTGAGTGAATAAATTTAGGAGTCAGAGTTAGTTTGAGACAGTTGATGGTTGGCGGCTCGGAGGTCCATAAAGAGAAAAAGAGTCAGATCAGGCAGAGCTTTAGCAAATGAGATGTACTGATTACCAGATAACAGATTCCTCGACAGACAGCTATCAATAGACAATGTTTGGGGGTCCTTTATCACACACACTTAGTGCACAACTGATTTATACATGATGTGCGGAGTTGTGTTTTCTCTTGTGAGTTTGCGCTGTTCTATTTTTATACTTATAAACCAGTGATTGCACCTTCGGCAGACACGGCCAAAACGAGAACAAGAATAAAAAGAAACAAAGATGAATAGAAAACCAGGGCAGAGAAACAGCATTGATTGAGCGGTTGTCAAGGGGGAACATACATAGGTTCCCATGTAAGGAGCTTCAAAACAAGAAAAAAGAAAGCCCCAAAACTAGCCAACAATAAGTTTTATATGGGTAGAATCGCAGGAAGAAAAACTTGAAAGCAATTAATCAGACAAGACCGTATAGAGTAAAATTTGAAAGTTGACCTCCTGGACTATGAGGAATGGAGAGTGAATTGGTGAAATATAAAAACAAAAGTCTAACTCTTGAACAACAAAAATGCGACATTAAATGAAGAGAGAAATAGAGATTGTTTTTGTTTTACAGCATATTAATCCGTTTCAGATTATTTAATACCCAATTCTGTAATTTTGGGAGAATAACTTGCATGCTTCAAATTCTTTATATCTTCAAATATTTATTCATGGTGTTTGGTTTGGTTGTTTTGTAGAATATGATTGAATTTTACAAAGGGAAAAAACAACAATAACATCAATGTTTAATGCATTTCAGGTTAGGAAGCCAGTATCTTCAAACAGCCTGATCTGGTAGCACCAGTGAAAAAGATAATTTTATTAACAGCATCACGCAACTAAGGATATCTTTGTGATAATTTATACACAAAACTGTTGCTGCTATATATATATATATATATATATATATATGAAAATAAAGGCAGGAGAAATCTATCATACCAGGGAATGCTTTTTAGAATTATTAGTTATTAGTGTTGGCATTATTAATCGGAATGAGGGATATCAGAATCTATATTAGAAAAATTTGTGCCCATTTTCCGATGCCAAAAACGATTGTTTGTTTTTGTTTACACCTTATTTTCCATGGCTCATATTAATTATGAAGTGATAAATGTTTATTGATTTTAAATTACTAGTAAGGCTAAAATATATAGACCCCCGCCTCTCACATATGTATTTTTACATTTGCAAAAAATGTATGAACATATGATTGATTTTTTTTTTTGCAATAATTCGATCGTTCCCATGCAAAACAACTTGTTTAGAAATTAAAAAAAAAAAATCAGAATCAAGAAAAATATTGGAATTGTCCAATCACTAATTATTATGTAAATTAGATACATAGATTTGTTTTCATTTTGTATTATGTCAACCAGTTTTAAGTTATTTAATTCTAAATCAAGTCATTTTGGTAAAAGAAAATGCTATGCTTTAATGAAATGATCAAATATTTATTCATGGCATTTATTTCGTTCATGCATGAAGTATTGTTGGCACATCTGGGCTGATACATCTACCACTAGTCTCCCACTCTTAGACAAAGTCCAAAATAAAATAAAAAAAGAAAAAAAAGAGCCTCGAATCTAATAGGTCTCACATGGTCAACCAAGCTCCAACTCCTGTCCCATCACTGCAATGTTGCATCCCCGTGCCTGTTTTGCAAGCACTTTAATAGAATGTGCTTTGACAAACTCTTAACACTTGCACTCCTTCGACATGAATACCCATCTGAGTTACTTGACAAAATTCCCCCCCTCTTTCACAGTAGAGGTCAATAGATGCTGGAAAGCTAATAGTTTCTTCCTTTGAACAACTAGACTTTGAAATTCCAATGTAATGCAAACAGACATTTCACTGCTCAATTTCCTACCCTGTAAGCATGGTACCAAATAGTAGTCCCTTATATCCAATATACCTTGTTGGGTAAAAGTAAAAAAAAAATTTTAAAAATACATTAATTTTTTTTAAATAACAAGCTGAGCATGTGGTGTCCCCCCCCCCCACCCCCACCATGAGTGAACAATTTGGGGTCAATTTTACCCCTATAATGTCCCCTAGAGCGTAATCAGTTATCTCAGAAAATCCGTTCTGGAAAAAATTTACTTTCACCATGAATTCACTAATGTTTCTGCAAAAATTTTTTTAAAAATCCAAGGCATGGTTATTAAGAAAAGTGCAAGCAAATGAACCGATGAACAATTTTGGCGCAATTTTATTCCTATAATGCCTCCTAAGAGGTCCACCAGAGTTATCCCAGAAAATCCGTTCTGGCAAAAATTTATTTTCACTATGACTAATGTTTGTGCAAAAATTAAAAAAAAATATAAGGCATGGTTATTGAAAAAAGTGTGAACAAACAAATAGGAGTAAATTACTAGGTCCAATCCCTCCATTGTCGGGGAGGGGCGATAAAAAAATCATATTCAGAAACAATTACATTCTGAAAATTACTAATAAAATAAAATTCACTATAATGTACTTGTTTCTTAGAAAAACACAAGGCAGCCATTTTAGTGAATTATTTTGTTAAATCACAATAAAAATTTACATTTAATTATATCCAATGCGAATGATTTTATGTTTCTTAGAAAAAAAGTCAGCCATTTTGATAAATTACTTTGTGAAAATCCTTTTTTTTTATGTATAAAATTACTTCACTATCACTGATTATTAAAATAACATTAAAATTAAAGCAACCAGCTAAAAAAAAAAAAAAAAAAAAAAAATGCAAGCACATCAATGAATCTATCTATATATATATATAAATAAAAGTGAACGTGTGTGTGTGTGTGTCTGTGTACATTTCCCTACACAATAACTGTCAATTTTTAGTCTACAGACTCAAAATTTGATATACAGAGTACTGAGATTTGGGAAAATGTGATCTGTTTTTGGACAGAAATTTGGCGATTAAGGGGTCAAAGTTCAACGATTTGACCTTTGAGAACTCTACTGAACTCCTCCGACAATTTTGGGTCTACGCACTTGAAATTTTAGATATAGGTTCCTTGGACATGGACCTAACTTAATAACTTGATTTGAGCCCAAAACAATAAATTTTAAGGGGTCATAATAGGGATCAAAGTTTTTAAAAAATTGGCCTCTGCGGTCTCTTCCAAATTACTCAGACAATTTCTGGTCTAAATATTTGAAATTTTACATAAAGGGTATTCAGAGATAGGGCAAGCTTTTTCATCAGTTTGGGTCGAAAATTTTTAGTTACCAATATATAAATGTATGTATGTATGTCTGTTTGCATGTCTGCCTTAAACTTTCAATAGAGGTGACGGATTTTACCAAGATCAGTATCATTTTGAAGCTCGACTCCTCAGATGACAAATATCGAAAAATTGGCTAAAAACATTAATATCTTCCCCTTCAACTAGGCACTTTTATACAGGGGGGGGGGGTCACTTTTTTTTCGCCAATATTTTTTAAATTTATCCTCTCCTTTAGATTGTCTAGCCTTAATTTAAAAAAATGTCGCTTCTGGTTTGGCGGTGGTCGTAACAGCATAAACGTTAGGTTTTACCCCATTCTTTTCCTCCTTTGCGGTATGGGTTTGAGCCTGCCTTCCTTTTTTTTTTGCTCAACATACACATCCAAACACCCGGGCAACGCCGGGCTGAAATGCTAGTTAAGAATAAAATGAAAATTTCCAATAACCTTTGACATCAACTTTTGAAGAAAGAAGAGATATATTTATGGATGTTTACAATATGTACATTATATCTAATTTATGTACATATATGAGGACAAGATATGTAGATTAAGATGTACAATGTAGGAAAGATATCTTGCTGCTCAACTTTCTACCATAGTATCCTGGTAGGCATAATCCCAAGTAGCATCCCCTTACATCCAATATGCCATGTTTAGAGGGAATAAGAGTAAAAAAAAAAAAATTATTAAAGACGTAAATGTATATCCCCAGATTAGTGATGGAACAATTCCAATATTTTCCCCTTATTCCGATACAATTAATGATTCAGTTATAAATTTCCGATTCCAATTCTTTTTAAATCTTTCTATGTATAAAGCCGTCTTCATAAATAATCAAATTCTAGCCAATTTACACCATAAGTGATTACTACTACACCACCACCACACATTCATTAACCCTTATCCTTGAGTGGCCTTCAGGCCTTGATAAGTGATGAATCCCAAGTAAAAAAAATATATATATCTACAGCTATAAACTTGTTATTCTTTAATTTTCAAATTATAATAAAAAAAAACCCATGAAATATGTGCATATATTACTTGATCATGAAAAATACATTTATGGGGAAGGGGGGGTAGATTTAAATTTTACTTAAAATCAATAAATATTTATCGTATAATGATTAGAACCAGCAATTGAAAATTTTGTTTGAAACAAAAATAATTAACAGAATCATTTTTTTTTTTTTTGGCATCAGAAAATAGGCACAAATGTTTTCCGATTCTACTTTTAAAAGTTCAGATTTTTTGGGTTCTCGATTCAGCTGCAAGTACATACTATACTCAGCAAAGATACAATCCTAACAGGAAGTATTTTTTTTTATTATTAAAGAGTTATCACTTATCAAGGCTTGGAGGCTACTCAAGGATAAATGTTACTGAGTCTATAGTAGTCATTTGGATAACAGCATAGTAATTGTTAGGGGTGAAAATTGGGTATAATTTGATTATTTAAATGGGTGGCTCAACCGGAAGTGTTCACATTGAACTTGAAGACAACCATGTTGCAGTCAACTTATATAAGAGCCAGGTACGTCCAAGGATGGAATACTGTTGCCACATCTGGGCAGGAGCTGCTAGAAAGGACTTGTCCTGCCTTGATAGAGTTCAAAATAGACTTCGTAGCCTCGTAGGAGATGTCCTTTTCTCCTCCTTGCAACCTCTATCTCACAGAAGAGATGTTGCGAGTTTGTCTCTGATGTATCGTTATTTTCATGGAAAGTGTTTGACTGAGCTTCAATCTATGGTCCCCCCTTGCCAAACTTTCACAAGAAACACTCGTCTAGCTGTAAACACTATCAATAATTCCCCCCACTCTTTATCTGTGCCTAAACCTAAACGTAGATTCCATGAACAAAGCTTCTTTCTTAGAACTGCACGCCTGTGGAATTGTCTTCCGTTTTCCTGCTTTCCGGCTGACTACAATATGGTTGTGTTCAAGTCTAAAGTAAATAAGTTCTTGATGAGCCGTTCCACATAAGTTATCAAATTTACCAAATTTTCATTACTAATGATTACTATATTGTCCAATTTCTACTATACACTCTTTAACCCTTATCCTTGAGTGGCCTCTGGGCCTTGATAATGTGGTGATGCCTATGTAAAAAAAAACAAAAAAAAACTTGAAAGCAGATCAGCGGAATGGAATTTCACAAGCAGACAGTTCTAGGAAAGAACTTTGTTCATGGAATCTGCGTTTAGATTTAAGCACAGAGAGTGGAGGAAATTGTTGATAACGGTTGTAACTAGACGAGTGTTTTTTTTTGAATGAGTTGGACAATGGAGAGCCATAGATTGAAGCTCAAACTAGCACTTGCCATGAAAATAATAATGGTGCAGAAACAGGAACTACCACTCCAATTGAGATTGGAGCAAGGAGTAATGATAACTAAGGGATGTCCACCTTCCCTTAAATTCCTAAATCGAGACCTTACCACTTGATGCAGTTTCATATTGCCACACCCATGTTGTCCTTTAAATATCCAAATTCTAGAATCAGGCAAATCAATGCCAATATTAAAGAGTAATGGCCCAACATTATCCAATCGAAGATCATATCGAGGAACACAAATTTCTTTCAAAATTGTCATTTATGAACAAATACATAGAGGGCAGAGTGAATTGGCTGCATACATTTTTAAGATTGTAGCTTTGTCTCTGATTAGTGATAAAAGGAGAAAAAAAAGACATGGCACATTAATCCCAAACATCTGGCACCGTATCTTAAACTTGATTTGAAAATACAAGATCAATATTTTCAGAGAAAACAAATCAAGATGAAAAGTCAGCAAACTATTGATTATCAATCGAATAATTATTTATAGTCAAAACAAAACAGCTGGCATATAGGAAAGGTGGAAATCATTTTATATATATATATATATATATATATATATATATATATATACTAGCAGGGAGACCTGATATTGCCCGGGATTAAATGATCAACAAATGTTTCACAATCCTATATTTTTATTGTCATCGAAATCAATCAAATTGCCTATTTTTCAATCAAATTAATTGATTACCTGAGACCCATTACGGTGCATCACAAGGAAACTTCACATGCCTCTATACAGTGACTTAGTCCAGAATACATTGCTGTCTATGTTACATACTGTTGATTTTATAAAATTATTTTTATATAATGGCTTGAATTAAAGTTTAAAATGCAAAAGTTAAGAATCATGGCTCAATTGCGCTCTAAACAGAAACATTTATTTCAGACATACCCCTGTCATATCAAAGAAGCGACATTGATTTTATATGTCTGCCCTTACTGCTTGTGCAGTGATAATGGCTTGAATTAAAGTTCCAAAATGCAAAGGTTTTATAAAATTATTTTTATGATTTTTATGATTTTATAAAATTATTTTTATATATAATGGCTTGAATTAAAGTTTAAAATGCAAAAGTTAAGAATCATGGTATAATTGTGCTCTAAACAAAAGTATTCATTTCAAACGCACCCCTGTCATATCAAAGAACATATTGTTGATTTTATATGTCAAGCCTTTCAGCTTGTGTGGTAATAAAACTTCTAAAATGTACTTGTGGTGTTGATTGTGTAAAATGTTAACTTTGTTCCAAATCACCCGTTTTTTTCTTTTTCATTGGATTATTGCGATTGCCCATACTTATCGAAGACATCCGCTACAAAACCTATCTAAGAATACTGCCAAGCACATAAAGTAGCTGTGTGAAATTTCATAAAAATTGACCCAGTCATTTTCGAATCCATTGAGAACTCTCACACACACACACACACACACACACACACACACACACACACACACACACACACACAGTCCCTTTTATTTATATATCGTTGGCCGATTTCTTGTATCCGAGAATTTCAGTTTGCTCTTCCCTCAGTGTTTAGATCGCAGATGGCTTTTCAGACCAATCTGAGCATAGAATTTGCCTGGGCAGAGAAGACAAGCAATGCTTGGCAGGGGGCGGGGTTGTTCAGCACGATTTTTTCTTGCCTGCCTCTTGATCTCCACCAGTCGTCTTCTTTCTGCTTCGTATCCTTTGGTACCGTGGATGATGGATGGGCGCCACAGGTACCGATCCTGAGCTGTTGTTTCCCAGATGTGAAGATCAAATCTGGCGTATTTTTAGGGTGGACTTGAGTTGGTCCTTGTATCACAGTAAAGGCTAGCTCCGAGTACAGGGTTTGTCGAGGGAGCCTGTTTTCATTCATTCTGAGGATATGTCTCAACCAACGGAGTCTGTGCCTCATGGTGGTGGCCTCAATACTGCAGCTGTATGCTCTCTCAAGAACACTTGTGTTGGTTACATAGTCATACCATTTGATGTTCAGCATAGCTCGAAGTTTTTGTTTGTGGAATTTTTAGAGTTTAATGAGATCACTTTGGTATATAGTCCAGGTCTCCACATTAAAAAACGACCCTGGTGTCTAACTCTGTCCCGTGGGGAGGCATTGTAAATAAGAACAATCGCGTGGTATACCAGGAGTTTAGTTTTTATTGAAAGATGTTTATTATTGAAGACATGCTTCATCAGTTTACCGAAAACTCCATAGGCAAGGCCAATTCAGCTTTCTATTTCATTCTCATTTGAGCACTTTTCCAATATTATGCTACCGAGATACGGAAAGTGATCTACTTGCTCAAGAGGAGTGTCATTTATGTGAATACTTACATCCTATATATGGTATTGGGTACTGGTTGTACTAACACTTTTGTCTTACCAATATTAACAGTGAGCCCGAAGCAGTGGTAGGCTGCCGTGAAGTTGTTTACGGATCTCTGGATGTCTTCCTTGGAATGGCTAAGGACCATGTTGTCATCTGCATATTGAAACTCTGTGATGTGTTGGAATTTCACAAGGCTTTGAGATTTTAGTCTAGCAGGCTTGAAAAGTCCCCCATCATAACGGTACCTAATGTCCACCCCCAGGTTTTTTGGGAGAAGTCCGTGCAACATTGCAGCAAGATATAAGGAAAACTTGCATAGAGGCGTCGCTTCATGATACTCCAAAAGTTCTCAATTGGGTTCAAATCTGGTGAATTTGCAGGCCACTCCATCTTCCGTCACCCAGAAAACCGCAGTTGTTGCAAATACTCTTTGCTTTTGTTTGCTGCATGCAAGGGAGCATTATCCTACATAAAAATAATGGTTCTTCTGAACGTCAACCTTTGCTTCTTCAGCCATGGTTCAATGTGCTCCTTTAGAAAAGCTATGTAAGCATTTGACATAGTTTTTATGCCTTCTGGGCCAACTAAAGTATCTCCGATAATCCCAGCCCAAATCATTATCCTACCACCACCTTGTTGACACCTTAAACGCTGATGACAATGTCGTCCATCTAAGACCCATCTCTTGCTCCAGCCATCTGGGCCATCAAAAGTGACACGCACTTCAATGATGAACAAAACTTTGGAAAAATCCGTTTTCATGCTGTTCCTTGCCCATTTCTATCGGTTTTGTATATGATGTTGCTTTAACGGAGGCTTTGTCACGGCTTAACAGACTTTGCCACTTATTTCAGAAGGCGACATTGAGTAGTTTTTGAGACATGCTTTAATCCGGCTTGGTCAAAGACTTCTCAACTTGTCTGCCCAGAGTTATTAACAACTTCACGTTTAATTTGCAGTAGAGAACAGCGTGAAACAACTCTAGATTTACATTTATCAGCTCTTACGTACCTTTAAACTTTTTCTAGCTGTTCTGTAATAGGACTCTTTTTAGAACTACTCAATCCACCTTTATGACCCATTTTATTGACGAAACAAACTGCCTTGTTAATAATTTGACACACGTCAAATACTGTTGATTCAGCAATTACGATGGCAAGTCGTTTACATTGTGCGGAACAGTACGAAAGTTTCACAGTATGCGCAGCTAAGCATTGCCAACATTTCCGAAGCTTTTGATACGAAACTACCGGTAAGGTTCTGAAACTGGTAAAAAAATGTTATCTCCTTAATAATTTGACATGCAGTGTGTATATATATATATATATATATATATATATATATATATATATATAGTAAATAATATAACTTGTTTTTATTATAATTTAAAAAACAAACCTCCAAAATTTGATTTTAAATTTTATTGTTGCGATATAATGATAACTCTTTTTATTATTATTAAAAAAAAAAAGCAAAAAAGTTTGGTTTAAAAAGTTTTCTTGTCATATTTGTTTACAGAGCCAATGTGTGTGTGTGATGGTTAAGGTCAAACCCGTGTAGACTAAAATGTGTCCCCCTTTTTTCTTATTCCCAACTTTGCCCCAAATATGTGCACCAAATGTGGATGTGGAAGGTAGTGGGTGATAAGAAATCATCTTTGATGAAGCAATACTCGTTTCTTTCGAATCATGTTTGAAGTATGAATGTTTACAAAAGCCTTTTGCACTTCATTAACTGATCAATTTCACTTAGTAAATGCACCACATAATACTGTGATCGAAAGACAAGGCTAAGTTTAATTGAGCCATCTTATACAGCCTAAGAACTTTAAACAGTGCATCTCTTTCACAGTATGATGGTTACATTTAATGCTGCTAAGAGAAAGCTTCTTTCCTTTAACAATTATAAGAAACCTTCTCAACAACCAACTTATTGCCATGATAATAATGTGATACTATAGGTCCCCACACCTTACCCTTAGGTGTAGGGAAGCAAAAAAAACGAAAAAAAAAAAAAAAGAAAAAAAAAAAAAAAGAAAAAAAAAAAAAAGAAAGAAAGATATATAACAAAAGAAAAGGAAGTAGGTTTATTGGGTAACAAAGGAAATAGAATTTATCAGTAGACAATAGATAGGAAGGTTGACAAAAGAA
Source organism: Euprymna scolopes (assembly GCF_053919585.1). Taxonomy (NCBI): domain Eukaryota; kingdom Metazoa; phylum Mollusca; class Cephalopoda; order Sepiida; family Sepiolidae; genus Euprymna; species Euprymna scolopes. The sequence goes on along the minus strand of NC_136499.1, from coordinate 23,967,100 downwards.
ACTTGATATAGGATTGTTAGCCAGGATACGAACAAAAAGGATCAAACAATGGACCGAAGATAGTTTTAGTCTGGGTACTTCAGAATTAACAATTAATTTTATAACGATTGGGAGTGTTTTTATGACAGTGTCCAATTGACGATGTTGGGAGTGGTTTTTGACAACAATTGATCCATGACAGTTGAGTGGGGTGCTTATGACAGTCCTTAGCTGGACACAGCGGAGGACAGTTGGAGATATGGTGGCTTGAGCCAGGTTGGAAAAGCTTTGAGAGATTGAGATGAACTGATGGCAACAGACAAACCCAGCCTCAACAGGACGTAGATGTGGGCCTTAGCACAGACGGTTGACAGTGACACACACACAGAGTCGAACCGATATATGTGTAAAGCATCAGTCTGCATTTTCTTTTGTTTTTCTGTTTGATTTTATTTTCATACTTTTGAGTCTGCGTGCTCCTCTCGGCAGTCGCTAGTGCATAAAAGATGACACGATCAGAACCAGAATGATAAAAGATGAAAGGACACACAATGTTGGGGTCAGCGACTTGTTTGTGGGCCGTGTGATGTCACAATACTCTACCTGAAAATTCATCGTTCAAACTCCTCATCTTAACATTCACAGGCAATATGAAGTGTAACAAATGCATTGAAGACATTGCAAAGGCTGCTGCAAGGTAGGTGGGCTCCTAACGTGCTAGAAAAATATCCACACATGCCAGGAAATGGAGAGAATTAAGCTGCAGAATTGGGATTTGTGAATATTATTGGAAACTTGAAACAATAATGTATTATTGAGAATTATGAATTAAATTCTATTGAAAGAGAGGCATGCTGATCTAATCTTGTATATAATAAAGTAGGTGCAGTTTTCCCTCTCTGGACCAAAATACCATAGGTTTGTGGGAACAGATGCTAAATACTAATTTACTATGTTTAAAATATTATCAGCGAGTTTATCTAACTTTTGATCGCCATTATAGACACATTTATGCATTATATTAAAATCTGCTGTTTGTTCTGATGAACAACATGATCACAATCTCACCACCTTTAGAGAAGTAGCTGGTATTTCCCTCTCTCCCTTTCCTGTACTTCCACCGTTCCCACTTTACACCGCCAACATTTCTACATATTCCTACTCTACTGAGTTGTAATCGCTCTTAACTTATTCGCCACATAAACTTGGCGTAACTTACACATATTACTAATTACAGGTAATTTCTCCCTTGTCTAAATCCAGCACATCTGATTGGATGATCAGTGGCCATTTTCACATTCTACTATTCTACGATTAAACGAATGGTTCAACAATTAAAAAGGCACAGCCGTTTTTTTTTCATAGCCATTCATTTCTATACGAAGCTTCCGCACTACATTCAATATTTTTTTATTATCTCCGTTAAATTTTAGTTTCTGTACTATTCCAACATTAAATTAAATCATTAACAATGCTCGGATAACTGAAAGCATAACCAGTTACGTGAATCTACTTCTAATTACAATCAATTGGAGGGAGGGTCAGTTATAGATAGAGAGATACAGAAAGTGGGAGGGATAGCGAGAGAGAAATCAGCTGTGCTATTCACGCACTTGGAAGCGTCTGCAACTTGCCTTTTTTCTTTATACTTTTTTCATTTGCTCGCCACGGCCCTAGATCCTATTTAAAGTTTTCCTTAGGGGGTTGCTCTATTTCTTCCCTGTATTATGTGACCACTGTTTCTTTCAGAATTATAAAAACAAAATATACCCCTGCTTTCGAACTTCTATATATATTGTTTCTGTTTATTATTTACCGTTTAAAACTATAAACATTTATTTTTGTTACCGTGCTTCATTTATAACATTATCACGCAAGCCATTCATAACATGGGGAGGGTGTCTTGTAAATATTCTGTTCTTCCACCTAACACTTTGATAAAAAAAAAAGAAACTGCTGCACTTATTGAAAAGCATTTTCAAATTAAAAATATTTTATATTAAATTATTAGGTGAAAGCACAGAAGTTACAAAAAAGACCCTATGCTCCCCATGTTAAGAATGGCTTTCTAAATAATGTTATTAATTCAGAACGGTTCCATCCTTAATCTTGAACTTAAACTGAAAAAACTATTTCCAAATAGCGCAGTATCCACATTATACTGTTTAGAATAATAACAAATAAAAAAATGTTCTGTTTGTATTGTTTCAAATTAAAAATTTTACTTACAAATTAAAATTGTCGTGCTTTTTTCAGATGGTTTTTTTATCTTGCTGAGTCAAATCCCCCACCTTCAAAAAATATATTAAACTAGAATGGATATCCAGCATTGCCAGGGTCGACATGAAATTCGGTTTGGACACAGTTGCTATACTAAGGATATTGAGCAGTTTTTCATTATTATATGTCAACTCCATAGTTACCCCAACAAAAATTTTGGTACTAGTGCAGAGAGTGATCCGGACGTAAATGGGGAGGGGAGGGTGTTTGTACTTATTCTATACTTCAACCTTACAATTGAACAAAAAAACATATCATAAAACTTTAATTAAACTTGGAAATATGATTTAAAAAATAGCGCGGATCACTCTCTGCACTAGCACCAAAACTTCAAAAATAAAAGAACGGATGAAAACACAAAAATGTAATCCCCCCCCCCCCACGTGAGAAACTCTCCACCAGATATTTCAGAAGGGATACGAAGAAAAGCTATTATCCGGATATTGAGCACTTTTTATGACTATATACCAGTTTAAGCAAATTTCTTTAATGCTGCCTCAGTCTAGAAAGATTTGTTTTTACGGTCTGCTACAACAAAAACAAACTGTACATAATTCAGTTTCAAAATACCAAAGTAGAATTTGTGTTAACTGAAATACGTTTTTATGTTATAAAAATGATGAGCTATGACTTATTGTTTTTTTTTAAAGAAAAAAATTAGCAGTTATGATGTCAACAAAATGTGAAGAAAAAAAAATGGTAAAAAAATGTAAGTGAAAGTTTTTTTTTTTTCTTTTTGTTTTAAAAAATCATAGTTGAATTGGATTGTTTATTTTAAAAAAAAAATCCACTGGACCACAATGTTAATCGCAAAATCATGTTGGAAATTATTTTATTTAAACTAATTCCTAAAATAATGCTTGAAAGTTTGTGTGAATTGTTTTTAGTTTTAATATCCACCGAAAATGAAAACAAAAAACAAAGTTGGCGCCCAGGGAAAATAACTCAAACTCTAAAAAAATCGATGTCGGTAAAAATAAATAAAATAAAATATGTTATCAAAATAAATCAAGTTTAAATAAAAAACTTAAATAGAATATGTAATACAGTTCTCTCACTATAAACAATAACTAACAACAACTATTTAATAAAATCGATTTTCCTTAATAAAATATACAAATGAGGTCACCTCTTAATCGTATATTTTGCAAGAACCATACCATATATAGAAATGAATAAAATAATAAAGTAATGGACCTTGATATATATTAATCAAATTGTGAACAAACAAACAAACAGGAATACGAATTTATATATATAGATTGATTACATATATTTTTGGAGGGGGGAGGACTTAGTGAGATGAAGTACCATTTGAATAAATTCACAATGATTTAAATTTGTAATAAGACAAAAAATAAATATTTACATTTATTTGCAACGTAACTATTCTGTACTTTCACCTAACAATTCAGTAAACCCAAAGAAATTGTAAAACTTGAATTTTCTGTTGTCAAAACCGTATGGATTTATTTACTTATAAAACTCCTTGGGATATATTGCAGAGAAGTCACTGATAAAAATAAATACACATTAAATGAATATCTTTTTAAAGTGATTTTTAATATCATATTCAGCTAAATTCATAAAAAGCAGTACTTGAATGAATAGCTTATTTTATTGTTGCTACACCGTAATCACGTGATTACAATTGCAGCGGACGAAACATTGCAAAGCAAAAGGGTAAGGAGAAATATGCTTTGAATTAATATAAGAGATCGTTCGATCAACAGTCAAAACTTATGAGATGCAAATATGACGGACATTTCCAATATTGACTCCAATTCTAAATTCCACAATTTACACTTTATTCACATTAAACACGTACTTTGTGACCATCACCGAGAAAAATTTTGCCGCAATATTTCTCTCAGTGATAGTCACAAAGTACATGTTCAATTTAGTAGAATGTTATGATTGAAAACTGATCCAGGATGATAAAAGTCATAAAAAACATTTTTTTCAATTTTACTTGCTTTTTTGTATCTGAAAGTTAAGGTTATAATCGATGAAATTGACGTGCTAAAAGAAAAAAAAGGGAAAATTGTGGAATTTACGGATGAGGGGAGGTCTTTCATAAACGTTCACCGAATCTCTCAATAAAAGAGAATTGTAGTAGCCCCCTTCATCACAGTGACACCGAACCTATATTGGGGTGATTAGGCAAAAAAAATATTTTTCACTTTTCAAATCATACAAACTATACATTTATAAAACACATTTGCCTGATTTACCTTGTGATGTAACACATAAATTGGATTACATAATTAATTAAAAATTGAAATATTTAATTTCGGCCAACGAGAAATGTATAATTTTTTTTTGTTATTTTATCACCAAGGCAAATAAACATAGGAGAAACTCCATATCAACAGCGAAAGGAAAGAAATAATGCTTGGGAGAACAAGCTGGTGTTGTCGGAATACAGGATGTTAATTTCACGAACACAGGAGACAGGATATTCCGAGAATAGCCAAAATATTGAATGGATATGATAGGAATACTGCGTGCTATGAACTGTTGCCCGAAGCGAATAAAATGAAGGTTAAAGTTCACTTTGAAAGTTGACAGAAAAAAAATAAGAGTAAAGAAGCATTAAAAAAAAAACGTGAGTTACCTCTCTCTCATATATTTAAGTCAACGAGTTCATATTGCCATTGTTTTGTTTGGGCTGATATATTTTCTTATATTGATGTATTTCTCGTTGGCATCTTCGAATAGTATACAAAGATACCCCTCCCCATCTTTATAATTTGATATTTTACTTTTACTTAATCTCATTATCCCCTACCTTCCGTAGCTTAGTGTTTCATAATAAAATTTAACTTAGAAAGTTACCATTGCGTGTCGTGTTTTCCGTTATTTTCATACGCTGTTCGTTCGTCTATTGTATATTTCCGGTTTTGAAAGAGTCTCTCCATGTTTTTATTTCAGCAAGGTGTACCGAACCCAGGGCACACATGTGGTTTAATGTTCATTGTATTTCATGAATATCTTATTATTATTATTATTATTATTATTACAAACTCATGAATGTGTTGTTATTATTGTCTGTTTGCATTAATGGAATTCGTAATAACCTCCAAATATATTATCAGTTTCATAAATGTTCAGTCAGTTTGTATCTGAGTACATTTATACCAGTTTTTTTTTTTTTTTTTTTTACTTTCTTTGTCCGTCAAAAAATTTACGCCACTAAAGTACAAATTTCCCTTTTACTACATTAGGTACTTTTTTACCTTAGCACCAATTACAATATTTCCTTAAAAACTGACGACTTCTATAGATTTTAGACTATGCTGAATAAGATAATCTATTTTAACTTTGATGGAAACAAGTAGTTTGCAAGATATAACATGCATTATGCGCTGTAATTCATTGTTCTACGCACACGCAATAAAAAAGTGTACTTCTCTCAGCACGATAATGTTCCCCCCCCCCCAATTTTTTTAATAGTCTTTGCAAGTGGGTATGCTGACAACATATATCAAAGTTGAACTTGGGGCAAATACTTGGACAGTTCCACCCCTCATAAAATGAGGTGCCTTCTGAAACCGGTTCTTAACATTAGGATGTTGGGCATTGGTCAACAACAACCGTAGTTTAATTCTTTACGAGAAGGGGTGGGGGGCATGTTTCCACCAAGCAACGCCGGTTAACGGGTCCTGCTAGTTCATAATATAATGCAAAACATAATGAGCTAAGGAGATTGTGTTCTGCTTGCCCACTGAATCCACACCATTGAGAGATTAGCCCTCAACTTAGTGTTGAGATCACTGAACCCGAAAAACACTCAGATTTTCTTAATAGTGCATTTAGATATGAACAATAGAATCTTAAGTCAAAGACTTGTGAATGATCAAATTTGTGTAATCTTTCAATGAACAATCAATTTGTTTTACACAAAAGAAACAGTCATCGACTTATTATTCTTTTCTTCTTTTCACTTGAAATGAACTTTGCTCCCCAGTAATACAGACTTTGGTGACTAGTGCTGGACGGATTGCTTTTTTGATCTTTTACAACGTGGGGAGAGTGGTAATTCAAGAAGGACCTTTCAAGATCCAGGGCCTTTGACAAATTAACCACCAAGTACCAAGTGACCAACTGGGACCCAGAATAACCATATTTGGTGACACCACCCACTAGATATCATTGGAGGAGTAAGGGATACAGGCTTAGAGAATAACAGGTGGTTGCCAAAGTAATTATTTACTAGCCTTTCCATGAGGACTGTATGTGACACAAACTCTGGCTAATTGTGGGATGTAGACATTACTATGGAGAACTGGTACCTGGGAGAAGGTTCATTGTCTGCCCCCCAAAATGTTGTGAGATGAAACATGAAGGCGATCAATATCAACATTGGGTCTTGGAAGAGCATTACAGATGACCGCTCAAGATGGAAAGGAACTCTGCATCAACGTCTGAAAGCACTGGAGGAAAATTTGATAAACGTTATTGCAGAGAAGCATACACATAAAAAAGAGAACATCATCGCCAAGATTTTAGGGACCACATGTTTGTGACTTTTGTAACAGAGTCTGATGCTCCTGCATTGTTCTCTCCAGCCAAGCAGACAGCCGGGACAACAAAGCTAAAAATGTTTTATCAATCACCGATTGACAAATAGAAACCTATGAATAAAAAAATTATTTATTTGAAACTTTTGAAAAAAAAAAAAAAAATTCCATACAATTAAACTAAAGGTAACTATTTTCTTTTTGTTTTATGGTTTTATTTTCAATATTTCTTTATTGTCCTGCTGTTTGGTTACAAAACCACGTTTTGAATTTATCATCTGACAATCTTTGCGTTGGCTTTTTCTAGCTGCTTACATAACCATGCCGAAAGATGGCAACATCAAGCTGTCAGAAATTGGGTTGTCTACTGAATAAGTACCAGCATATCTAGTAGTCCCCACCCTACGATTGACCTCCATTGTGTACTTCCCAGAATAATGATGGACCTAAGGTAGATAAATAATTCTGTCCTAAAAAATAGCACCATTCCAAGACAGCATTTTCCAGACTGAGGAAAGAACCTTAGTTTTTAATGTATTGGTGCACAGCCTTGTCCCCAGTTTATCCTAGCAATATGATGTTTACTTTGTTTTTGTACAAGGAAGTCATCACTTATCAAGGCCTAAAAAACACTTAAAGATAAGAGTTAATGAGTGCAAGGTGGTCACTGAGACAACAGCATAGTGATCATTGGTGGCAGGCATTCACTAGAATTTGGTTATTTAAGGGAACAGAGTTCCACAGGCAGGCAGTTCTAAGAAAGAGGCGTTGTTCATGAAATCTGTGTCTAGATTTAGGCGCAGATAGAGAGTTGGGGGAATTGTGAATAGTGGCTGTAGCTAGAGAAGTGCTTTTTATGAAAGTTTGATGTGGTAGGTACCATAGATTGAAGCTCAGACGAGCACTTGTTATGAAAATAATGATAGAGCAGAAACAGGCTCACAATGTATTTTCTGTGGAAAAGAGATTACAGGAAGGAAAAAAGGGCCTCTATTAGGTTTCAAAGCCGGTTTGGAATTCTATCAAGATAGGATAGGGTGTTTTGAGCAGCTCCTGTCCAGATGTGGCAACAGTACTCCTTTTAAGGATGCATTTGGCTCTTGTACAGGTAGAGGATTGCGTCAGGAGTGAGATACCTTATGGATCGGTAGAATGACGCAACCATTTTTCCATCAACCTTAGCAACAGATTTGATGTAAGTGTTCCATTTCAGATTAGGGGTGAAGGTCAGTCCCAGAAGCTTGTTGAAGCAGGGTGCTTATTTGAGACAGGAACCATTCATATCAATTGTGGCCAAGTGGGGATCAGAGCATTGGTGGTGAAAAGATAGAAGATTGGTTTTGGAATACGTTAAAATTAACCAACCACCTTTTACTCTATTGCATCATATGCTAAAAGTCATAAGAGACTCAGAGAGATCTTGGTCATTGCTGGCCTTTGAAGTGTTATCATAGATAGTAGTGTTGTCTGCATATATCTCAATGAATGAATTTAGAATGTGATTTGGGAGATTATTGATGAAGATAAGGAAGAGAGTTGGGTCCATGATGACTTTCTTGAACCTTTTCAGAAGAAAAAAAACGGCTGTAAATATCTTCATCACATCAATAAGGTTTATATTCTTGTAATTCAAGTAGAGTTTTTGGTTCCCATTTTTGTGGAAGAGCAAAAGGATAGCTTTGCTCCAGTCATTAGAGGGAATCTCAGTCGCCTTTACTGCATTGACGCCACAATACACCCATACATCAATGACCTTTGACATGGCCATGAATATTTCTGCAGAAATCTCATCCTCACAGAGAACTTTACTGTTATGGAACTGATGCAGAACTTGCTGCACTTTCTCTATGATTGGCTGTGTTCCCGTCATTCTCCTCCTTATTCGGATCAACATCAACTATCATTGGAGATGACTAATTGCACAGTTCATCGAAGTATTGTAATCCTAACCACATAATTAGTGATCAGAGTACCATCCCGAGCATAAAACATTTTGCTGATCCCCAAGTTTCCTCGACTAACATCACTATTTGATAGGGGTTACAAGTTTCTTTTCAAGCTGCAATTGTCTCCTTGGCAAACTGCATTATGGTCCATTTGGATTGTGTGAAAGGCTTGTCAACATAAAACATGGAAACCTGGTGCCCTCGCAATTCTTGTTACTCTTGCCAAGTTCCAGCATTTCACTAATGATCCAATCTTGATGGTGTAACCCCCAGATGTATGTTCCATTCAACTTCTGGCTGCGGCGCAATATCAGGCAAACCAGTTCTGAAGTTCTAGTTTAAACTCGTCTCCTCCAACCAACTTCAGTTGGCTATATTGAACCACAGAGAAAACTTCAGATGTCATCTTGCTCAAACTCTCAAATGCAGACCTGCACAGAAAAGTGCATGATTAGAGCTGTAGTAGCATTGCTACATCATGTCAAAGTTTGATTAAATAAAAACAATAAGTACAAACTCATTTAAGATTAACATCCAAATCATTAATGCAAATAGAGCCATCATTTTTCTTCACAAAATAACTAAGGGAGATAACTTAGTTTCTCCACATAAAAACTTAACAGTATCACTTAGCAAACAAGTGACTTATCTCAACGGTATTTTTATTGATTTGTTTTACTTACCCGTCGACATTTCCTGTAGATGTCAAATACAATTAAAAGTGTCACCAAATAAATTGCACCAAATATGTACTGTGCAAGACGAATGTCACTTCCTTTGCCTGTCAGATGATAAAGTGCTGTGAAAACATACACGAAACCAGCTGGATAGCTATTGAAAAAAAAAAAATTATTAAAATAAGTGTTTGTACATTATAAGCGGATATCTAAATAAATAAAAAAATAAAACAAAAATAATGCATTTTAAGTAAAAAAAACTGCTACATAATTATGTGTCATATCAAAATCAGTAAAACCTCCAAAAATTACAAAAAGTAAAATTTATCGGATTTGTCACTTTAGAATCCAGGTAACTGTAGTCTATCAATTTAGCCAAATAATCCTAATTCTTGGGTGGCCAATATGCATATGTTTTATTATGTCTTTTATTTCATTTTTTTGTATTTAAATAAATTGCTATTATTTTGATATTAGTGATTTTTTTCTTAAAAAAATTTCTTAAAATGCCAAAAAAAAAAAAAAAAAAAAAAAAAAAGTTTCTTCTATCCTGTTAGCATTACAAGCATATGCTATTTTCGTGGACATTGGCAATATTACATACCTAATGTTCTTCAACAAGTCATATCTTTATTTGTGGGTCAATTTTTAAAAGCGTTACATTGATGAAAAGAGAATAAAATAAGCATTCCAATGTTAATTTATCTTTCCTTTATGTGTTCAATGTTTTTATGCTTTAAGTTAAAAATGACAAAACGGTAACAAATGACGACAGCAAAAAGGGAAACTGTTTTTTCCGTGTTTACATTTCATACGTTACGTTTGGATACACATGCGCGGGGTGAAATTTGATTGGATATGGCTGAAATTTTACAGGCTAAATAAGCATAGAAGTCCATCTCTACTGGACTTTGATTTTTACTTTTATGACCACAGGAAACAAAGTTACGACCGAGCAAAGTTGACAAAGAATATTTCAAAATTGATAAGATAAATCGGTATATATCATCCATTTTCATATAGATAATAGTTTCAGAATTATTTTCATGCATATGTAAATATTTGATGATTACTAATTGTGCGGAAATTTCTTTAAAATGTTATCTTTTATAGAAATTCAAATCCGTTTAACAGGGAAAAACGGCTCGCTACATGCTAATATGCGAGTTTCGTTTGTATTCTATTAAAAAGAAAAAACATTTTTCTGCTTTCAAAGCAAAAGCAGAAAAATCAGTTTCATTTTTATTCTGAGTTTGTCAATTTAAAAAATTATTTTCAAGTTTTTTAAATTTGATTTCCAAACAATACTATTTTGTTGTTTTTAACGCTTTTAGTACACATGTACTAAAAACATTAAAAAACAACAAAATGTACAAAGTACATGCGTTTCTGTCATCATTGTATTTATAACTTCTTACTTGTACTTAGGGTAGAATTGTTTTTTTAGTGGTCAAAAAACAAAAAAACAAATATATAATAAATAACATGTACTTGTGCACTTATGCTACCATGCTGAAATAATAATTTTATTATTTAGAAACCCATTCTTAACATGGGGAAGGAAGGGTGTTTTGTTAACTATTCTGTACTTTTACCTAACAATTAAATAAAATATATCGTGAAACATGAATTTATTTTTAACTCATTATCAAGATCATTTTTTGACTCTAAAACAAAGGTTTTATTTTTAACTGAGGCTATCTAAATAATAATAATAATTAGGCGGTTCGATAAAGAATTTCATTGTGATGCATTTTGTAAATTTTTACCTTCTTTCTATCTTAACATTTGCTTTAAAATAACTACCTTTAAGGTTTTCGGGTATGCTGAAAATGAATATCGCATTTAAATTTTCTGCAAGTAAGTAGCTTTCCGGATAATAAGCAATGTCATTTCTTAATGTTATTGCTGGTGGCCATCTTGGTATGTGTATTTGCACAGTTTCTTGGGGTTACATTTGCACACTCGCACATACTAAAATGGCCATCAGTGATAACATACGAAATGACATTGCTTAATATCTGGAAAACTACTTTTTTGCAGAAAATTTAAATATTCGTTTTCAGCATACCCTAAAACCTATAAAAGTAATCATTTAAATGTTAAGGTGGAAACAAGGTAAAAAATTACCGTTTTATTTCTTTGCTTACATAGTTGAATTTTCAGTAAAACAACAGAACAGAAATGACAAAAATTACCATCAACTGGTGAATATATAGTTGTTGCTTATCAGGATTCCTGGTATCCTGGTACTGTGAAAGTTACATCAAGGATTCATGTAGAGTACGATTTATGGTTGCATCTCAGAAAATAGGGATATATTTTGGGCCAGACAGAGAGGATTTACAAAACTGAAAATTGGACTGGTTCCAAAATGCATAAGTTCTGGTCGACTATAGGAATTTTCATCTTTTACAGAAATCCAAAATCTATAAGAAAAATTTTATTCAATTTATTTCTGAGATTAATTCATATCTACTCAATTTTTTTTCTCTTTGAGGGGAGTAGTAAATACCAGCCATGAATGCTCTTTAGGCATTCAATGGCTACACCCCAGATTAAGCTCTCCTTTGGTGAGGAGGCAGGAAAATGCCTGCTCTCAATAAATCTATATTTAAATACCACTATAATACTTAGTTTTGTTCATGAATAGACCCCCACTATATGATACCATGCGCCAGTTTAAAAAAAATTGAAATGTATACATCTTAATTTATAATTCATGGCTCATGGTAAAGAGATACATCAGATTTGACTGCATAATCAGAAAGAGCACACAATTTTACATAAGAGTGTCAAGTTTCATAAGAATAGCTTGAAAAATAAATAAATGGTGGCGAAATTACTGAATTTCTTGAAATGTTGAGGTCTGTAATTTAGCCCACTTTTTCTAAAGAAAAATGTCCACGGAAAAGCATAAATTAATAAGCATCTTTTACACAGCTAAGGAAAAAATCAACTTGTAATGCTAATCCTGTAGGACAAACTGTACAGAGAGGAATGGGTTTGGCAAGGAAAAATGAGGGAAAGGAAAAGACAGAAAGATAAACGGATAGAGAGAGGTAGAGATAAAAGTTTTAAGAGAAATAATTTGCACTTTTGTCTCGAGCAATACCAGGTAACCCTGCTAGTCTATTTTAAAATATTTCTTTTTAGAAAACAAATAAAAACTGAATATATATATCATTTTTGTTTATACTGTAGTAAACCAGACAGAGTTGTGGATCATTACTCAAGTCAACATGGAGGATTAGATAAACAGTGGTAATATAGAAATTGTTAAAGTTGAAAGCATTGAAGAAAATACAATAAAATAAGGTTGCAGTGTTTAGAAGCTCATAAATTGTGTGATAAATACAAAAAAATTATCTAAAGTGGAAACAACACAGGAGTATTAAAAAATTTCACCATCCCTAAAAGTTAACTTACACAAGTGGTCCAGTGTCGCCTTTCAACTGTGTATAATCATAAGTTCCATTATGTACGCCTTCAACTTCTTGCATGTAAGCTTTCCAGTCAATTTCAGTATCTGTAGAAAATAAGAATATGTATGTAATTTTGTGATGCCATTGTCATCAATAAATATATCAAGACTTTAAATTTTAAAACTAAAGCCTCCTATATTTTTAACTCAAAACGCTGAGAATCTATGAAGACATGGGAATGGTGGCATTAAAACAAGAACCTTTTGTGCTCCCAAATTTATTTTTCTACATAGTTACCACCATTCTCAATACACATTTGCTATGAATTCAATAACGCATCTCCGCTTCCGACATACATTCACGACATGGGTTGCTTTCTTAGAGTCTCACACCATTGATATCTGCAACAGAGATGAAACTTTCAGGTCATGGATGCATAAGTCCAGTCATCATAACAATGCAATTTGCAATCTCCTCTGATCCATTAGAGCAGAATAAAAAAAAGTAGGAGGCATGACTTTTGGAATGTCCTTCGTATTTTATCAAGGTACAATTTTAAAGTCAACAGTCCTCACACTACCAAGTTAGTTAACTCAAACCTAACCAAATCCGCTAGGTTTTCAGGTGCTCAACATTTGCCTCAGTCACTTATTTTACAATTTTATGCACATTTCACAGAGACATCTGATTAAAAGGAGTTCCACACCATCCTCTTAAATGAATTGTCGATTGGTTTAGGACTGCTTGTGATCTTAACCCTTTGCCACCAGAATTTTTTTTAAGCAAGAAATACATTTTTTAATTATGAAACCCACACGTGATGGAAGTTAGCATGCAACTGACACACAAACAAACTCCTCATTCACTTGTTGAACCATGTATAGACCTGTACTTTGAAGACCAGTTGGGCTGACAAGCCATAAGAGTAAGAAATATTTCCTATACAGGTGTTTTTTTTTTTAAAAGGCAACTTGAAAATACAATTTGACAGTAAAGGGCTAAAAATATTCTCCAATCTGCCACCTGGTGGACAGGAGAGGTCGTTTCACACCAGGATTTCTTCATAAATACAAAATGTTTTTTGTTTTCATAAATGATTTGAATAGCATGAAATGATTCTCAATCTTGAATACTATTTTCACATTTTGGTCAATGTAACTTCTGACCTTCAAGACTTTCTAGTTGAACCTGCATGGAATTTAAAATTAAACTCTTTATTTAATCTATGTTTTTGTTCCATCAGATTTAGTTGTGTAGAAGTCCTAAGTCATTTGCAACTCGAGTGTCTAACATCTCTCTATACAGGTGTTTGTCAGAACAACCTGGCATAACTTGTTTGTAAATGATCAACCTTTCTTTGGTCATATTTTGAAAAATAAATTTAATCATCTCTCAAATTGTTTGTTTGTGCTTAACAACCTGTCAACCTTTCTATGGTCATTTAAGGTCATGCAGATTTTGTGAGAAGTTTAGTGTTTTATTGTGTGCATAAAGTTTGGGATTTTCTTTTATATTTTTGTGAATAAGTATTTCTTTTAAAAAGTCTATTTTGGATGCTTTTATTTTATTGAAGAGATTTTTATGGTTGGACTCATGATAGTATTTCAAGTCAACACAAACAGACAAGATCATATATGAAGCCAGGGATGCCTTCTGTTGGCGGGTTCGAATCTATCGACTGGTGTTAATTGTGACACCCTGCACTGATGATTCCCAAAAGGATAAAACACTAGTGTCTGTAGGTATTTAATAATTATTATAATAAATAATTATGTCAGCCCCTTTAAGAAACTCGTTTCTTATCATTGAGCACTTTCAGTTGAATTAAATTCGGTCAATTTAGCTCTTATGCGCAGATCATCATATAATGATTGGATCACTCTGACAGACGTTATAAAGCATTTAAAACATAAATGTTTAAAATTCAACAGCATTTATCATGATTAACGGTAGCCGAATGGATTAGGTCCTTGCTAATGAAGCCAGGGATGGCTTCTGTTGCCAGGTTCAAATCTATCGACTGGTGTTAATTGTGACACCCTGCACTGATGATTGCCAAAAAGATGAAACACTAGTGTCTGTAGGTATTTAAGAATTATTATAGTAAATGTAAATGTATATATATATATGATAGATAAGTATACCAAGTAGACTTTGGCAGATAAAAGTTACCGCCCATTAATTTAGAATAAGTGCTTTATGGAATATGGTTAAATTTGTGTTCATTTTTGTATTAAATACTAATCTCTATTAATCCCAAACTGTGCATCAAATGGATACCATAATACTAAGTATGCTGCACCTTATAACAAAGGCCCGTACAAAATTTTGTTTTATATTTTGGTGAATAAATTTCTTTCTTTCAGGAAGTCTTTATTTTGGATGGTCCTATTTTGTTGAAGAGATCTTTATGGTTGGACTCACGATAGTACAAGGTGGCACGATAAATCTGTTGCCTTAAAGAAAACAACAATACAGCTTTATTTTAAAACTTTTATTGAAAAAAATCAATTCAGGTAACTTGATTATGTCGTAAAGCTGACATCTATTTAATGTAGCCACCTTCAGCCTCAATCACTGCCTCGATACAGGTCCAGAACTGAGAGCATGCCTTTTCTACAAGTGCCAGCAGAAGCTTGGCGAATACTCGGCAAATGATGGCGCCAATCAGGCTGGCTTTGGTGTTGTGGGAGGTCATGTTGGTGATGTTCTCGATGTAAGACCAAATGAAGTAATCCACCAGGTTTAGGTTGGGAGAGAAGAGTATCAAGTCGTAGCACTCCTTCTGAAGCCAAGTCTGGGTCTCTTCAAACGAGTTCTGCTGCCACACCCAGCGTCTGCCAGCATCCACCTCATTGCATCAAGGGATCATCACACTCTTTAGCACATCCAGGTACTCTGATGTTGACTTTCAAGCCGATTTTGAAGATGTAAGGTGGCATGATGTACCCCTCACTTGAAACCATAACCATGACCAGAAACGTTATTGAGCTCTCCAAAACTGTTGAACTGTCCAAATTTGCATTTTGAGGGTGTTGGCAATGGTCCTGTTATAACTTGGATCGGTAGAGAGCATGTCTAAGCAGTGCATCTCTGATCTCACTTGGTGAACATTAATATATAATTATAGAAGGCTCTTATCATTCTTGAGATTTGTACTCAACTGGCCAACTAGTAGATGGTCTGTAACAAAGAAAAGAAAACTGGTTTTCATCAAATGGAAATGGAATCATGTCTTTTCTGAGGCAGCAATCTTATCGTTCCACCTTGTATTTCTTTCAATATAGAATAAAGTCAACACACTCTAGTAATATATGGTTGATAGTGAGTTTCTCTTGGCATACTGTGCATAATAGAGATTCAACACCTTCCAGTAAGTATAAGTGTGTTAAATGAGCCTATATATAATTGATTTAGTATAATTTCCTCTTTTCTGTTAAAGTTCTTTTTCGTATGCCATTCTCCAATGATTAATTTTTTTGTAGCTTGTTTAACCATTTGTTCTTTTCCTCTTGTCATTTGTTGGTGATCATTTTTGTTTTTTTTGTTTTTTTTTAAATTTGAAGTTTGTAATCTGTGTATGGTATTTTATTGTTAAAGATTTTTTTCCCATTTACACCCCTTTTTATTTCTTTTTCAACCTGGCATGAAAATACTTTTCCCTAAAAATAAAACCTGAATAAACATTCAAAATCACATAGTACTTGTGGCCTAAATAAAATCTACTCAGTATGGATAATGGTGTACCTTCTCCGAGTGATGTTACCCCAAGTAACAATATGAAGCTGGATATTCTACCAGACTAGATGGATTCTTGTCCTGGAATCCAGTTAGACCAAGAGACCACAAGAAAGAAATACTATATAACACATTTAAATTGTCAATTGGGGAGAGGGAAATAATGTTCTTAACTTCTTTACTAATTCAGTGGTTGAGAGATAATAAAGGAGAACTTTAAAATCGAATATTTGAATATCTGTGGGTCTCATATAGAGATCAACAGTTAGTCCCAGGAAGGAAGCCCCTTGATTTCTAAGAACTTTCAAGTAAAATGAAACAAAGTATTTTGATTAAAGTAAACAAATATTTGCAGAATTATTTCAAATTAAAAAATTATAGCTGACAAAACATCAAACAAAAAGTGCAAGTGATAAATAGTAACACAGGGAGGAAGGGGGGGTAGAATTTTTCAACCAATCAGAAAAAGGAAAAAAAAAAACTGCTATGCAATGTACAAAAAACATATCGCACATCAAACTCGACACATTGGAACATATAAAAGATCAAGTGTTAGTACCAGGAATTGGGGGTTCCTTGATTTCTGAGAACTTCGACTAAAGTAAAATGAAACAAAAATACTATCACCCGCTTTGAGGATTGAACATTTAACCTTCAGAAGAGAATCCCTTACAAATGAATTTTACCAAGTACTTTATTCATTATGCCATGGGTTCTTGTGAAACATAAAATGAATCCAAATAATACAAAAGAACAATTATCATATATATATATATATATATATATATATATTAGTGTTGTGCCGATGAATCGGAATCGGAATCGGGAATCGGTTAAATCGGTAATTTTCGGGGAATCGGAATCGGCATCGGAATCGGAAAAATTTGTGTATAATTTCCGATTCCAAAATCGATTCTTTGAATATTTTTCAAAAGTTAATTTTCAATTGCTTGTACCGATTATAAATATTTATTTCTTTTAAACTATTAGTAAAAATAAACTCTATAGATCTACGTACTCGTTATAGAATGACGTTCTCATAACAAAATCACGTAATTTCATTAAATAGTTTTTGTTTTACGCTCCCTTGACTAATTATCGCAGTTTTTTTAGGAAGATTCCGAATTTCCCAAATCGTTTTTACGGCATAAAATAAAAACTATTTGATGAAATTACGTGATTTTTTTATGAGAACTTCATTCCATAACGAGTACGTAGAATATATATTTTTTTTTATTTTTCGTTTTTTAACATAGTGTAAACTGCACAAGCACCCTTTTTTAATACGTGAAGACAGTTTAGAGCTTCATCCTAGATCTAAAAATAATTTGGTTTTTAGTGGGTTTACAAATATCGTCCAAAAGTAGAATTTCAATGAGGGGGGACTTTTAAATGTAAATATAATTTCTTTTTCAATCTGAAAAATTTCTAAATGTTTTCTCTGTATCTATTTTATCCAGACTTTGATAAATTCATTGTGAGATATTCATGTATATTTTTAACTTTTCCGAACCCCCCCCCCCCCCCCGAGAAAAATGCGACGGTGTCAGACAATGTGGCTCCAGGAAAATAAAATAAAACTCTATTCGTTTGAAATCTTTTCATATTAAACTCCTTGAGAAATTTGGCAAGTGGGTGTGAAAAAGTATGGTTGTCGAAACCAACGGCATCGAAGGTGTTAATTACCCCATAATACTTTCAACTCAACTTTTGAGTGAGATTGGCGGGCTTCAGCGAGGAGGCCTCCGTGATATATATATATATATATATATATATATATATATATATATATATATATAATAGACGGTCAGTTTCACAACTAAATATAACGTAACATGAGCTGTAGTGTGTTACCAATTTAAAATTATGTGCGCTTATTGGGGATAGGGTGTCTACTTTTTAAGCGATTACACATGGTTTTACAACGTTGCAAACCGAACTTAATTTAGTGGGAAACACTTTAGTTAATATCCATAAAGAATTAGGATGGCCAGAAATGATGATCATTTTACATTAAATTTATATTCGAAACTGATCTTACACTCTAAATTCTAAATGATCGCTTTTCTTTCCGCCAATTAAAAAAATGTTCTAACACGTAATCTATAAAAGTAATATTTCATTTTGGAATAGGGATTTAGCTGCGAGAGAAAGCACAGAAAGCTCACGCAATCTCACGTTAAAAATGGTTTTCATAATAGTAATATTATTATTTAGAAATTCGTTCGTAACAATGAGATGTGGCTTTGCTAAGTGGCGTTGTTAAATATATTGTTCTTACATCGTTTTCTTATTTTGCCTACCAATCTTCGAATATTTTCCACTATTCATGTAAGTAGCATGTTATACAGTAAATACGAACTGGTACAATATAGCTTTGTTTTAAAATCAAAATAAATGTTTTGTTGTGTTACAATTTTTAATCAATTACAAGGCAAACATTTGAGATAAAATATACGCGGACATTAACCAGGGGTTTATGTAATAATTTGAAAATTTACGAAAAAACAAACAAAAAAAATCTCTTATTAAATATGTATAAATTTTACAAGAATCGGAATCGGAATCGGGAATCGGATCGGAATCGGAAATTTTGAACGGAATCGGAATCGGGAAAAATTTTGGCATCGTCCCATCACTAATATATATATATATATATATATATATATATATATATATATATAAGCGAAAATGTGTGCCGTTATGAACGCGTTTTCATTTTAAAAGCTGTACTACCGGCGAAGCGAACGTCTCTCTATTGTATGTTCTGTGTATTTGGGATTGTTTTACTCTTTTATTCATGTTGAATTCACCTATTCGTAACAACCATCATTGTCATCGTCATGAACGTTGAGGATTTGTGCCATTATGAATGCGTTTTCATTTTAAAAGCTGTACTACCGGCGAAGCAAACGTCTCTCTATTCTATATTCTGTGTATTTGGGATTGTTTTACTCTTTTATTCATGTTGAATTCGCCTATTCGTAACAACCATCATCATCGTCATCATAAATGCTCCTTCATATATATTCTACATGTACGTGTATGTGTACATGCGTGTATGTATGAATGTATGTGTGTATGTGCATGTTGTCGTGTGTGTTTGTTCTTGTGTATGTATGTTTGCGTGCATCTGTTTGTATGCATGCTTGTATGTGTACGTGTATATCTTTATTTCGATATGTGTGTGGGGTGGAGAGGACTCCCAAAAGCCCTGTTAAGGCAACCCCTCCGGGTGAAGCAAATCTGATTTAAAAAAAAAAAAAAACGGGAGACCAGTATCCGCATTAAGCTGGTCTGCAGTTTGATTTGTTGCTGGCTATCTTGCTCATGCTTGTTGCTGGATCTCAACATTTTGAACTGAGAGAGAGACTTAGCTGTCGTACAAAGCTAAAACTCTGTAGCATCATCTTTGTATAGATACTTCCTCAGCCATTTGTCTATAAAAATTGTCCGTGGCGATGGAAAAAGTGTCACGTGTGTAGCCCTGAAATGCTGGAAGCATGTAATAATTGATCTGCCATCATTCTATATATGCATATGTGTGTGTATGTTTATATATGTACTAGTGTATGTATGTGTATGTATACCTATTTGCATATGTATGTATATATGTATGTGTATATATATTTTTATTTATTTTTTGTGTATATATGTTTATGTGTGTTTGTATGTATATACGTATATATATTTGTGTCTACGTATGTATATGTATTATATATGCATATAGGTGCATATATATGTATGTGTAGGTATATGTAGGTAACTATGTGTATGTATGTATATGTGCATACATGTATATGTATGTGTATGTATTTGTATATGATGGTATGTATGTGTGTACATGTGTGTATATGTATATATATGTATGTATGCCAGGGACCGTCTTCAGTGTCATGTCTGCTTAAGCATGTAAATTCGCTGGCAGAACTGGAAAAAGGAGGGAAAAAGGAATAAAAAAAGGAAGGTTATCTTTGGGCTCATGGACTTTCAGTGACTGAGGGAGTGGCACTCGTCTGACAAGATGTTGCAATCATCATCATGTATGTATGTATGTGTGTGTGTGTGTGTGTGTGTGTGTGTTTTTATGTCTCACAAAAACTTTCGACACGGGTCACGGATTTTCATGAGATTGGTATCATTTTAAAGCTTGATCTTTCGCCCGATAAATATCGAAAAATTGGCCAAAAACATTAATTCGTTCACCCTAAAATCATTAGTTTTCTACAGGGAGGGGTCAGCAAAAACCGTCCTCTCATGACAAGTTCGCTTCTACGCATGCACAAGTGACGTCGGAACATGATTTAGTCTAAATATTAAAAAAAAATGACCTAATTTTCTCAACGTCATCTTAGCTCAATTCATTAGAGCATGGCCTCATTATCTAAAGTTTGTGGGTTCGAATCGTGGTGGGAGATGTCTTTTTTTTTTTCGAATTTTAAAGGTTAAATATTGAAACAGGGCTATTTAAGCCATTTTTCACGTTCTATGCTTTTTTTTGTTTTTATTTTTCAGATTTTTTTAAAGAAGCTTTAACGTTCGTTTTTCTGTTTTCTTTTTCCATCCACATTCGCGTTTTTGTTTTGTTTTTCCGATTTTTACATTTAACATCGTTCGTTTGCCTTACGTTAGTTTTTTTTGGTGTTTTTTCGATTTTTTTAAGTTTTAACATTTTTTTATATAAAATATTTAATAATTTAATATTTAAAAATATTTACTTCGCTTATTCGAATGCTGAGTTACGTCTGGATCAATATCTGCATGAGTACCAAAATTTTTATTGCATTATATAGTGAAAAAGGATCGATCAAAATACCAGTTAAGGAAAAAAGACGACAGAGGAAGATGACAGACCTGTACAAGAACGTTTTTTTTTTCATTCATTATTTATCTCTTTTAATAATTAATTTGTTTTATATACATAATTATTTATTTTATTCAGTTATTTATATTTTTATAATATACTAGCTGTACCCTGCCACGCGTTGCAGTGGCTCAATTTGGTGTAATGGAAAAATTTAATAAAAGAGAAAATGCATGTTTCTTATATTAGTACAGCAATCCACTGCAAAAAGTGAAAAAGAAGGCGAAACTGAAAAAAATGGTACTCTTGCAGAATTTGATCTGGATCCTCGCGAGTTTCTGTCAATCATTCATGTTTTGGACTTGACCAACAATCAGTGGATGAAGCCGAACGTAGCAAAAATGTTGAAACGCTAAATGTTTTTTTTTTTTGTTGTTTTAAAAAATGTGATTTAGTAATTAATATTTGGTTGATGGTGGGGGGAGGGGGGTTACTATACACAGATTCGAAAAAGTCGTCCAAAAACAAATAAATGAAAGCAAAGGTAAGGTAATTTACGTTTCTACCTAATTGCATAATTGTTTAGTGTTTTTATGTAATGTAAAATGTTTAATTGGCTCAAAAAACAGAAATGGTCGCGAATTCTGTTGAATACGTTAAGTTTGGGAAAGTAAGTTGAAAACTAAAAACTATACAAAACAGTGTCTGAAACTCACCGAACATGTTACCATGACATAGGCTGGCATAATGGATAGGTTTCTGACAGTATTTTGTATAGTTTTTTTAGTTTTAACTCACTTTCTTTAACTTAAAGTAATCAACAGTGTCCACCACCATTTGTAGCTTTCAAATACACCAATAAACACTATTTTTCGAGCCGACTAAACGTTACATTAAATGAAAAGGGTTTATATTACTAAACACAGATACAAAGAAGTTGTCAAAAAATAAATATATAACAAATAAATGTTATCAAAGGCAAGAAAAGTAAGTGTTCTACCTAACTGGATAAGATTTTAGTGTTTTTATGTAATGTATAATCGGTTCAAAAACATTCAATATTTATCGGTATATCTGAAAAATACAAATGGCGGCAGACTGTATCGAACACGTTAAGTTTGGGGAAATTTTGGGAAAATGAGTTTAAACTAAAAATACTGTTAGGAACTCACTCAATATATGTTACCATGATGTAGGCTGGCATATAATCGGTGGTTTTAAACTTTTGCTCGATACAAGTGACGACTTTTAAAAATCCCTTTTAGTGATTACCTGGTTTGAGGATATTTGTACAACTAAACGGCAAATCTGCTCAAAAAAATCCGGTATTATTTTACTTTAAGGCCCGTTTCACGTTCATATATAACAAAATATTTTATTGTAGATTTCGGTGTGCTAAAAACGAATCTGCAAACCGTTTACGTAGCAAAAAAAAAGTTTTCATGACATTCATGAAATTACTTTTTCGAAAAGTGGGTGATCACTTTTCAATGTAAATTTAACTTAGAATGAGCACCCACTTTCTGGCCACCTGAGAAAGGGGCATTTTTCTGTTTCTTGGCTAAAAAGTTTTTTGTTTGATTTCTTTTGCATGGTAATAACCCCTGAACTCTGGGACTATTTTCCATTTAACAGCCGTAGCCTTCGTTTACGCTATGCGTAAGCATAAACGAAAGCTGTTTAGCCAATAAACATGGGAAAAAATCCCCCCTCTCTCAGGTGGCTAGAAAGTGGGTGCTCATTTTAAGTTAAATTTACATGGAAAAGTGATCGCCACTTTTTCGAAAAAGTAATTTCTTCATATCATAAAAACTATTTTTTTGCAACAGAAACGGTTTGCAGATTCGTTTTTAGCACACCAAAATCTACAAAAAAATTTTGTTATTTACGAACGTGAGACGCACAGCCCTTAATGGAAAATTATATCAAAAATCCGGGGGAAAATAGTTTTCAATAAAAACAGCAAATGAATTCGATAGAAAAAAAATGGATGCTATTTTTTTTTTCTTTCTGTGTGTTTCTTGGCTAAAAAGTCTTTTTGTTTGATTTCTTTTGCATGGTATTAACCCCTGAACTCTGGGACTATTTTCCATTTCACAGACGTAGCCTTTGTTTATGCTATGCGTGAGCATAAACGAAAACTGTTAAATATGCATTCGCGTACCAAACTGCCTTGTCAAAAAAACCTTTAAGCCAATAAACATGAAAATAAATGCCCCTTCCTCAGGTGGCCAGAAAGTGGGTGCTCATTTTAAGTTAAATTTAGATGGAAAATTGATCACCCACTTTTCGGAAAAAAAAAATTTCTTCAGATCATGAAAACTATTTTGATACTCCTTGGGCGTTGAGTTCCATGGCGACCTGCAGAATTATTTAATGGTCGTTCCCTTAGTACCCCCCTAGTCAAGGCTAATGCATGCGCACGTAACATTTTTTATTTATTTACTTACGTGGTGGATTTTCTATACTGATAGGTTTTTTGAAATTTTTTCACTGGATTATTATTGATTGAACACTAACCAGATTATGAAAAAAAATTGAAAAAAAAAAAAATCATTTCAACATTTGAAAGGGATACTCACTTTTTAGTTACCACGTTCTGGTAAATCGGTCACTTTTTATTTATTTATTTTTTTTTTTTCTAAATATGGAAGTGTCTTCGGGAGATATAAAATGGTCGCATGTTGACGAAGCAATGTATCGGGAAGCGTACGACGGGATTAAAAATTATTGGTAAATTTTTAGATTAGGTCCACCTCCTCAATTTTCTTTTAAATGACGACTTGAAATGGTTTTCGACTATGCTGAATACGAAAATCGCATCGAAATTTTGCAGAAATAAGTAGTTATCAAGATATAAAAAGTTGTATTATGCATTGTAATCTTTGGCGGCCATCTTTTTTACGTGTGTGTATTTGTTTATGGCGCGTGTGCACGTAAAAAGATGGCCGCCGAAGAATACAATGCATAATACAACTATTTATTTCCGCAAAATTTCAATGCAATTTGCGTGTTCAGCATACTCGGAAACCTATAAATGTCGTCATTGAAAGAAAAATTGTGGAGGTGGACCTAATCTAAAAAAATACCAAATTATTAAACATTTCTCCAGCATGTTAGTGAAATTTATAATACTTTAAAAAAATTAAAAAGAAACAAAACAAAAGTTTTGAAAAAAAACTCACCTTTTACAAAAACAATTTAAAAAAAAAAAACACAAACTGACTAAATAAGTAAAAAAAAAAAAATAATTAAAAATCTCGAAACTTTATTTTCATGAAAACAATAAAAAAAGTCCTGTTCTCTCTATTTTTTTTCTTTGAGAAACAAATATATTTCTGACTTATAAATGCGGTAGAGATTCATTATTTTTACTTTCTATGGTTTTGATATACCGCGTTTCTATTGCTTACAAAATGGGTGACTGATTTATCAGAACGTTGTAACTAAAAAGTGAGCACCACTTTCAAATGTCGAAATAATGATTTCTTTTTTACATTTTTTTTTTTTTAATAATCTGTTTTATTAGTGTCCAATCAATAATAATCCAGTGAAAAAAAATTCCAAAAACCTATAAGTATAGAAATTAAGCATGGGAGTATACAACAACGTCGCCTTTCGCACTTTTACAAACATTTTTTTAAAAAAGTAACTAAACCATTTATTGATAATTTGTCACGTGTACAAACATTTATTTATTTACATAGGCTTAACTCCTTTCATGAATAAGAAAAGTTTTACTCTTTAAGAATAATAAAAGGAAAAAGTTACTGAACATTTATAAAAGGACTTCTTATCATGAAGGCCAGAGGAATAGTTGGCCGAAAATTCGTGAAACAACAACTAATAAAGATGAGAATAATAGTCCGCAATAAATAAAAATGGTGCTAATGCAGAGAGCGATCCGCGCTATTTTTTAAATCATATTTCCACGTTTAAATAACGTTTTACGATATGTTTTTTTTTATTTATTCAATTGTAAGGTTAAAGTACAGAATAGGTACAAAACATCCTTACCTCCCCATGTTAAGAATGACTTTTTAAATAATAACATTATTTCAGCACGGATCACTCTCTGCATGAGTAATCTTATATAGAAAAACAAAAAAAAAAACTCAAAAGCAAGCAACAAACTTTTTTTTTTTTTTTGGCCTTATATAATAAAGAAAAGATGTGTAAATTAAAAAATTTGGAAGATAAACAAATGAAATATGTTTTTTTTTTTTTTTTTTTTTTACTTATCGAGTTAACAGAAAATGAAACCTTTCGTCAATTCGTGGCTGTGAAATGAATCGAACCGGAAGTTCAGTTTTATCAACAGAACAGATTCGCAGAAACGATTAAATAAATATATTTATTTTATTTAATATTTTAATTTTAATTAGGTAAATTTATTTTAATAACATAAAAACATACCTCGACTCTAAAAATGGGTTGTCTGAAAATTTCAAATAAATTGGTAACGTATAAACATGGTTTTATTTGTTTAGAACGAACCAACTTTACATTTTTATATATATATATATATATATATACATATATATATGTACTTAGTTATTGCGTTTATTTTTTTTTTAATTTTATTTAGTGGTTTATTTTCCAATTTTTTTTCGATACAAGTACATCTTAAATCGGCAAGCATGTGAGACACAGCCGTTGAATTTTTGAAAGTTATGTGAGACTGAGCCATTGATCAAGGCGGAAACACTGAAATCATTAAACATCCAGTTTTAAGTCTATTAAACAGTTCAGTTAAATACAATTCAGATAATGGGGACTCAGATCAGCGGTTGGGGTAGGATGATACGTGAAAAAAAACGTAAAGAGGTAGGCCCTAAAACGGTGTGAATCCTACTTAAAATATCTCCAAATTGTTGAAAATTTTTATTTTTCATAAATATATTTATGCACAAAAATTCGTTGGAGTGATATTGGCAGTGGAGGGAAAATTAACAAACTACAACTTGGATGTCTTCAAGTCCAACATAAACTAATTCTTGATGAACCGCCCCCTTAAGTAAGACACTTTATCAAATCTCCAATACTAACGATTACTACGATACTATCCCATTGATTACTGTACACACAATAACCCTTATCCCCGAGTGTCTTCTGCACCTTGATAAGTGGTGACTACCATGTAAAAAAAAAACCCTCCCGACCCTTTTTAAATAATAGACTGACAACTATCTTACATTGATCTTAGCCAAAACATTTAGGGATCATAAAAAGTCTTATTTATGATCCCTAAGTGTTTTGGCTAAGATCAATGTAAGATAGTTGTCAGTCTATTATTTAAAAAGGTTTTTTTTTTTTTAGTCATTTTAAAATGAAAAACGAAACTGATTTAATCTATTATGATATTATCTTTCAATGAAGAAACATAGTGGAGTACTAGTTCTTTTGTTATAAGATCTTACTCCCACTGATTACCTCCTCTTTTTTTTTTGAAGGGGAGGGGTGGTTAGTGTAATATCTTTCAATGTAATGATACCAGACTCGCAGGTATTACCTTCTCCTTTGAGGGGTGAGAAGTGTTACTTCTATTTTGGAGGAGTTCTGTTGTCATATCATTAGAGGGGGTAGTATATGTTCATGCATCATGATATCCTCCCAGGTATTACCATCTACATTTTGGGGGAAGAAGGAAAGAAGGACGAATCCTCTCAGGCTTTACTGCTTCCTTTAGATGTAGTGTTGTGTATTTTCATTTGTCATGATACATTCCTCCTGAGCATTACTTCCGCCTTGGGAAGCAGTATAGTATATGTTTGCTCCTTATCATACTATCCTCCAAGGATTATGTACCTTATTCATTTGGGGGGGGGGGTGTATTTGATATCAGGCATTAACCTCTCTTTGGTGATATGGGAGGGGGTCTGTAGTGTTCGTTCATCATGATACCATCCTCTTAGTCATTACTTCTACCTTTGAAGGTTAGTATGGTATATCTTCGTTCACTATGATACCCTCCTCAGGCTTGCACAAATATGGAATTGAAGGGAACATATATTTGCTATAATATACATAAATAAATGTTCACATCTTATGAATCATTATGTATGTATGAATATTTAAAATAGAAACTAAAATGCAATTTTAAAAATGAATCATCATTATTATATAATAATTATTAAAATATTATCATTATAATAATTATACTCTGAAAGAGCTATTTTTAGATATTGAAAGTCTCAGCCAAGGGGAAAAAAATGATTCTATTCATTTTTCAAATTGCATAATTTTTAGTTACTATTTTTTTACTGTGTGTGTGTGTGTGTGGTGTATTTTATAGACATCAAATGATCACTTTTGCCGCTGAATAAAATATTCTGTCAATCTCTTATGCCCTTATCAACATGATCTTCTAGAATTTTATCTTCATTTATAAGAATCTTTTTTTCTTCCGATGCATGGCCAACAATTATTTTGTAAAATTTGTACTCATTTTTTTTTTTTTTAGATTAAAAAAAAAAAAAAAAATTGTTTACCCCCAAGCAAGGCTTATTACCACAAAAGGGCCAACTGTGATAGAAGGCAACATGGGTGTAAAGTTGGGCAGCAATATGTCTGTCCACATTAATAGAACAAAGACTAGAAAAAAAGACCTTTGCTACTCTACCAAATTTGATGCGATACCCAAACATCTGTGAGCCTTTAAGAGACTATTATTATTATCTACTATATTCCCAGCTGATGTTTTTTGAACTAGCTGAAAGAAATATACTCATCTTCCCATGAGCTGATTTTAGCATGGGAACTGATTAATATTTGTATATTAGTAAGTACATAAAGTTTTAAGCATTATCAGTATACTACTACTACTACTACAACTACTACTGCAACTACTACTACAGGTGTTAAGTCAGTCAGCCAAAACAAAGCATATCTTTCTATTGTATTAATTAGGAACATAAGATCAATGACAGATTTGCATAGAGCTGGGTGTTATGGGCACTAGAGATGACACAATGGACTCAGGCATAAGAAAATATTATCTTGTTTCATTATAATATAAATAAAAAAAAAAATGTTGATACAATAATTGTTGCTTGAACAGCAGCATTGCTTCCAACAAAGCCTTCATCAGATGATGTCTCTGGGTTCAGGCATGGTTTCAGGGCCAAAGCATCATTATCACTAGCCCAGCGCGCTCCAGCAGTATCTCACAATACCACCTGACTTTGTTGGATTGTTGTCAATCTGTGTAATTGCTATATCCACGCTTATGCAGATAGAGACTTGTCTTTTACTTTGTTTATGTATTTTTTCTTGTCTAATGGAGTAAGACCAAGATTATTCAAAAACGTGGAGGTTGAGTCCGCAATAAAACCTTCGCATCCGACTTTGATAGGAAATACAATGGTTTTTCAGCCATTTCTGACATAGTCTTCTCGTAGATCTTCATCTTTCCAACTTACACTGGTGTGTCCAGTCAAAGTTTTCCTCAAATGGAATTATTAATTCAACAACAAAACCTTTTTTTCAAAGTAAATGGGCCAAATAATGGCGATATCCGGATGCTGATCAGGCTAGGATAACAGCATAATCTTTTCATTGTTTTGACTCTCGAGTGTGTATCCGTTGATATCTTATATGGTTTTATATAGAGTGATGTGGTTCTCGGTTGATTAACTGTGTCTAACTGTGTCGGATATATACTTGAGAGTCAAAACAATGAAAAGAATATTCTGTAGTCATAACCCTACTGATCAGTTAACGTTATTTTGGTTGGAAATACAAGCAGGCATTTTTATAATATTCATAAGACACACACACACATTACATATATATATATATATAATTATTTTTTTTTTACTATAATAATTAATTACCTACAGACACTAGTGTTTCATCCTTTCGGGATTCTTCAGTGCAAGGTGTCACGATTACTACCAGTCGAACGATTCGAACGCCGCGACACGAGACATCTCTGGCTCGATTAGCGGAGGCCGTATCCATTCGGCTACCATTAACCGTGTGAAATAGCGTTGAATTTTAAACATTTTAATTTAAATGTTCATTACGTCAGACAGTGATCAAATCGTTATACGATGATCTACGCATAAGAGCTAAATTGACCGACTTTTTTAATTCAACTGAAAGTGCTCAACGATAAGAAACGAATTTCTTAAAGGGGCTGTCATAATTATTTTTTTTTTACTATAATAATTAATTACCTACAGACAATAGTGTTTCATCCTTTCGGGATTACTAGCAGGCCGTCCAGTGTTGCTCAGTCGTATAATACACATAACTATTTTAATTTATACAGAAACTGAAATGTGTGCATGCGAGTATTATGTTTTCTAAACAGTTCACTTCTTGTAAGAAAAAAAAAATACATGAGCTGACATCAAAACTAAAACCTAAAGACAGCGAGTCAAGTACGATAATCATCAGACTAGGTTGACATGATCTTTAGAAAGTGTTTTGAAATTTACTTATTCTTAACATAAGGAATCTGTCATGTGAACCATTCATGCATGCGCATTCGTGAAACAGTTGACAAACAGATAAAAATCCAATGACACTCCCCCCCCAACATACAAATTTTTAAATTTTGACCTCTTAGGAGGTATTTATTCTGGATGAAAACCAATTAAAAAGTTTTCCACATGTCTGAATACTCTATATACCAAATTTCAAGTCTATAGATCAAAAATCTGTTAAGTATATAGGTTGAGAAATATCCTCAAACACACACTTACACTTTTACATATATACTAGCATGGGTGCCTGCCCGGCGTTGCCCGGGTGTTTGGAGGTGTGTACTGAGCAAAAAAAAAATTTTTTAAATAAAGTGGTAATAGGAAGGCAGGTTCGAACCATTACCGCGAAGGAGGAAAAGAACGGGAAAAACCTAACGTCTTTGCTATTACGACCACTACCAAACTGAAAGTGACGTAGGTTTAAATTAAGGATAGACAATCGAAAAGACAGGATGACTTTTGAAAATATCGGCGAAAAAAGTGACCCCTCCCTGTAAAAAAGTGCCCAGTTGAGGGTGAAGAAATTAATGTTTTTAGCCAATTTCTCGGTATTTGTCATCTGAAGGGTCGAGCTTCAAAACGATACTGATCTTGTGAAAATCTGTCGCCTCTGTAGAAAGTTTTAGGCAGACATGCAAACATACATTTATATATTGGTAGCTCAAATTTTCGATCCAAACCGATTAAAAAGCTTGGCCTACCCTTTATGTAAAATTTTAAATGTTTAGATCAGAAATTGTCTGAGTAATTTCGTAGAGACCACAAGTGTCAAATTTATTTTAAACTTTGACCTCTATTATGACCCCTTAACATTTATTGTTTTGGGGTCAAATCAAGTTATTAAGTTAGATCCATGTCCAAGGAACCTATATCTAAAATTTCAATTGTTTATACCCAAAATTTGCGGAGGAGTTTTCAAAGGTCAAATCGTTGAACTTTGACCCCATAACAGCCAAATTTCTGGCTGAAAACGGATTACGAAGATTTTCCCAAATCTCAGTATCATATATATCAAATTTCGAGTCTGTAGACTGAAAATTGACAGAGATATTGTGTAGGGAAATGTACACAGACAGACACTTTCACAGATATATAGATGTGTGTGTGTATTATGCATATACACTATACACATAGACACAACACTCATTATGTGCATAATACACATATGTATACCACATACACAGAATACACATTTAATCTTTTTCTTAGGTCATCACATCTAACGATCTTTAAGGCTTGCATAATACATTGTGTCATTCTCATATCATTTCTCTCCATGCAATGCATGTCCTCAATCTTCACTAGATCAAGTTTTCAATTCTATACATCACACTTCACAGGTCATTCAAGAGTAAGGATTAATAAGTTTGTCAGGTGGATAACGAAACAAACTTCTTGAGGATAGTTGAAGCTGGCTATAATTTGATTATTTGAGAGGACGGTTCTCAACAAGAATTTGTTAGCATCGAACTTGAAAACAACCAAGTTGTCATTGGTTGGAAAACAGCCCCATAGTATCGTGTTCTACAGATATTAGGTTGATGCAAAAAAATGTTGTGTTTTGACATATATATATAAAAAATGACATTATTTTTGCACCAAAATAATAGATAATTCTTGGAAAGAAACTCACAAATACCATAACATTTAAATTGTAGCAGATTGTCTTTCGACAAACTAAGCAAAGAAACTGCTGTTTTACGAGGACTTTTTCCCTCAGAAATTATTTTATTTACTTCATTTGCTGAGTCTTTATCACTCTTCAAGAATTGTAAGAAAAATAGAAAAAAGAAACATGGCAGATTCAAATGACTACTTGTGAAATTGATCGCATTTTTATTTTTTTAGTTTGAAAATGAATCAATCATGGAAATAATACACAATTTTATAGCACAATAACATTTATTTATATTGTGTGTGGGTGTGTGTGTGTGTGGGGGGGTAACAGAAAACCTAGATTTGCCAAGTTCAAATCTATTTCATCCCACAGAAATACTTTCATCAAACCCACACATGACCTTGTGTCTAACCTCCTAGAGAGGAGGTAAATAATATATTTCTCTTTTTATTGCAAACCATATACTAGTTGGATAGTTGTGTACAAATCCCAAGAGCAATAGGAGCCTTTTATCATGCCTGAAAGTGACAACGTTAAACAAGCGAGATCGGAGATGTACTACTGTACAACTCATGCTCTCTACTGACCCAAGTTATGACAACAGGACCATTGCCAGCACCCTCAAAATGCATTGTTGGATTACTACAGATGACAGGGATGTGCCCAGAGTGATGAAAACAAAGTTTCTGACCACAGTTATGGTCTTTGGTATGGTTTCAAGTGAGGGCCACATCACATCTTCGAAGTCAACTTGAAAGTCAACACCAAAGTGTACCTGGATATGCTGAAGAGTGTGATGATTCCCTGGTGCAATCAGGTGAAAGACCCTGGGTGTGGCAGCAGGACTCTGCGACAGCCCACAAGTCCAAAGAGACTCAGACTTGGCTTCAGAAGGAATGCTATAACTTTGTACGCTTCTCTCACCCCCCCCCCTCGACCTGAACCTACTGGACTACTTCATTTGGTCATATGTTGAGAACATCTCCAATATAACTTTCCACAACACTAAAGCCAGCCTGATCAGCGCCAAGTATTTTCTGAGCTCCTATGCCTTGCGGAAAAGGCATGCTCTCAGTTCCGGATCTTTATCGAGGCGGTGATTGAGGATGAAGGTGGCTACATTGAATAGATGTCAGCCCTACTACATAATCAAGTTACCTGAATTGATTTTTTCAATAAAAGTTTTAAAATAAAGCTGTAGCGTTGTTTTCTTTAGGGGGACAACTTTATCGTTTCACTCTGTATAAACGACCTTGTTTATCTGAGGAACAGTCTCTACAAACTCCTGCCAATTTTTGGTCTACAGACTTGAAACTTTATATATAGGGGATTTAGACCCGTGAAACAAATTCGATTTACCTGGTAAAAATAGATGCTAAAGTGTTAAAATTGAGAAAAAAAAAACTGGAACTTGGCAGACGTAAGTCGACTCAACGCATTACTTCTACGCATGAGCAAATATACATTTATATCTTTAACAGTATTATTTTAAAAGTTTTTATGTGCGTATGAACTTAGTTCAGACGGTAACGAATAATGCTGGCGATATATATTTTTGGTTTTGATTCTAGCACATTTATTTTTTTTTTACTTTTCAAATCACTACTATATATTGGGTACAATATAATAATCAATAGAAAATTGTCTGTATTCGAAATCTGCATAAATTAAAATATCATATTTAAGCGTATTTTATGACCAGGCAAACACCTGGCGGCCTACTATTTTATTTATATCTAAGCAATCAACTATTTACATCATCGGTTTCTTCTCGGATATTCAGTAATGAAGGTTTTATGAGAAGAAGGATAAATATGCCCCCTCCTTCTCACCCTCCTTCCCTTACAACAGTTTGCATAGTTAAGGGTTTATTGGTATCATATTGCATAGGTCTTGTAACCTAAAAGTAGCAAAGCCACAGTCTCTCTCTAACACACACACACACACATGGATGTGATTCTTTTTTTTTTTTTTTGCTTGCAGACATTGAAACTCATCTTGTCGTCCTGTGTGAATATTTCTCATTTACTAAAAATAACTGCCAACAAAATAGTTTATTGGGTTTTGATAATACAGCAACAATACACATTTAAATTAAAACTTTATACAGATTTAATATGGTTAACGATGTTTAATCGGCCATACGCCTCCTCATAGCAGAATGATGTAATATACAATTAGTAATCTGGGCAAATTTTTTAACTGCAACTCACTTACCTTTAAATTGACAACTTTTATAGGTGGTCGGGTATGCTGAAAACAAATATCACGTTCAAATTTGGGGCAGACAAATAGTTTCCTGAATATTAAGACATGTTTTTCCTGAATATTAAGACATGAATTTCAGTGGTCGTTGCCATTCTTAACACGGGAAGGAGGGGGTGTTTAGTAACACACATGCACATTAGTACTTGTTCAGTTGAGAAAAAACATGGCCGCCAATGAAAGCATAAGGGATTACATTAGATAATAAAGGTCTTAATAAATAACCTGTTTAGGTCATCAAATTAACAGTGAATGCTGAATTGGGTCAAGATCAAGTGTAGTATCTGTTCTTCAGATGCTACACTTCAATTTCTTGTTCTCTGTCAGTGGAGGAGAAATCCTTCATGACTAAGACAATTTTTATTTTTGTTCCTTTTTCCACATTAAAAAACGACTCTGGTGTCTAACTCTGTCCCGTGGGGAGGCATTGTAAATAGGAACAGTGAATGTTGAGTTGCAGTTAAAGTAAAAAAAAAAATATTAAAATGTGATTTGAAGCGCCACCCTTTTCAATAGAGACGGCAAGGTCTGAAAGGACCACCTAGGACTGCACTGGACTAGAGACATGTCTCAGTCAACAGGAAACAAGCTATCTCAACAATGGCCTATACTCTGTTGGTTTTGATGTTGAGAGAACTCCACCCCTCCAACTGGATGTTAACTCTCCCGTCAAGGTATAATTATTCACCACTATCCAATGCCCCTTTCTGGGGAGCTGGAGTTATGGTATAGCTGGTAATGTCTTAATTATTAAATCATTTCTCTCTGATAGATTCATAAGAGTAGTGGTTAATGGGCAGAAATCAGAAGCTCAGAGTATTAATGCTGGAGTCCCTCAGGGGTCCATCCTGAGCCCAACTCTCTTCCTAATCTACATCAATGATCTCCCAAATCACATCCTTAGATCATTCGTAGACATTCATCCTGACGACACTATCATCTATGGTATACATTAAAGACTTAACGACCAAGTTCTCTCGGATTCTCTTTTCTCTGATCTTGAGCATGCGGTACAATGGGAAAAGAAGTGGCTGGTTACTTTTAATGCATCTAAAACCAAACTTCTGTCTTTACATCATCAATGTTCTAATCCCCATCTGGCATCAATTGAAATGAATGGCTCTCATCTTGAGGAGGCTCCATGTTTTGACAAGCTCCTAGGCTTGATCTTTAACCTATATAAGAGCCAGGTATGTCCAAGGATGGAATACTGTTGCCACATCTGGGCAGTAGCTGCTAGATAGTCTTATCCTGCCTTGACAGAGTTCAAAACAGACTTTGTAGCCTAGTGGGGGAATCCCTTTTCTCTTCCCTGTAACCTCTTTCTCATAGAAGAGACGTTGCAAGCCTGTCTCTGCTTTATCATTATTTTCATGGCAAGTGCTCGTCTGAGCTCCAATCTATGGTCCCCCCCCTCTCACCAAACTTTTACATGAAACACTTGTCTAGCTGAAAACACTATCAATAATTTCCCCCACTCTTTATCTGTGCCTAAACCTAATCGTAGTTTCTTTATTAGAACTGCACACCTGTGGAACTCTCTTCCTTTTGCCTGCTTTCCAGCTGACTATAATATGGTCGTCTTCAAGTCCAGCGTAAACAAGTTCTTGATGAGCCGTTTCCCCTAAAGTTATCCAATATACCAAATTTCCACTACTAACAATTATTACGACATTTTCCCATTGACCACTTATTAACCCTTATCCTCGAATGGCCTCTGGGCCTTGATAAGTGGTGACTTCTTTGCAAAAAAAAAAATTAAAAACCGACCTTGTGTCTAACTCTACTTCTGTAGGGAGGCAAGTAAATAGGAATAATTATAGACTACACTCTGTCGAAATTTGATAATCATATTATGCATCTAACCCATCCCCTTTCTTCATCAGGGCAAGTCATATCGCTACAGGTGCACAGGCAATTTAAAATATCTTTGTTTTCCATAAGAACTTCACGAGCTGGATTAAAAACTTTGGAATGATATTTTACAGGTAATATGTTCTTACTTTAGTCAGGTGGTCAGGTTACATATCTGTATTGCAATATTTCGGGAAATCCTACCTTCATCAGGCGTGTGCTCAATTACACACACACATATATATATATATATATATATATATATATAATTATACACCCACATGTATTGAATCATTAAAAGTGAAACGGCATAGCTTGTTCCACCATTAATTTACTTCCATTTATATTTATCTGTTATATCCCTGCATTGTATTGCCTCCTATAAACCTAAATATCTTTTAAAAACTAAACTATTTGGGAGTAATGCAGAAGCCTATTAAAGTCTAAATAATTTAGGTGACTGAAATAGAAATTAACTTATATTTAAAACGGCACTGAGATTTTTTTTGTTGTTGCCAATTTAGAAGAGCTTTTGAAGCTTTTAAATTAAAAGTACATAAAGTTAAGTATTATGGTTCAGCCGTGCTAAAAAATGATAAATTGTGGTGCTTGTGAAGATTGGTAATGTTTTAAACCAACGCATTTCAGGTGAAAACATTACATACTTACGTGTCATGTTGAAATCGGTATAATTCATAAAGATTATGAAAAATGATCCAGTAGAAAAACAATTATAATTAAAATTAGAATTTATCGAATTACCAAGTTTTAGATGTTTTTAATGCGGAAGAGTTGTGTGACCAATTCAGTATGACAAACTGACTTCTCCCTTGACTTCGCTATCTTTAAGAACGCAATTGTTGATGATTTTATATATATATGTCTATTTATTATACAAGCATTATTGGCTACATGTGTGCATACGTTTTAGTGGAATCCTAATTTTGTTTGGTCTGATTAGGTGGTCTCCTTAAATTAGGATTCCACTGAAACGTACGCACATACGTAACCAATAATGTTTGTATGATAAACAGACTATATATACCAGCTTTGTCCTGCATTGAACACTCTTTAATAAACGCACGGGTTTCATTAGCACATCTACTGCATTAGTTTTGTAATTTTTTGAATTTATATTAATTTCGACATGACATGCAAGTACGTAATAATGTTTTCACCTGAAATTCGTTGGTTTTAAAAGATTAGCAATCTACACCAGCACTCAAATTGTTTATTGAAAGAGCCATTGATCTAAAAAAGAAAAGAAAAAGAAAAGGAAAAAAAGAAAAGAAAAAAAGAAAAAAAAAAAAAAAAAAGAAAAAAAGAAAAGAAAAGAAAAGAAAAGAAAAAAAGAAAAGAAAAAAAGGAAAAAAAAGAAAAAAGAAAAAAAAAAGAAAAAGGAAAAAAAAGAAAAAGGAAAAAAAAGAAAAAAGGAAAAAAAGAAAAAAGGAAAAAAAGAAAAAAGGAAAAAAAGAAAAAACGAAAAAAAAGAAAAAAGGAAAAAAGAAAAAAAGAAAAAAGGAAAAAAGGAAAAGAGAAAAAAGGAAAAAAGGAAAAGAGAAAAAAGGAAAAAAGGAAAAGAGAAAAAAGGAAAAGAGAAAAGGAAAAAGAAAAAAGGAAAAAAAGAAAAAAGGAAAAAAAGAAAAAAGGAAAAAAAGGAAAAAGGAAAAAAAGAAAAAAAGGAAAAAGGAAAAAAGGAAAAAAAGGAAAAAGGAACAAAAAACCGAAGTTCTTAAGCCATTATTGTTAGAATAGACTATTTTTTACAATAAGCAACAAAACAAAAAAAGAGTGAAAAAATAAACAACAAAAAATAATAAATGTTATCAAAGGAAATATTAGTTACTTTCTCTCTTGCCTATCTGGATATTTTTTATTTTTATTTTAAAGGATTTATTTGCTTTGAAAAAAAAACAGAAATATCGTCTGAGTTAGAACGGAAAAAAAATGTTGGTCTCGTTATATTCATAGCGATCCTCAATAATTGTTCAAAAATCGAAAATTATAAAATAATAAATACCACCAATTGTGCGAAAACGTAATGTTCACCAGTATTTTCTTTAATTTTCGAACTTCATATTATCGAGGGTTTACATGAATTTAACGAGACCGTCAATTTTTGTTGTTCAAACTCAAACTTGACGCTAATTTTCGGTTTTTCTTCGTTATAATAGTGAAATTCAACAGTCGTAAAATTAAGTTTTCATTATTTAAAAAAAAAAAAATGGTATCTACTTGTTTTTCATATCACTTTCAACTAAAAGGAAATTGTCATGTTGCAAGTAGTTAAATATTACTGCATTATTACTAGGGCTAGGACAACAGTATATTCTTTTCCTTGTTTTGACTCGAGTGTGTATCCGTAGGTGTGTCAGAAACTTCGTAAAAATATTGAATAATTCGACCCCCTATCTTTCCAAGCTTATAACTACTCGAAAAATGTAATTCAAAATCTAATTTTTTTTCAATTAAAGGAGCAAGGACCAAGGTTTCATTTAAAAAAAAAAACAAAAAAAAAACGTGATTTAAAAAAAAACAAAAAAAGGTTTTAAACTTCGGACTTTACAGGTAAATTTCTAAAAAAAAACACCTTTTTTGTTTTAAATTTGAATATATTATTTATTATCTTTTATCTTCAATTTGTGATATATAAAACTTTGGTGAGTAAATTAATTATTTACTTTTTAATAGACATTTCAAAATGGGGTGGCGTGAATTAAAAAAAAAAACGTTTGTCTAAAATATTATATTCGGTTTATTGGAAAGAGCATAAAATTTCACAATGACCCTGAAAATATCGTAAAAATAGAATCAATAGAAAAATTGATAGATTTTTAAAGTTTAAAAATTGAAAAATACTGAACTCGTAAAATTCAATTAATTTCATTACTGTTTTTTAAAAAATAAAAAAATAATATTTCTATTACTTTTTATACAACTTTAATAGTTTATTTTGGTATAATCCACAAGGAAAATAAACAACCTACTTTTAAAAGAGAAATTATGAGTTTTTTATATTTTATTTGCAGTTTCGTGTTTGGGGTGTCAAAAATTCCTACAAATTTCTGATACAGTGTATAAAAGCATATCAACGGATATAGGTGTATCAGTGATACACCTATATCCGTTGATATGCTTTTATAGTTCTCGGTTGATTAACTGTGTCGGATATATACTAGAGCCAAAATAATGAAAAGAATATGCTGTTGTCATAGCCCTAATTATTACATAAAACATGTACTTTGACAAATAGATGATTGCGTGACATCCGCCAAGTAAGACGGACATAGTTACTTCCCCTGAGTTGATACTGTTTGATTTTCAACTTGAAAGTTATTTTGGAAACTATTTTTTCTATCTTATTGTCTTTGATTATTTTTATAAGTTGCTAAATTCGACATGGCAATTAAGTAGATGCCGTTGGTTTTACTTGAAATTTAATATTGTTAGAATTTCACGATTATAACGGAGTAGAGGCTCTACTCAGTAGAGCTTAATTTTCTTTCAAAAATAAATGAACGTTTTAAAATACGTTAAAACACAAACGCACTTATCTAAGTAGGTGAAAGAGAATAACTTATCTCGTCTTCTGTAACATTGTATATTTATTTATTTTTCATCTCGTTTTTTTTTTTTTTTTTGTTGATTATTGTAAAAAAAATTTTTTTTTTTTTTAATGTCCGAATAAGGACATGGAGAGGTCAAGAATTATTACAAACGAAACGTGTCAAAAACGTGTCAAAGAATAGAAATGTCAATTCTCTGGACACGTTTTTTTATTTAGTTAACATCGACGTTTATCGATCGGCGTTTTTTGCCAACGTCAAATGAAAAGTGTGAAACTAGATTTTAGTTTCAGATTTATTTAAAGAGAAAATAAATCGAAATTAATACAGATTCGATTCGCTACAAGTTTATTTTAGTTTTCAGCAATTTATAAAGATTGCGATCATGGAGGAACGCAAAAAAATCTGTTTAGGCATTAAATGTAGTTTTATATTGTTTTCGTTAAATATTATTAATTTATAATTGTTATTAATTATTATGGTGCTTATGCACTTTTGTTACCGCGCTATTTTTAAAGTTTTTTTTTTCAGGTTAAATTCAAGTTTTTTATTATTAATTTATTAGGTAGAAGCACAGAATAGTTAGAAAACACACACACACCCATGTTAAAAATGGCTTTCAAAACAACGTTATTTCAGCACGGTAA
The DNA here is from genome assembly GCF_053919585.1 of Euprymna scolopes. Classification (NCBI taxonomy): domain Eukaryota; kingdom Metazoa; phylum Mollusca; class Cephalopoda; order Sepiida; family Sepiolidae; genus Euprymna; species Euprymna scolopes. The sequence goes on along the minus strand of NC_136499.1, from coordinate 23,927,286 downwards.
CAAAAGTGCACAAGTACCATTATTATTATCATTATCGCTTGACAGTATGTGTTTTTCAAACCAATTAAACGTTTTATAGTAAAAGCACTAAAAACTATTCTAGATAGGTTGAAAAGTAACTTATCTTGCCTTTGCTAAAATTTGTTATATTTTTATTTTTTGACCACTTTTTCATACCTCTGTGGATTGTAAAACAAACCCGTTATCTCCTATATAATAATTTGACTGCAGAAATTCCCCTCTGGACCAAAGTATCATAGGTTTGCACCAACAGATACCACATACAAATTCATCACATCTAGTCTGTTAGCCACTATCTTATGTAATTTTCGATTACCATTACAATTACATACACATTCAGTTGCGATAATAAAATGCTACATTACATCCTACGAGCAACACTATCACAATCGTACCATCTTTAGAGGAATAATAAAAAAAAAATAATAATATAAAAAGGTGATAGTGCATAGTGCATTTTTTAAATCGTATTTTCAAGTTTAATTAAAGTTTTATGTTTTTTTATTCAATTGTAAGGTTAAAGTACAGAATAGGTACAAAACACCCTCCCCTCCCCGTGTTAAGAATGGCTTTTTAAATAATAACATTATTTCAGCACGGATCAATAAGTGCACTAGTACCTATAAAAATAAATAATTTTCGTTTTATTTCATTTTCGAATTTCCGGTCCGGTTTTTTAAGTTTGGTGGACGATTTAAAAAATTTTTTTTTTTTTACCTAAATATATATGAAATGCGTCCGTACATCATTCATTTTGGCCACAAGCGCCAGTGCCTGCAATTATAAAGGGCGGGCAGTGTCTCCAACTTATAACTGTACGTAATTGTTTTTTTTTTTTTGTTTTTTTTTTAACAAGTTGGGGGGGGGGAGGCATACTTCCACCGGCCAACGCCGGTACACGGGTCCTGCTAGTTAATAAATATTATGGTACTACTTCACTTATTGATCCGTGTTGAAATAACATTTAGAAAACCATTATTAACATGGGGAGGGAAGGGTGTTTTGTACCTATTCTGTACTTTAACCTTACAATTTAATAAAAACATAAAACTTTAATTAAACTTGAAAATACTATTTTAAAAGAGCGCGGATCATTAAGTGCACTAGCACCAATATCATTAAATGAGGAATCATTTCGAGTTGAAATTCGTGTTTCTTTGTTAGATAAACACGACATCAGGCCAAATTTGGTGGCTATTTTGTTGGCTTTTTCACATAACGTAAACCAATCTCAAGCCTATTTTTCTCAATTTCAGATGTATAATACTAGTTGGAGTTTTAACTGAAAGGATTTCTCATTTAGTAAACGAAAGCAACAACTACTTTTAATGCCTTACCATTTTTTTTTTCTCGCGTTTTTCCACGGCCGCGGCCTTTATAAATTGCCTGGGTTTGTTAAATTAAATACCGTTTTATATATTTATATATATATATTTTTTTTTAGCACAGATTTCTTTTAATAATCGTAAAATAATCGACGACTTTTAAATTTTAATGAAAGTTCTTAAACGACTTCTATCGGCAGCTTGGTTAATGACTATTTTAGTCATTTAAATTCTTAAGGGATGGAATGAGTTTCAACCGTACACGTGAAACGAAAACTAACCGGAAAATATATAGTTGCCATCTTTATAAATGCGTCGGAAAAGAGGTTAGCTAAGAAAGAACGAAAACTCAAGTTCAAAACCCTGACATTTAATCAGAAATTTATGAACTTTCATTGACATTCCGATACAAATAAAGACAAGAAGCCGACTTTATATTTTATTATTTAATATGTTGAAATCAAGTTTTTTGTTGACACTCTTCGTTAGCTGATCTGAGTGATATATATATATATATATATATATATATATATATATATATATATATATATATATATATATATATATATATGCCCTGGGAAAGTCACTTTTGATTTATGTTTATTAGTTTTAAAATATTCTGTTATTCTGAAAAAAAACAAAAAAAACAGCCAAGTTCGTTTGCATATTTTAAAACTGGTAAACAAACATTGACCAGAAGTGACTTTTCCAGGACATTCACATATGTCAGAGAATTTTATTTTAACCACTCACTATTTACACGTAACGATATTTAAAGGTACTGATTTAGAGAAGGTACCGTGCCGAAATAACATTATTTAGAACCCCACTCTTAACATGGGGAGGGTGTTTTGTAACTATTCTGTACTTTCACCTAACAACTTAAAAAGATACCATAAAACTTGTACATACGGTACTGAGTGGTACTGGTACACTTATTGACCCGTGTTGAAATAACATTATTTAGAAAGCCTTAAAGCCATTCTTAACATGAGGAGAGAGAGTATTTTGTACCTATTCTGTACTTTCACCTAAAAATTTAATAAAAACAGATATCGTAAAACTTTAACTAAACTTGAAAATACTATGTAAAAAAAAAAAAAAAAAGGTGCACTCACCGAAAATACTATATAAAAAAAATAGCATTGTACCTTCTCTGCATAAAAATGCCCATATGTGATGTTGATGTGCTGCTGCTGCTCCTATTTACTTGCCTCCCCACGATGGCAGAGTTAGACACAATGTCGGTTTTTAATGTGGGGAAAATCCAGCTCCTCAAAAAGGGGAACTCTGAATAGGAACAAAAATATTATAGGAACTGTCCGGTATTTGTTTGCCCAAAAAATGTTGGAGAAGAATTAAAATCGATTGTTGGCATAAGTGATAACTCTTTGTTCCAACCAAACCAAACTGATATTTTGTAGAATGAAAACTTAAACTTAGGTTAGTGTTAATTTAGGGCTAAAAACAGTTCGGTTCAAATTCTAAAGAAGTACCCCCATTTTTTTTGGAGGGGGGGCACGCACAAAACCTTTGATTAATTTTTACAACGTACTTCAGCGTATTATAAATACCCCAACCTCCCCATATTAAGAACGGATTTCTGAATAAACATCCCCCAAACTCGAAAGCCGTTCTTAACATGGAGGGGGATGTTTATTCAGAAAGCAGTTCTTAACATGGGGTGGTTGGGGTGTTTATAATACGATGGGGCACGTCGTAAAAATTAATCAAACTTTTATTCCAATTCAAAGTGAGGTATACCTCCTTCGGGGAAGAGTTGGAAGTGGCGGGTTACCTGAGGCGTCCCAGCTGGAGAATGCCGACGTGTCAGATCAACTTTTACAACTCTCCTTTTTTGACAAGTTGGATTTCACACAAACAGACTTCGTGCCGCATTCTTGATTAGAAGAGGCTGCTAAATTGAGCTCTCAAGTGACCGGGGTCTTCAGAAAAAACATCCCACACTTTTTTTAAAACTGCATCCGAGATTGGCTAACAGGACGAACACATTTGTATTTTGTCACGTTTAAGTGTTTACAAAAAATAAAAACGAGAGACGTTTACACGTGTCAACAATGAACTTATCGAGAAAATCAAAACCACGAACTAAATTATTAGTATAAAGAAAAGATGGTGTAAATGACAAGTGGAGAGAGGGAGGGGGTACAAAACAAAAATGTGGATAGGACAGAGATTGAACTTACATTTAATTTGGTTAATGACAAAATAGTTGGCAAGGATTTCCATCAAAAAGAGACAGCTCATGACCGGTAAAGGAGAGAACGGGCTCAAAAGGAACCGTTCCAAGTGAAAGGGAACGCGAGCAGCTTCAAAGCGAACTTTTTCCCAATAAGATTTTAAAATCCCCATGATTCAAAAGCGAGAAAACAGAAAAGGGGGACTTTTTAGGCTAAAGCATAGAGAAAAATTAGCAAAGTACACGTGGCGGAAGTAATCATCTGAAAACACTTCCGGTTAGCCACCAACCCCATCTAGCGACACTAAAACGAAAACAAATTCTAACGAAGAGAGGATAAGCCCTTTTCTTTTTTTTTTTTCTTCCACACGTTAAGTCAGGCATTCGTTGAATACGGAGAATGTGGAAAACTCAGTGCTTATCGACAAATCGATTTTTTTTAAAAATTATATCGTTTTAAGCAAAAACAATATTACGTATTTAATTGTCATGTCGAACATAGTAATATATCCAAAAATTACGAAAATTCATCGAGTAGAACAATTACTATCGTGTTTTTAGTAAAATAAAGACATGAACAAGTAATCTAAAATATTCGTTCCAAGTTATGTCCCCTGTGTGTCTGTGTCTACTTTATAACGTGTAACCAATTTTCTATAAAAATTACTTTTAATTATAAATAACTTTCTATTCAACGACTTTTCGTAATTTTTGGATACATTACTATTTTCTACATGACAATTAAGTACATAATGTTTTTTTCTTAAAACGACATATTTTGAAAAATCGATCTATCGACTCTATCTTAACAAAAATATTAACTAAGATAGAGTCTAAATATAGTTTTTTCATTGCTTGAGGCGCCCTTACCAGGGAATGCTGACAGAACTGCCCAGGCACATTTTGCAAGTCAAAGTGCCCCCGAGGAGGGCCCTGACTTCTTAATCCCACTTTTCACACCTGGTGTCACAGTTTTTGCAGTGAGAGAGCACTAAATACCCCTCCACTCCCTCCACTGCTTTATAGATCCGGAAAGGTGATTATGCTTTCTGGATGCTACCATAGAAAATAAATAATTTTGGTTTATTATTTTATTTTATTTTATTTTTTACTCTTACTTATCCCAAACAAGGTATATTGCTATTTGGACATAAGAAGCTACTAGTGGGACTATGTCCATAAGGACACTATGAGTAGCAAGATGTCTGTTCACATTACATTTAAATTTCTACATGTTAGTAGAGTCAGGGTAGTAGGAAATCGGGAGAGAATTCCAAAGTCTAGCAGTTTGTGGGAAGAAACTTGTAGCAGTTAACAAACTATTTACTATAAGCGGATCAATGCCCGGTGCCAAAGTGATTCGGCCACACTAACCAATTGGTTGGCAGGGCGCATTGATTTGAGCTGTCCCCTTAAGGACTATTTTTAGACGCCAGCAAGCGACCTATACAGACCTCTCTCACTCACCTTTCCCACTGCTACTTGTTGACGACTGCAGTCTGATGGCAGACGACACCTTCAAACAGACATTTACACTTTCTTTCTTTCTCGTCAGTCTGAGATACAATCTCGCCTTTGCTAAATAAACCCTTTATTATTGTTTTGTTAAAAGCAATGTCGTTTGGCCTTGTGTTTATTTAAGTAATTATTAGGAGAGAAATGCACAACATTTCTCTCCTATAAAATAAGGCCAAATGAAAAAAAAAGAAAGTATTCTGCCTATGCCGATGATGTAACAGTGCTCGTAATGAGTAGTGCCGAGATTAGTGTTGTCGACACAAAAATCAGATTATATGAAATAGTGTCAGGGGCTAAAATTAACTGTGACAAGTCTTTTGGCTTGCGCATCAGTGCTTGGATAGGCGTTTCACTCCAAGAACCTTTAGCAGCATCTGGTTTGGTTCTGACCATCAGCTGGAGAAAAATTGATTGAAGTTATTAGCAGCAGTGCAGGTTGCAGCTAGTCTATGGATCCACAAAAATTGTTTGTAAAAGGGGAGAGTGGAGGTTTCATACATTGACCCATATCATCTATCTATACTTCTCCCTTATACTCCTACCAGATACATTGCTTAAGATGCAGTGGACTCTTTTCAAGTTCTTGTGCTTGATAAGGCCTCTATATGTTTCTAAACATAGAAACAAAGAAACATCTAAACAAAGAAATAAAATAAAATAAAAAAAATAAATAAATGAATAAAAGCATTAGCCCCCCCCTCCCAACATACACACACAAGGTCCACCATATCTTTATGTAGCTAAAATGAAAGTCTGCCAGCTTGCCATTTCCGATATGACCTTAAGAGGAGTAGGTCGCTGTTTCCAGACTCTTAAGCTAAGGTTAAAAAATGTTTCTATCTAACTTTTGAACCTAATTTGTGCTAATTACCGCTAACTGTTTTCTTATTACAGCTTTGACTTAAAAACTCGTAACTAAATTTTACCTATCTTGTCTTGCTTTTTTTTTTTTTTGTTCTGAAATCTTTGTCAAATATGCTATTAACCAAAATTGTCTTCACAACTGACATCCTCACTGTAATCTCTGAACGTATATAGCATTCACTGGACAAAGCTAGGGAGGGCAGAGCGGTATCTCTAGATATATCTAAGGCTTTTGACAGGGTATGGCACAAGGGTCTCCTCAGGAAAATTAAATCATACGGTATCACTGGTAGAATACTTAACATAATAAAATCCTTCTTAGATAAGAGAAAAATCCAGGTTGTCCTCGACGATCATACATCTAAACAGTGTGATATAAATGTGGGAGTGCCTCAGGCATCTATCCTTGGACCTCTATTGTTCCTAATATTTATTAATGACCTCCCCGACAAAACTGCCTCTGAGATGGGTATATATGCTGATGACACCACACTCTATAACAGGCATGACAGGAAAACAAATGAACACATATCTAAAGAAATGGCAAAAACACAAGAGGATGACCTCCAATCTGTAGTGGAATGGGGACATAAATGGATGGTCACATTCAATGCTGCCAAGACTAAACTGGTTTCCTTCAATAATTACAAGAAACCTTCTCTACCACCAATAGCAATGGCCAGTGACTCCCTGTCTGAGAGTACATCTTTCAAACTGCTTGGCCTAACGTTCACAGGAAACATGAGTTGGAACAATTATATTGAAAACATTGCCAGGGTCGCTGCGAAAAAGGTAGGCTCTCTCTACCGTGTTAGAAAACTACTGACACCTGAAAGTATCCTGTACCTCTATAAGGCAACCATTCGCCCATGTATAGAGTATTGTTGTCACATTTGGGCTGGTGCATCTGCTGCTAGTCTCTCGCTCCTAGGCAAGGTTCAAAAGAGAGTCGCAAATCTGATAGGCCCTGAACTGGCATCTAAGCTTCAGCCTCTGTCCCATCGACGAAATGTTGCATCTCTCTGCCTGTTCTACAAGTATTTTAATGATAAATGCTCTGACGAACTGCAGACACTTGTGCCTCCACGACGTAGACACCCTTGACAAACCCAACAGGCAGCTAAATCCCATCCCCCACACAGTAGAGATTCCTAGATGTAAAAGATCTTTCTACTCCAGTAGTTTCTTCCCCAGAACCGCTAAACTCCGGAATTCCATTCCAGGTCCCTGCTTCCCTAACTGTACTGACATGCAGAAGTTCAAGTGTAACGTGAACCGACATCTTGCTGCCCAAATCCCAACATAGTGTCCCAGTAGTTGCTGCCCCTGATAGTAGCCCCTTACACCAAAGTGGCAATGTGCCTTGTTTGGGGTGAAAATGTAATTAAAAAAAAAAAACATATAAAACGGAAAGAAAAAAAATGTCACCTATGAAAACGAGAACCTCCCAAATGAAAACCTTGAATAATTATCTAAACCCAAATTTAAATTAATATTAAGCCGACTTCACAACTTGATAAAAGTTCATTATTGAATTTTAATTATAAGGTGAAGCTCGAATCATTCAAACTCGAGATAGATAACGCCAAAAACATCCACCCATTAATATGGGAGGGGAGATTATCTTCAAAAGCGTCTTGAATTGATAATTGAGCACTGGAGTTATACTAAGTAGATATTAATAAGTCCCTTGTACCCATCCCCCCTCTTTTTTTTTTAATGGAGAGTAGATAATACAGTGGATGTGTTATCAGCAGCTTCAGTAACTCTCCCTTCTCCTTTTTTGTCCCTCAGTCCTCATTCAAATGAGTGATTTTTCTGACAAAGAGTGAAGAAAAACCTGCTTTAAAGGTCGGTAGTACTTGGTGAACAGTAGTATGAGATAGTCAGAGATCCGAACCTTGGATTAACCACTAAGGAGGCTGTCCTATCAGCAGGCGCAAAGTACTGGGACTGCTGTATTGCCATTTGGTGAATGGATTCTGGACCATGCAGTAGTCTCTGGTGGGGCCTCTCGATGCCAAACTAGTGGGTAATTGTTACGGCTTTACCTTTTCATGTGCTACAAAAAAAAAAAAATTCCCTGTCTTTTTCTCTCTTACTTTCCCTCTCTATCCTGCTCTAACCAAGTATGCTGACCTGTTCCACAAATCTCAAAACCTCAACATGAAACATCTCCAGAAAAAAAACTCGAATAAACCTAGAATTCCATCTTCCAACATAGACCCCTACTACCATGTCTCCTTCTCCAACATCAGGGGTCTACGTTCCAACCTTCCAGAGGTTAAAACCCAATTACAGGAGACAAAACAGGACATATTCTTTCTAAGCAAAACTGGAATAGAGCCGACCACTTCCCTAGATGAGTTCATAATTAACGGATACTCTAACTTAACATCTAAATCTGACCCCCAAGATCGCCATGGGCATGGAATATGTGCCTACATTAAAGATGACTTCCCATGTGGCAGGGATATCTCTAGAGAAGATCTAATTTACCTTATATGTGCTTCCAGGTTGCACTTGCTTACACCACTGCATTTATATTTGCCCTCTATCGGCTCCATAACAGCGGAGTTACTATCTTTAAGAGCATATCTGAGAAAATAGACCACATCCTGTCTGCACATCCCTCGGCTAACATCCACATTTGTGGTGACTTCAATGTCCATAACGTGGAATAAGACGGACGATGAGGGGAGGTTCTGTCATGATTTTTCCATTGCTTATGACCTCACTCAGATTGTTTGCGAGCCCACCCGTGTGCCCGATACTACAGGTCAATATGCAAGCCTCCTAGACCTTTTTCTCTCAACTTCCCCTGAGCTATGTTCATGTTCCGTTTTTTCTTCTCGAGGATACTTCGACCACTCCATCGTATCAGTTAAGATAAAAATGAAATGTAATAAGTCCCCAGACATACCCCTTCATCGTACTGTATACTGATACTCTATGGCTGATTGGGATAGCTTCCGTACATTTATATCTGATCTACCTCTGCATTCCATGTTTAAAACAGATGTGTCCTCTATAGTATCAGACCTCACCAAATGATTAATTGTAGGCATAGACCGATTCATACCATCTAAAAAATTCCAACAAAAACCTACCAGCCAGCAAGCCATGGTTCTCCCCAGAATGTGCTGCTGCCATCGCGCACAGAAATCACTTTTTCCATAGCTACCAACGTAATAGATGCAATGAGACTAAAGCTGCTTTCAGGAACGCCAACAACCACTGTAAAAGAGTAATAAAAAATGCAAGAGAGCTATATGCCCAGTCTGTTAAATCCAAAGTAGCTGATCAACAGCTTGGTTCCCACCAGTTTTGGCAAATAACAAATAGGATCCTGAACAGAAGTGTGCGTTCTATCCCAACCATTATCAATGGACCAGAGGTCATCTCGTCAGCTTCAGACACAGCCAAACTATTTGCAAAGAACTTTGCAGCTAATTCTACCCTATGCGACGAAGGCCATCAACTCCCCATATTTCCTCCTATAACACACAACATGCTAGGTAACATACAAATATCTGTGCATGAGGTCACCAAGCTAATCAAGAACCTTGATTCCAGTAAAGCAACTGGTCCTGACAGCATCCCAATTATAGCGTTAAAAAAGCTTCATACAGAACTTGCTCCCATACTTATGAAACTGTTTAAGTGTTGCCTTAAAGAGAAGTGCTTTCCAACACCCTGGAAAACCTCATCAGTATGCCTTGTATTTAAGAACTCAGGTGATAAGTCATCTCCCTCTCAGTACAGACCAATAAGTCTCCTGTGTGTTATGAGTAAGTTGCTGGAATCCATATTAAATAGAGAAATAGTCAATCACCTCAGCAGAAATAATCTTCTTAGTGACACGCAATATGGTTTCCGTTCTGCAAGATCTACCGCAGATGTGCTAATGGTTATATCTCATAGGATTAGTGAATCTCTTGACAAAGGCTTCCTTTCTAGGGCAATTGCTCTTGACATATCAAAGGCCTTCGACAAGGTATGGCATAAAGGCCTACTTCACAAGATTTCTAGCTACGGTATAACTGGAAATGTTTTCTCTATCATTAAATCATTTCTTTCTGATAGGCTCATAAGAGTAGTGGTTGATGGACAAAAATCAGAGGCCTGCAGTATTAATGCTGGAGTCCCTCAAGGGTCCGTCCATCCTGGGCCCAACTCTCTCCCTCATCTACATCAATGATCTCCCTAAACACATACTTAAATCATTCGTTGACATCTGTGCTGATGACACGACCATCTACGGCAACACATCAAAGGCTGTAAATGACGAAGTTCTCTCGGATTCTCTCTCCTCTGATCTCGAGTGTGTGGTTCAGTGGGGGAAGACGTGGCTGGTTACCTTTAATGCATCTAAAACCAAACTCCTATCTTTACATCACCAACGCTCTGATCCCCATCTGGCATCAATTGAAATGGATGGCTCTCGTCTAGGAAAAGCCCCATGTTTTGACAAGCTTCTGGGCTTGATCTTCACTCCTGATCTGAAATGGAACATGTACATCAAGTCTGTTGCCAAGGTCACTGGAAAGATGGTGGGATCCTTCTACTGCTCCAGAAGATATCTCACTACTGATGCAATTCTCTATCTATATAAATTTGGACATGCCGTAGGCAAGAGAATATAGAATTACAAAAACAAAGTGTAGACCCATATAAGATAATGGTAGGTGTCTAGTTTTCACTTGTTTTAAGTTCAAACTTAGCTAGTGTGTGGATGATATCATTAAAGCCCTGTTTTTAGTTTGTCTCTTCCCACCACCTGTTTTTTTTTTATCCCCAATTTAATTTTTTAAATTTTCCATCTCGTCCCCAATTAGGTGAGAAATTGCTTGATTTGCCAGAGATGTACCTATTTACTATGCCTCCCCACGGGACAGAGTTAGACACCAGGGTCGTTTTTTAACGTGGAGAAAAGGTACAAAAATAAAAATTGCCAGAGATGTAGATCAAAGTTTTTGTATGAGGTGTATAGTGATTATACAGCATAATCACATTGACACACCACTTCTTGTCAGATCACCAAAGTTAAGCAACGTTGAGCCTGGTAGTATCAGATGGGTAACCATCTGGGAATTCTAGGTGCTGGATGTATGTTCCGCTTATCTCTGCGTTTGTTTCCAGTCGTTCTGTACATATACTTCACTTGCCACTAGAATTTAACAATGTTGATTCAGGTGAGGTGTGGTTGGATATTGTGCACCTCATGCCACAAAAAAAAATTTTCACGCGCAGGCACCCCTTTGTGGATATTCATAGTCTGTCAAAGACTGAAGGAGCCTGTTTTTTTATAGTGAATAAAGGTTTGGGCCTGCATCAACCTTTTTGACTTGCAAATCTGCATATCTGTAATGATTTAATAATGGGAGAGCTTTTTACTAACATAAATATAAACGGTTTAATTTCTAAATGTACATAAAATTTCTATTTCCCTACCCCTATGATCACATACTGTTAAAATATGGGGTTTAAGCAGGTTTACCATAGTATAAAGTATTTTAGTGATTGAAGAAAGATGTATATAGTGGAGGATGTATAATATAAATGTGGTATTTTGGTGGGAGAAGAGTGATAGTCGAAACTAGCTATGTCAGAATAGTTAGCATTAGTTTGTTATGACCGATCTTTCCCCTCCTCTCTTTCGACCTTGTAGCAGTGAGTTTTACAACAGTCTATGACAGTTAAGGACAATTTATGGACAGTTGTGAGTTTGCAACACTTGAGAGCAGTTTTCCAGTTTGGAACTTTTGAATTGAAAGCCATGTTTAATTTCAGAAGACTTTCCAACGGATAGCTAATCTGTATTAGTCCTGGAGATGAGAAAGAGTTTTTAATGGGTAGCTGATCTGTATAAGTCCTGGAGATGAAAAAGAATTTTCGGTGGGTAGCTACTCTGTATAAGTCCTGGAGATGATAAAGAGTTTTCAATGGGTAGCTGATCTGTATAAGTGTTATGGAATATATATATAGAGAGAGAGGGGGGGGATGAGTAAATTATATTGAGACATGTTGACCGGAAGTCAGGGTCAGCTTATCGGATTGCGTGTGAGTCACGTGATCAGGTTAGCTGAATCATAGAGATTTGGTTTAGACTTAGAATAGGACGGACGGCTTCACCGTTGTCTCCTCCCCTTCACTGGGGGGGGGGACGCTGACGTGTGTAGAACAGAACCACACAAGCCAGAGTTTCCATCTATCCTTCTGCAAGACATCTGGAAAGTGAAATAAACTATAAAACCAATTCCTTGTGTTGGAGTGAATGAATCTTTGTCCAAAACAGGTACCAAGTCTCCCCTCCAAGACGAGATGTTTCCAGATGGACCAACATCGACGACACACGAAGGTATGTTGAAAAATACATGTACCACACACACACACACACACACACACACACACACCCACACACACACACACACAACGGCATATTAACAAATAGACAGAACAACTAGATGATCACACATAACGTTAACTCTGATTAGATGATCACACACAATCTCCTTTATGATAGAACGATTAATATACAACATAAGTCCTAGAAATGAAAAAGAGTCTTGGTAGGTAGCTGATCTGTATAAGTCTTGAATTTTAAATGTTTGCAGATAAAGAGTAAAGATCTATCTCGTGTGGACACAAAAAATTATGTGTGGGAATTCTAACAGATCCAGTATTGTTATGGAATGATTCCAGTTTCTGATTTGTTGCTAGCAGAATGTGGCTCCATTTGATTAGTCGGTTCCTATTGCCAGTGTCTATAAGTAGAACCTTCCAAATTTTCTTTAATCACACCCCCAATTATAAAATAAAAAAGTATTGCAACAGAGACAGTTGAATGCAGGTTGTGGTTCGGAGTAGATCAAGATGGGCTGATGTCAATGAACAAACACGGCTTTGAAAAAATATGTAAATGTAGACTTTAGCGCTTAGAGAGTTGCTTCTCATGATGGTGTCACACACCCACCCAAAGCCTAACCAAAGACAACAGAAAGTGTTCTCTATGTTATTTCCTGCATTGCTTAATTTAAAAAATATTTTTATACTTGTGAGTCACAGTGCGTCCTCCTCAGCAGTCGCTAATGTGAGAGACAGCAGCATGACCAGAATAGAAAATAAAATAGAAGAAGACCACGGAAACAGCATTGGGGTTAACAATTGTTGCCGAGTGGGGAAACACATGATTGCATAGCAATACCATGTTAAGATAAACCCTGTCAAATATGATTTTGGTGTCACTTCTTTTGTGTTTTTGAGTCACATAACTAACCTACATTTCACCCCTTCTATAAAAAAATTAAAGCTTTACACAGTTACAGCCATCAATTTCTTTTGGCAACTGCAACATATTTTACGCCTACTGGATTACAAGGGCTGTTCTAAAAGTAATACATCCTATTTTTTATTCCACCCAAATGAATCAGAGAGGATTGCAAATCTTAGGCTTAGTTTCAGCAATCGCGTAACCTTCCAATTTTCTTTAATTATACCCTCAAATTATATAAAAAATATTGCAACAGAGGCAGTTGAACATAGGTTGTGGCCTGAAACAGATCGATATGAGCTGATATCAATGGACAAACACAGCCTGGACAGAAGACCTAGATGTGAATGTAAGTGTTAAGAGGGTTGTTTTCTGTGATGGTACCCCAACCGAAGACCATAGAAAATGCTTTCTATATTATCTCTTACATTGTTTACTTTAAAGAAATTTTATACTTATGAGCCACAGTACACCTCCTCGGCAGGCGCTAATGTGAGAGACAGCAACATGGCCAGAATAGAAGATAAAAGAGAAGAAGATTAAAGAAACAGCTTTGGGGTTGGCAATTGTTGCCGAATGGGTAAGCATGTGATTGCATAGCAATACCATGTCAAAATAAACCCAGTTAAATATGATTTTGGTGCTACTTGTTTTATCTTTTTGATCAATCTGCATGGAATTTCACTATTTTTCTATGAAAAAAAATTAAAGATTTATAAATTTACCGCCATCAATTTCTTTTTGTAACATTTCTTAGGCTTATTGAATTATGAGGGCTGTTCCAAAAGTAATGCTTCCTATTTTTTTTTTTTATTCTGCCCAAATGAATAAGAAGGATTGCAAATCTTGGGTTTAATATAAGCAGCCACGTAACTGTTGCTTCCCTTATATTATCCTTTAGTTCTCACATTCCAGGAGTGATGTTTTTGGTAAAGACAGAAGAATTACTGTTGTTTGGCTCAAAATCTATTTCATTTAACACTTATCATTGGCAAGTTTTTGACCTTGATTTAATAGATTTTTTAGCTTCTTACAACAAGTGGCTTCACTGTATATTATTTTATTTTATTTTTATTTTTTAATCGTTTGAGATGAGGTTTCATAATTGTGTATTCATTTTTTTGCAAGCTGTTATCCTCATCTTCATTGTTATTTGGAGCCCACGATATAGTGGATAGAGGCGTTAAGTCTCTACGGTTCCAGGTGAGCATTGTTTGAAGATAGCTATTTCAATCCTACCCAAAGCAGGCTTGAGGATTTGTTGGCCAAAACGTGGTGAGACAACAACAACAACTATGGAAGGTAGTAATTACTGGAGTTTCAGTTACAAGACTCAGCATTCCTATCCTGTCACGGTTAACTACTTGTAGAAGCCCAGAAGATGAGTTGGTAGAAACATGGTGAAACAACAATTATGAAGATAAAGATAACAGCCTGCAAAAAGATGAATACACAAAGGTGGCTTCATGCCTTATCTGGAGCGATTTCTATAAAAAAAAAATTCATTGTTATGATGACTGAACTTATGCATTCATGATGACCTGAATGATTTATCTCTTTGTTGCAGTAACGGTGTGAGACTCTGAGAAAGCCACCCTTGTCATCGACGTACTATAATACATAGTATAAAATATATAGTACAATAAACAAGTCCGTTTAAAAAAACACATACAATCGCTTGAATCAATTTATAATTCGTGCCTCCTCACTTGAACAAGAAATTTATTTTAAAAAAGACAAATAATAAAAGATACAATGATAAAGGAGACAATGCATACAGGTGCGAATGCGATTAATAAAAAAAATATTTAACACAAAAAAAACTACTCACAGTTTGAGATTTTTACAGAAAAAAACAGTTCTGGATCAAAGCTTTGAACGTTTGTGTATTTTCTTTGCTTCGTTACATTTTTTTTTTTTTTTATAAGCAGACGACATTTTCTTTCAGCATAAAGATCTCTTCTTTTTTTTTGGCTTTGAAAAAACTTACAAAGAAGGATATAAACAATTTTTTTATAAAAAAGTTTTTATTTTCTTCTTGAAATTTGTCGGAAAGTCTATTGAAAATAGTTCTTTCTTTTTTTTTTCAGAAATCTTGCCAGACTGAGGAAGCTTTAAGAAAAACAGTTAAGCATAGCTCTAGGGGAAAAATTGTTAAAAATCTTAAAAGGAAAAATGCTGAAATACCTAGCCTAAAATAGCTAAATATAGCTTTTAATATTCTTTTTTTCTTTGAATTTATATTATGAATTAATTCATTTGAGCTCAAAAAGCCTTTTATTAACTTTCTTTTTAGAGAATACTCTGAAACAATCTTCTTGCTTCATTCTCTTATATATTTTATATCTAAAAATAAATTATTTATTTTTACGATAACTAATTAATACTCTTTAAATAATTTAGTCACACAGACTACAAACTTTCGGATTTTTATCTAAAAGATAAGTTCCCTCAGGGAACTCTATTCTCTTCTTCTTCTCTTCTTCTCTTCTCTATTCTTCTCTATTCTTCTCTTCTCTTCTTCTTCTATCTATCTTCTATTCTTCTCTTATATATATATATATATATATATATATATATATATATATATATATATATATATCTTCTTCTTCTATCTATCTTCTATCTATCTATCTATCTATATCTATCTTTCTTCTATCTTCTTCTATCTTCTTCTATCTATTCTTCTTCTTCTATTCTATCTTCTTCTATTCTATCTATCTATCTATCTATCTTTCTTCTATCTATCTATCTATCTATCTATCTTCTTTCTTCTATCTTCTTCTATTCTTCTTCTTCTTCTTCTATCTATCTTCTATCTATCTTCTTCTTCTATCTTCTTCTTCTATCTTCTTCTATCTATATAAATAAAATGAACTCATTTTTTCCCGTCTGATTTTGACATTAATAGGATTAAAAATCAAGATATTTCATGCAAATATAATATGCACAAACGGCAGAACAATATCTGAGGTGTGTTATAGGCTTATTATTTCTCAAATTCCTCGATAATCTTAGATTTCTATACTTTCTCTGCTGAGAAGTCGCGGCCAAAATCGGTTAAGATCAATAGAAGTGGTAAAATATTTTCTCTCTAATAAATTCCTCCTCCCCCTGCCACCACTTAACACCGTTTGGGGATCGTTCACAAGGAACAGTTGAGAAGAGAACACCGGTTTGGCTTCGTAGTTCTTACATGTGAAGTTATTTAAAATCACTAAACTAAGCTGCAGTACTCTGTGGCGTAGTGGTTAGCGTGCTGGACAATTCACATTATATTTTCACGTTCGCGCCGACCTACCGTAGTCGTTTTTTTTTTTGTTTTTTTTCCTAAACAACTGGAATGGACTTTTCTTGGTGGGCGAACTGTTAACGTTGCAGATGTTTTTTTTTTGTTGTTTTTTTTCACACTTTATTTTCCTACTTTTACTCATGACTCCGGGTTTGATCCTTCCTACTTACCTAGCATAACATTTTTTAAAACTCCCCCCCCCCCGTCCCGGAAACAAACACTCGGGCAACGCCGGGTACCCCCGCTAGTTGAAAATATTCTTCTATATAAATAAAATGAACTCATTTTTTCCCGTCTGATTTTGACATTAATAGGATTAAAAATCAAGATATTTCATGCAAATATAATATGCACAAACGGCAGAACAATATCTGAGGTGTGTTATAGGCTTATTATTTCTCAAATTCCTCGATAATCTTAGATTTCTATACTTTCTCTGCTGAGAAGTCGCGGCCAAAATCGGTTAAGATCAATAGAAGTGGTAAAATATTTTCTCTCTAATAAATTCCTCCTCCCCCTGCCACCACTTAACACCGTTTGGGGATCGTTCACAAGGAACAGTTGAGAAGAGAACACCAGTTTGGCTTCGTAGTTCTTACATGTGAAGTTATTTAAAATCACTAAACTAAGCTGCAGTACTCTGTGGCGTAGTGGTTAGCGTGCTGGACAATTCACATTATATTTTCACGTTCGCGCCGACCTACCGTAGTCGTTTTTTTTGTTTGTTTTTTTTCCTAAACAACTGGAATGGACTTTTCTTGGTGGCCGAACTGTTAACGTTGCAGATGTTTTTTTTTTTTTTGTTTTTTTTTCACACTTTATTTTCCTACTTTTACTCATGACTCCGGGTTTGATCCTTCCTACTTACCTAGCATAACATTTTTTAAAACTCCCCCCCCCCCCGTCCCGGAAACAAACACTCGGGCAACGCCGGGTACCCCCGCTAGTTGAAAATATTCTTCTATATAAATAAAATGAACTCATTTTTTCCCGTCTGATTTTGACATTAATAGGATTAAAAATCAAGATATTTCATGCAAATATAATATGCACAAACGGCAGAACAATATCTGAGGTGTGTTATAGGCTTATTATTTCTCAAATTCCTCGATAATCTTAGATTTCTATACTTTCTCTGCTGAGAAGTCGCGGCCAAAATCGGTTAAGATCAATAGAAGTGGTAAAATATTTTCTCTCTAATAAATTCCTCCTCCCCCTGCCACCACTTAACACCGTTTGGGGATCGTTCACAAGGAACAGTTGAGAAGAGAACACCAGTTTGGCTTCGTAGTTCTTACATGTGAAGTTATTTAAAATCACTAAACTAAGCTGCAGTACTCTGTGGCGTAGTGGTTAGCGTGCTGGACAATTCACATTATATTTTCACGTTCGCGCCGACCTACCGTAGTCGTTTTTTTTGTTTGTTTTTTTTCCTAAACAACTGGAATGGACTTTTCTTGGTGGCCGAACTGTTAACGTTGCAGATGTTTTTTTTTTTTTTGTTTTTTTTTCACACTTTATTTTCCTACTTTTACTCATGACTCCGGGTTTGATCCTTCCTACTTACCTAGCATAACATTTTTTAAAACTCCCCCCCGTCCCGGAAACAAACACTCGGGCAACGCCGGGTACCCCCGCTAGTTGAAAATATTTTTAATATTTTGAATCTTTTCAAAAATATTTTTAAACAAATATTGCAATATTGCAACATTTCAATTCTTAATACTGTTACTCTCTGTCAAAATATTTAATTCTTTATCCAGGTTGATCTCCCGGTAGAAAGTTTTTTTTTTTTTTTTTTTTTTTACAAAAAGATATCAAAAACTCAAATAAATAAATTTTGAAATCAATCGTTTAGTCTTGTTAATGCATTTTTATTTCTTCTCAATATATCGAGTTTACTTAAAAGGAGAGAGAGATTTTAATGAAGAAACATTTTTTTTAAAGTGGCAATGTTCCTTTAGAGGCTAGAAAAAAAACTGAACTAATCCGCTTAGAAATATTTTCTAATCTAACAATATTTGTTTTAATTTTGCTGATCAAGAAAATATCGATGTTTTCTTTGTTTTCATCCAGTGACCCAAAATAGCCACTGAGAAGGCATGAAAAAGATCGTCTGCCGAATTGAAGAACCCCCCCCCAATCACATATTCCTAAAACAAATCTTAAATCTGTTAAAAAAATAAATTTTAAAAACTTTTCTTTTTTTTTTTTTTTTGCTGGGCCCTTCAATTTCGTCTGCCGAATTGAATAACCCCCCAAAATCACATATTTCTCAAACAAATCTTAAATCCGTTAAAAAAATAATTTTTTAAAAGTTTTCTTTTTTTTTTTTTTTTGCTGAGCCCTTCAATTTTAAATGAAATAAGCCATTTCAAATAAATTCTGAAGATATAAAAATATTCAATTATTACGAAAAAACCAACAAAGTTCGCTCATAATATTTAAAAAAAAAAACTGCAAACATGAATCAAAAGAGACCCTTCGAGGGCATTCTAAATGTAATAAGCCATTGTTTATTTTTTATTTAAAAGAAATTTTGAAAACGTTGCATCAGAAGTACAGTATTTAGAAAAATGCTGATGTACAAAAGGTAATTTGTTTTAATGGTACCACTCTTGTAGCTCTTCAACTTTTTAAGTTAAAAAAAGGGAGGCTTTACTTTTGGAATGACTCTCATAGAAAATTTTACATCCGGTTGCAATAAACATGAATATTTTCAAACTTTTCTCTGATCCAATGGCTTTACCAACTGATGGTACAATATCTATGCCATTCTTTGTCAGGAGAGTCTATAGGTAAGACAATACCGACTTGGGAAAAGCAATGTAAAAAAAAAAATTAATTAAACACACACACATACACAAAAGGCATTGAATTAGATGCTTGATCCGTCATTGTGTAAAAATTCTTTCAACTGAACTTTTAAAAAACCCAATAAACAATTTGGATTATTTGGATTCTTCATACTTCTGTTCTCATCTTGGGTGTTATTTTTACAACATTTTGGCCGATGTAACTTCCAACCTTCTCCAAATGCCTCCACATGTGTCTACAAGGACCCATAGCATGATGCATAAAGTACTAGGTAAAATTCAATTGTAAGTTACACTCTTCTGGGGGTTGAAGGTTCAATCCTCAGTTCGGGTGATATGAAGAATACTCTTGAGTGCAGAGCCATTCTTGAAATAGAGGAATGTAGCTGTCCCAAGAAAATAAAATGGCAGCATAAATCTAGTCAGAGAAGCTTTTCCGGATAAAGAATTGATCCAGTTATGATGAGCAGAGTGTAGTGGTCTTTTTGTGTTAAGACAGGAAGCTATAACTGAAGAATTAAAAAAGATTCAGTGTATTTTATAAAACAATTCTGATATCTGATTGATTATTTCTTATCACCCATGGTTATAAATAGAATCACCCAAATCTTTGTGGTCATATCCTGTTAGTTAGCAACAAAATATTGCAACAAACACAATTGCGAATTACTTAAGATTTCTACTCAGTCATGGCTGATGGAATGAGAGTATGCCGCCCCTGTGGATTAAATACAGGGTTCCGTTGGAAATACCATTCAGATTCCAGAATTTGACAGAAAGATTCCAGAGTTTGATAAAATACACTTGCAGAATTCATTGGATGAAACATTGTGAAAATAATTTTCAAGATGAGAACATTAGTTCGAATAATACAGATAATCCAAATTATCAATCCTCATCTCAAAAATTGTTAAGCAGAAAAAAGAAAATGAACCATGACATAAATTGACTTCCAAGGTGAAGAAGAAGCTTATAGGCACATCTTTGTTGCAAAATTCCATGCCTGATGCTTAAATTTTATTTGTTGTGGACAATTCCAATTCTGCTGTTGGCAACTACAACCACTGTCTTGCTTTTCATACCAACTGACGCCTGCTGGGATAAAATATAGTAGTTTTGGATGTGAGCAACTGACTATCGTATTTACTTAGCAATTAAACATTTTTGCCATACACTGATGGATCACGATTTTGCCATTTATATGGATCATCAGTCCTTTAAATTCATACTATGCACTTTGGCAATTTTATTTCTTAGTCTGTAAAGCATGGTGGTGATCGTGGAGGGAGTCAGCCTTTTTTGGCTGCCCATCTTTTTATGAATTATCATTATCATTGCAACCTCCTATTTGGCATAGTGATGAGGCACTCTAGCAGTCGGCCAAAGAATACAGGACGCTGAGTGCTGATTAAGTATTTGATGATTGGTACCCTCTCCGGTGTCCATTTTGATTTAGTAGCAGAAAGCAGCTCTCACAGAGAGGACTTGTATTTTTTGTGCTTTGTTAATAAGTCAACTTAACTTATCAGCGTATAATAAATTGACTTATTAACAGAGCGCAAAAACTACAGGTCCTCTATGTAAGGGCTGCTTTCTGTAAAACTTATTAAAACTTAAAAAGACTTATCAGCGTATATTTATCTCTGTATGTAAGTAAAGAGCAAGAAGGCTCTAAAAGGAGATTAAAGAAAAGAATATTAGGATAAGAAAACTCGAATGCATTTTGGATTAAATAAAAATAGAAGATACAGATGTTAAAAGTTTCTACCGGTCGACCTGAAGAAAAAGTTGCGAGCAGTTAATTTGAAACGTTTCTGTAGAAGGAAAGAATTACCTTTTCAGGAAAATTTGAAATGACGGCCGACTATCTCTTTGACACGGTAAATTTGGGAAAAGGAGTTATAAATAAAAAAAACTAGACAAAATAGGATTAAAAACTCGCTTAATATATGTTGCCATGACATAGACTGACATATTCGGTGGGCTTTTAACAGTATTTTGCATATTTTTATTTTTAACTCCTTTTCCCAAATTTACCGCATCAAAGAGATAGTCGACCGCCATTGTAAATTTGTCAATACATCGGTAAACATTGTATGTTTTTCGAGCTGAATAAGCATGTTACATTGAATAAAAACACTAAAAACATATCCAGTTAGGTAGAAAAGTAACTTATCTTGCCTTTGATAACATTTATTTGTTATACATTTGTTTTTTGACAACTTTTTCGAATCTATGTGTACAGTAATACAAACCCAAAAAGTTTTATATAAGCAAAAGAATGTAGTCTGAAGTCACTTATTTAAAAGAAGAAAATATCAGAGAAGAACCCCTTCATGCATTTTGCATTGAACAGATAAAATAAAAGACCTGAACAGATCAAATAGAAGAGTTAATTTGAAACGTTCCTACAGAGGGAAAGAACTACCATTACAAGAAAAGAAAAAGAAAAACATTTAATCGTTTTGATGGTTTTACACAAGCAAAAGAATTTAGTCAGATGTGACTTATTTAAAAGAAGAAAATATCGAAGGAAAAAAACTGAAAAGAAAAACTTTTGAAGACAGTTTATGAAAGACAATTTTTATTGAATTTTTATTGTATGGTCTTTGTTTACAGTCGTTACTTCAAATAAGACGATATTGTTTGAGGAAGAAAAGTAAGACCGTTTTTCTCCATTTTGATTGTATCGTTTTTCTTCCTTGTTTGTATCACTCAGTGATAATGTATTCGAAGAATTGTCTCTAATATAGAAATTTCCATTTTATTATATATATATATTATATGTTTCTTTATTTTAAATTGTTACTAAACAATTTCAAACAAAGAAGCAAAAGCAACAGTTTCTTTTTAATTGTACGGGAAAATTGTAGTGTACCTGGTTAGCATGGGTGTTATGTGCTTAAAAGAGAGAAAGTCTTAAATTCAAAACCCAACTGACATGAGACACAGACGTGGCGTATGCAAATTGAGCCGTGGTCAGGTTTGGAAATATAAAATATAAGAAGCCTACATTATAAAATATAAGAAGCCTACATTATAAAATATAAGAAGCCTACATTATAAAATATAAGAAGCCTACATTTGAGTTTTTTTTTTCTTTTTCGGCTCGATGCGGTGGAGTGGAACTTTTGTCAGTGAACTTTCCGAACATAGAAAATAATTTTTTTTTTTTTCTTCAACTTAAAACATTCAACATTTAGAAGCTATTCTGGCTTTTTATTACCTTTTGCTGATGGAGGGCAAACTTTTTGATGTCCAGTTGATGTTAGAATTTAGTGGTGCTGCAGCTGATATGCCCATTATTGAGTTGATCGAAAATGTGGAATTTGTGTGTGAGCTTTGCACTATGAAGAATGTCAAGCGCACACTGCCATTAAAATTGTGAGGTGGAGCTCTGGCCATCTAAAGGCAACTTAGTCCAGAGCAAAAAGCAGATGCAGAACAGATCAAGCAGGCCCTTATAACCACATATGCAACTGATGCATTTAATGCATATGACCAGTTTGTCCCTTGACAACTTCACCCTGATGAGACGGTGGATGAGTTTTTTGCTGAGCTGCGGCGCCTAGCCTGGGTGGTTGGGAGACTGTTGCCCGAATGTTGGTTGATGTGCGCATTCATTTCTGGACTACTGCAATATGTCAGACATATATTATGTGTTTCATCCAAGATGGAAATGATGAGTGTGGAACAACTGTTAACCCGAAAGAAAGCTTCCACTACCTCCACCAGATGAACACTTTCAGAATCAAAAGTGCATAATGACGGTAAAAAATTTGCTTGCTACAGGTGTGGTGGTCCCAACCACTTGGCAAAGAACTGCTTACAGAATCGCCAATCGGTTGGACAGTCGGATGCGCGAGGTCCATTGCAAGATATATTGCTTCTGATGCCTTGGACATATAGCATCGCAGTGCCAGGGAAAAATGCAGAAGGAGAGGAGGCATTAGCATTAATTTCCTCCCCAACAAACTGAACACTAAGAAGCTCCCCTCTATGAAAGTATGTGTAGATGGGCGAGAGTGTACGGCATTGATCGATTCTAGGTGTTTGCAGACTCTAGTGAGTAAAGCTGTGTGTCACTTTTGGAAGTGGAAGTCAGCAGGAGTGTTACATGATAAGGGCTGTCCCCTGTTCATGTAAGTATAAAAATAGAGAGATTAGTTAAAATGGAAATAAGAGAAAGCAGAAATCGAACCCTGGACATAAGTTTTAAAGAACAATAGGTTTAAATGGAATGTCCAGTAAAATGTTAATTCGGATGAAATAAATAATAAATAAACTATTCAATTGTTAAAAGAATGTGGATAATAAAATATGAGTTAAATAAATTAGATATGTAGGTTAAATTCCTTTGTGGAAACAAACAAGGAAAATAGGTTATTGGGAAATCAATGTCGAAAACGTGCAAAGTCGCGCATGTTGAGACACGTGAATTTTGCTCACGTGGCCGGGATGCATGGAGTTCTCAATATAGCAGGTGCGAGTTAGTTGGTGGAGAGACAGTCAGAGAGACAGAGGAGAGACAGTCAGGGGAGACAGACAGGCGGACGTCTGAAGCGAGACGTCACTTCAGAAACTAAGATGTGAAACTTTGAGTTCTTAATGAGGAAATCCCGACCGGTCGTATTAAATAAATTCACCATGTGTTTTGGATAAAGCTCATCTTTGTGTTTGTGATTTCTACAAAAAGGTAAATTGTATTGTTATAATATGTCTGTGTTATAAAATGTCATTACAACAACATCTCTCTCTCTCTAAGATACAACATCATATTTAATAAGACAAGAACTCTCACTAAGACTCATATCATTACTAATAAGAACTCACGTAACATACGCGCACAAGTGGTATAGTCTAATACTAATAATAATAACTATATAACAACTCGCAATTTGGTGTTCGTGAACCTTTTGCATCAGCGATGCAGAAACCGAACCTGGGGTCTATACCACGAAAAAAAAAAAAAAGAAAATAAGAAACACAACGTTTTAAAGGGGTCCAACATAATTTAAAAAAATAAATAAATAATACCACGGAAAAAGAAAAAAAAAATTACACGATCACAGAATTCGAAAAAGAAAAAGAAACACAACGTTTTAAAGGGGTCGAACATAATTTAAAAAAATAAATAAATAATACCACGGAAAAAGAAAAAATCACACGATCACAGAATTCGAAAAAGAAAAAGAAACACAACGTTTTAAAGGGGTCCAACATAATTTTAAAAAAACAAATAAATAATACCACGGAAAAAGAAAAATTACACGATCACAGAAATGCGAAAAAAAAAATGATGAAAAAAAAAATTTGAACATACACGCACACAGAGAACAAAAGATACAAGAAATATTAAAAAGAAAAAGAAGAAAAGGCCGATATGCCGTAAAAAAGAAATTCGTAGTAATGGAAAAAAAATAGTAAACAAGTCACCAAACGTAATTCATTGATAAATGAATTGGCCTGTTAAAAAAACACACACACACACACATACACGCGAATGCAGAGATTGTGTAATCTATTATTGTTTTGAAAGTGTCATTAGAAAATGTGTGTCAATATGAAATCGTTTGGACGAATTGTTGAATTAAATCTGTCAATCAAAACAGGAATTTTTCAAAGGTCGCGTATACTTTCTTAAACAGCGTTTAAATTGTTTGGAAATGCATTTTGTGTTCATAGTGAACTTTTCGGCTTTTGCGTGTTCATTTATTTTGTTTTTGAAAAAAAAAGGGACAATTGTTTTGGACAGACTGTTGAATTGTTCTTTGTTACAGATGATTTTTTTTTTTTTTTTGTTGTTAAAAAAAAAAAGTTATAACTGTTGCAAAATGTTTAAATGTATTAAGGTATTTTTTTTTTTTTTTTTGAAAATGTTTTTATGATGTTGAACAAATATTGTAAATTGTCTTATGTATGTAATGTTATGATTTTCACAGCAAGAATTCAAAGTTATCCGTAAATATACATTAGATTAAAATGATCTAGTAGAAAATAAGTTAAGACGTATGGTTGGCTTACAGATAAAGTTAGAATTTTAGAAGGGGGACAAGAATTAAAATTACGTAAACGGGCATTTGGAGAGATTTTAGATGTGATACGCCGTAAGAAAGATGTTTTGTTTTAGCATTTGGTTTTGTTGTTTTTTTTTAGAGATCCTAAAATTTTTTCTCCAAGAAAAGTGACTTGGTAGGGATTGATAAGCACAAGAAGTGCCCCTATACGAAAAATTTGGGAACCTGGTTAATTAAGTGCTTAAAATAAGCTGGTTGCACGTAGACGACTCCAAGCAAAGTAGTAAATAAGTCTTGGCTTAGTTAATAAACAGGCGTTGGAAAGAATACGAAAATTCTTAAGGGGACCAGTAAACCGATGAGAGGTAGTCCCGAGGCAATCACATATAGCTTAATGAAGTAAGAGACAGGCAAAAATATGCCGTAGATTACGTAAGAAAGATATAACCTTGTATTTTTTTTTAGAGACGCATGAATGTGGGATATATCTGCTGGATCTTGGAAGCCCTGGTGAGAGAAAAGAAAAATCACAAAAAACAAAACGGGCAATTAGATAGAATTTAGGCGCAATTACGGTGTTGGGCGCGAAACGTGTTAGTTAGTTAGGGGTGATATTTCTAAATCCTCGTCGAAGTTTCAAAAATCCAAGCAAGGAAATCCGAGTGAATCCGTATGAGAGAAAAAAAAGGTATATCTTAAACTTCTGAAGCCAACCACAAAGATTTAAGTATATGAGCTTTGGTATGTCCCGTATGAGATAGTTATAGAATAAAAAAAAAAAACAAAGTCATACTTAATAAGACTAACCATGCGGAAAGAGAGATCAGAGCACTTTTGAGACGAAGGAAGTCGTCCATTTCGAGAAAGGTGAAAACCTCTAGTCTGCGGCATATGGGTGGCTGGAAAATAGCTGATGTGAATTATAGGAATACCCTACACCCAAAAAGTAAATGCCACAAAGATCAGAAAGGTTCTGATCTTATAAAAAAAATAAATAATTGTGAAATCGGCCGTGAAGGGCTGACTAAAAGAGATTTTTTTTTGTGTTTTTTAGCCTGATCTTTCTAGCCGTGTGGTTGTGTAGATGTAAAAATAAAAATAAAAAAATGTACTAAAGTTAAAAATGCATACATTTTTTTTTGTGAAATATGGAAGGGAGGGATGTTACATGATAAGGGCTGTCCCCTGTTCATGTAAGTATAAAAATAGAGAGATTAGTTAAAATGGAAATAAGAGAAAGCAGAAATCGAACCCTGGACATAAGTTTTAAAGAACAATAGGTTTAAATGGAATGTCCAGTAAAATGTTAATTCGGATGAAATAAATAATAAATAAACTATTCAATTGTTAAAAGAATGTGGATAATAAAATATGAGTTAAATAAATTAGATATGTAGGTTAAATTCCTTTGTGGAAACAAACAAGGAAAATAGGTTATTGGGAAATCAATGTCGAAAACGTGCAAAGTCGCGCATGTTGAGACACGTGAATTTTGCTCACGTGGCCGGGATGCATGGAGTTCTCAATATAGCAGGTGCGAGTTAGTTGGTGGAGAGACAGTCAGAGAGACAGAGGAGAGACAGTCAGGGGAGACAGACAGGCGGACGTCTGAAGCGAGACGTCACTTCAGAAACTAAGATGTGAAACTTTGAGTTCTTAATGAGGAAATCCCGACCGGTCGTATTAAATAAATTCACCATGTGTTTTGGATAAAGCTCATCTTTGTGTTTGTGATTTCTACAAAAAGGTAAATTGTATTGTTATAATATGTCTGTGTTATAAAATGTCATTACAACAACATCTCTCTCTCTCTAAGATACAACATCATATTTAATAAGACAAGAACTCTCACTAAGACTCATATCATTACTAATAAGAACTCTCACAAGAAAAAGCATCACTTATAATAGTCTCTCTCTAAGACTCTTTAATGAAACAACTATATAACAGGAGTACTAACAGCTGACGGAATGACATTGAATTGCCAAGGACACGGCAGAATAAATGTAGAGGTTGGCCAAGTTCCAGCAGTCGACATTGAGGCATTGCTCATAGATAAACAGCTGTTGGGCTTTGATCTACTATAGGGGATTGGTGCGATTAAGAAATTCGGGGAAGTTTGTTTCACAGAATAGGCAGAGCACATTTCAGGGGCCTAAACAGATGTAAGATGTGCTGCCATCTTGATCGATGAGCCAGATTTTAGCGTAACATGATTGCATTAACAAGGGATGGACTGCATCATGGAAACGGGCAAACAGTTACTCTCCCGTAATTGATTAACAGTGTGCAAGAATACACAGCGCCTTGTCATGCCAGGATTCTTATGAGAACGAGATTCAACAGTGGCAGCAGGATGGATGGCTGGTGCCATGTTCGGAAGAAGAACTTGGCCCATCCAAGGGTCTAATTCCTTTAATGGCGATCGTACAGGAATAGAAGCAAAAGGTATGTCCAGTGCTTGAATACTGGGAATTGAATAAGTTTGTAGATGCTTTCACTGCCAATGCAGAAGTGTGTGTGCAGAAACTAAGAGAGGGATGGCGACAAGGAGTTAATATGTCATTTATGGATTTGTGGAATGCATATCTACAAATCCATGTCGACAAGGTGCTATGGCCATTTCAAACAGTTATTTTCATGGGCCAGTGCATCTGTCTTATACGGTTGGGATTTGGACTGAATGTGGCTCTGTGGGAAACTCGTTAGTCACTTCCTCATATGTAGATGGCTCTGGGTAGCAGTTGTATTCATCAAGTGCCTAGTAACTGAAACAATAAAGAGCTGGGATAACAGAATTGAGGACAAGTCTCTCTGGCAGAAACTGTAAGCAAAGTATAGAATCGGATCCCATTGGAGGAGACTGATGTATGGATGGCAAAGAAATTACAGTGAGTAGATGCAAGTTGCATAGTCACAGGAGTGGCCCTGGAAAGAATGGAACAGTCATTTAGGATGCATACTGGCTCCATCCAACTAATGATGCTCAGCACATCAATCTAGCTGAACTCGATGCGGCACTCAAAGGAGTCAATTTGGCCCTTCAGTGGAAAGCGACAGTGTTACACTTGGTCACAGATTTGGCATGTGTGCATCAGTGGATTTGACTGAAAAAGCATGTATGAACATGAGAGCAGCTGATGAGATGCTCATCAGGCGACAGTAAGGAATCCTGCAATCATTGGCGAAAGAATATGGATTGACCATAGATGTAAAACTCATGGAGTCCTGTCAGAACCACACAGATAGTCTCACCAGTGGATGGATCTACTCAAGGAAGGAAGAGAGCCGGTACTCGGGAGTTGCACAACAGTAGGATGACTGGATGGGAACCAGATGGCTGACATCCATCATCGAAGTGAATCAAAGTCATCCAGACATGAAACGAACTTTATATTTTGCCAGAGTAGTTGACCTACAGGTGTCCAAAGAAACTGCTAAATCTATTGTGAAAGCCTGTCGATCAATAGATCAAGTACCTGTTCACTGGAAAAAGTAAAATTCAGCGTGGACATAATCCACCACAATTGTGAAAATTTTTAACTATCATCGACTGTGGCCCCTTTGCAATATGGCGGCCACTGTATCGGACAGATGCGATCACCATTATCCAACAGTTGGAGAATATTTTCCTTGAGCCGATGGAAATACCAACTGACAACACCACTACTTTTACCAGTAAAGAGTTTGGTGAATTTGAAAAAAATTGGGATATACATCTGCGGTTTAGATATGCCTACTCACCCAGTGGAAACGAGATTGTAGAACAGAGCCATAGAACCATTAAGACCATCTCAGCCAGAAAGAGTTGTTCGATATTGGAAGCGCAATGTCATCCCAACCAGCTGACATACTACATAAATATCATGTTCGGATCAAAGGTGTTAAAGCTAACCCACTGCCCAAACTAGAAGTGACTGGAGGGAATACGAAAGAGGAGACATCATTAGGATTAAAAATCCGCGTGGCAGGTGCATGCAGTGGACTGGTGGATACATTATATATATCCCCCAGTCGTACAAAATATGAGAAATTAATTACATTGAGAAAGAGACGAACTACGTGTTAAATTGAATTAAACGAACTAGGGATTTATTTCGTGAAGAAACAAGTGAAAGAAAAGGGTACAACACGTGTTCATGTCCGCGTTCGTCTCTCGCTGTTTACTGGTGAGAAGGAGAAAGTCTATTGTTGTGGAGAGAGAAAGAAAGAAAGTCAATCCAGTTTGGTGTGTGTCTCTCACTATTAGCTGGTGAAGAGGAAAGTCTGTTATAGTATAGAGAGAGAATGGAAAAAGTCAATCCAGGCCATGGAGATAGAAAACGTATAAAGTGTACATACTGTCTGTTAGCTTGTGCCTCATACATAGTCGCAGGGGATGTGACGTGCGCGAGCGTGCGCCTCCCTTTTAGGAGGCGGCTGGTTACCCAAACCTCTCAGCTCGAGATCTGGTCTGAAAAAGGGCTGGAAACAGCTTGTCTCTTACTTTTATAATTGTTTCTGGTGGTCTTTTGCGCATGTGTGGATTTCCTTTGAAAGGGAAGTGACGTCGTCCATCTGTGCGTACATGTGCGTACGTTAGCGTGTGTGTGTATACACATGAATGTGAGTGTATGTACGCGAATGTGAATATATGTGTGTGTGTGGACGTGTGCGCGTATGTTTCTGTGTGCGTATGTATGTGACAAGTAATATAGCTTAAGATGTGAACGCGTGTTTTTGTGTGAGACTAAAAAAGGCTCCCACAATACTCTCCTTCCTAGGAAAGAAAAAATATGCAGTGTATATATATATATATTTTTTTTTAAGTAATGTTTTCGGCAATTGACTTTTCGTCCTGTTTCTTTTTTGCTGTTGGTGTGGTTGTTTAAAAAACGTCAAAAACGGAGTGTGTTCGTAAAAAAAATATTTACTTACGCGTGGAAAAAAGCGTTTACTCTTTATTTTTTTAGGCTGACATTTGTTTGTTTGTATTTTTTGTTGTGTGCTGACATGTGCAACGAGTTGCTTGGACCGTGAAGTGAATTGTTCGTTTGGAAGGACAATTTTTGTTTCGTGTTGACATTGTGTGTCAAGTTGACACTGTCTTCGCAAATAACTTTGCGATAGTGTGTGTACATTGTTTGTACAGGCGTTTGTTGTGCATTCGTCCGTGTTGAACATGTTTCCAGTTGCCGTTGTCATCGCATATGAGTCTGCGGTAGTGTGTGTACATTGTCTGTACGAGCGTTTGTTGTGCATTCGTTTGTGTTGAATGAGTTTCGAGTTGCCATTGTCTTCGCATGTGAGTCTGTGGTAGTGTGTGTACATTGTCTGTACAGGCGTTTGTTGTGCATTCATTCGTGTTGAATGGATTTCCAGTTGCCGGTGTCAACAAAACTTCCAGTTGTGAGTTTATCTGTGTCCGTGGTGCATCTCAACCCATTGTTAATTCAGCTTCTTTCTATGTGTTGATAGAGATGTCCTGTAATTATTTCTTTGTTGTTGCATCTGCTGTGCAGGAGAGAATTGCATAGGCCTATGTGATTTTGCTCCTCGCGTTTGTAGAAGGGTAACGTTAGGAAACCGTGAAAATGTTTGTTGAGCTCGAATTTTTTAAAAAATTCGGTATGAAGTTGACAGCTCTGTGTTTATTTTTCTGCCGAGTCTGACAAGGGGTTTCGTCATTGTAGTTTGTTGAGGTTTTTGTCGGTAGAAGTTCACTTGTTTTTCTTTGTTGAAAAGTTCGTTTTTTTCTTTATCAAATAAAATGTGCGTCTCGCTCCAAACAATTCCTTTCAAAAAAAAAGTAGGTTCACCATGCGTGCTCGTTTCACATCAGTCGGGCGCCAGTTTGTTGTGGGACTTGTGGTTTAGAATGAAATGTGTGTTCATCTCACATTCGGGTGCCACCATTTTGTAGCTGTCTAGTGTATAGAAGGAAATGTGTGTTCATCATCACGTCGCGGTCACCAAATTGTAGTGGACTGGTGGATATATTATACATCCACCAGTCGTGCAAAATATGGTGACCGCTACGTGATGATGAACACACATTTCCTTCTATACACTAGACAGCTACAAAATGGTGGCACCCGAACGTGAGATGAACACACATTTCATTCTAAACCACAAGTCCCACAAAAAACTGGCGCCCGACTGATGTGAAACGAACACGCATGGTGAACCTACTTTTTTTTTGTGTGCACATATGTATATGACAAGTAATATAGCTTGAAATGTGAACACGTGTTTTTGTGTGAGACTAGAAAAGGCTCACACATACATAACAAAATATAACACGGGTCACGTTACTGAAGTGATCAGCCTGCAGTCTGTGAAAGTTGATGGGTTAGGGTTAGGTTTAGGGTTAAAGACCTTCAACCAGTAATGCAGACAAACTTATCAAGTGACGAAAGTGATTCTGAGAATAATGAACAGTTAATCTATTTGGATTCAGATCCACTTGACAGTGATTCCAATGCTAGTAATCTCCCAACTGATAAGGTGCCTATTGAAAGCCGACCTGCAGACGAGTGTATGCAGGAGAGTGAGGCCAGCATCATTCCTCTTCAAAGAAGTACCTAACAAAGACAGATACTACCTCCCTGTCCTGTTTGTAATCATGAGATCAGGAGTGAGTGTAGGGAAAATTGTAACGTACATGGTTAGCGAGGATATCATGTGCTTAAAAGAGAGAAAGCCTTAAATTCGAAACCCGACTGACACGAGACACAAACGTGTCATATTCAAATTGAGCCATGGTTGGGTTTGGAAATATAAAATATAAAAAGCCAGCATTTCTTATTGAAATGGGGATGAGTTTTCTTTTTTGTCAGCTCGACGTGAAAAATTGTAGTGTACCTGGTTAGCATGGGTGTTATGTGCTTAAAAGAGAGAAAGTCTTAAATTCAAAACCCAACTGACATGAGACACAAACGTGCCGTATGCAAATTGAGCCGTGGTCAGGTTTGGAAATATAAAATATAAGAAGCCTACATTATAAAATATAAGAAGCCTACATTATAAAATATAAGAAGCCTACATTATAAAATATAAGAAGCCTACATTATAAAATATAAGAAGCCTACATTATAAAATATAAGAAACCTACATTTGAGTTTTTTTTTTTTTTCTTTTTTGGCTCGATGCGGTGGAGTGGAACTTTTGTCAGTGAACTTGGCGAACGTAGAAAATAATTCTTTTTTTCCTCAACTTAAAACATTCAACGCTTATATTTATAAAATTGGACTTAATTATTTGCAGTTTATTTACTTCTTTTTTATTGCTCTTTGTTGTTCCATGCTTTTTCTTTTTTTTTTGTCCAATTTATTGTTATCTAAAGACAAATTTTGGTAATGACCTCAAAGTTCTTGGTAAACCATCCCTTAAGTAATCCAATTTACCAAATTGTCACTACAACATTTGCCATTGATTACTGTACATTCATTAACCCTTATCCTCGAGTGACCTCCGGGCCTTGAAAAGTTGTGACTCTTTTGTAAAAAAAAAAAAAATCTTGTTACTACTAAGGCAGACGATAAAGCTTGACATTTGAACTTCATTGCCCAATTTTTCAGCGACATATGACACATATCTTGTCCACAGAATACTGCAGCAGATGCATTATTTTATTTCCTCATCAGTGTTATTTCTACTTGTAAAGTATAGAAGACGTTCTACAGTTAATTGCTGAGTTCCATTTCCATCTTTCATTTGTTCTATATAGTCCTAAGGGGGAGATAACTCAACCGTACTGAATGTAGCAGGGACAGATAACTCCTGTGTACTTTTTTACCTAAATATGTGCTACACAATCTCCCCTATACGTAGCCACAGGATGAATTGCCGTGGTCATCTTTATGTGCACCAGAGGACTCATGTATTTTTTCAAACACTAACATGGGTGCCCGGCGTTGCCCGGGTGTTTGGAGGTGTGTATTGAGTAAAAACAAAAAAAAAAGTGGTAGTAGGAAGGCAGGCTCGAACCCGTACCACAAAGGAGAAAAAAACCTAATGTCTTTGCTGTTACGACCACCGCCAAACCGGAAGTGACGTAGGTTTAAATTAAGGTTAGACAATCGAAAAGAGGGGATGACTTTCGAAAATATTGTTGAAAAAAGCGACCCCTTCCTGTATAAAACTGCTCAGTGAAGAAATTAATGTTTTAGCCAATTTTTTGGTATTTGTCGTCTGAAGGGTCGAGCTTCAAAACGATACTGATCTTGCGAAAATCTGTTGCCTCTGTCGAAAGTTTTAGGCAGATATGCAAACATACATACATACATTTATATACATTTAAAATTTTCAACCCAAACTGATTAAAAAGCTTGCCCTATCTCTGAATACCCTTTATGTAAAATTTCAAATGTTTAGACCAGAAATTGTCTGAGTAATTTGGTAGAGACCGCAGAGGTCAAATTTTTTTAACTTTGACCCCTATTATGACTCCTTAACATTTATTGTTTCGGGCTCAAATCAAGTTATTAAGTTAGATCCATGTCCAAGGAACCTGTATCTAAAATTTCAATTGTTTATACCCAAAATTGGCAGAGTTTGGTAGAGTTTTCAAAGGTCAAATCGTTGAACTTTGGCCCCTTAACAGTCAAATTTCTGGCCGAAAACGGATTACAAAGATTTTCCCAAATCTCAATACCCTGTATATCAAATTTCGAGTCTGCAGACTGAAAATTGACAGAGTTATTGCGTAAGGAAATGTATACAGACAGACACACTGACAGACAGACACTTTCACTTTTATAGATATACTAGCATGGGTGCAAAGGTGTCAATATTCCTACAGTTGCAAAGTGAAATTTCTTCAATGTTTTTATTAGTTAAGAAACTCCCTTCATTAATCTCTTTTTTCTATTTTTGAACTATTAGAACTTATTATAGTTTTCACTAAGCTACACTTGTAGCTCTTCTAGACATCCTTAATAATCTATTTCACTCCTAATGATACTATCACTAGATATCGCATCCCTATCATGGTACCTAGCACCTTCTCCATTCTTCTGATGAGAAGTATTAGGCTTCGAAATGCCATAGCATAAAAAGTCCCCATTTACCCAGCATCCCTAAATAAATGTGCACCCTGTTGAATAAATGAATAATTTATTTACCTTTCTTTAACTTCCACACATATATATATATATATATATATATATATATATATATATATATATATATATATATATATATATAAAAAATTTATTTAATTTATTTCGAAAACTAAAGAGTTTTTGAAGATAATTCATGGCCTGAAGACGTAATCTCCCTTAGCACGGGGGATTACAGAAACATGTATGCACATGTGTGGCCATTAATGTTTGTATAAATAAATTTAATATACCTGCTCTGTTTACTCATTGAGCACTTTTTGGTAGACACATGTTGTTTCATTGGATCTACCTCTAGGAAACTAAACTCTATTGCCATAATATATATGTGTGTGTGTGTGTGTGTGTGTGTGTGTGTGTGTGTGTGTGTGTGTGTGTGAACTATGCTATTCAGGGCATGACATTGTCAAATTCTTGTGCTCTTTGTCAGATAACTATACCTAGAACTATTACTGCTAATTGAATGTGTAATTTTTGCTATTTAGTTTAATGTTACCCTTTTTTTCTTTTTCTTTTCTTTACAGCAAAACACAAATATTTTTATGAATTGAATATTCCCTTTTGTCCTATTTCAACTTGCCTGTTTGCTAAAACTTATTCTTTTAAACTGCTACCTTCAACAGAGAATCGTTTGTGTTCACCATCTATAAACCTAAGCAGGGGTAATGTAGTAGTCACATTTTCTGACAAATTATTTTTTTGTATTACAAACAAATAAACCTTTTCAGAGTTATTAGCCCATTGATTAATGAGATTGCTTTGTACAGGGATACCTTTTTGTTGGATGACTTGTTCCCATAAAAAATGAGTCCATTTCCAACTCAAAGTCGAATGGAATAATTTGCTGTAATAACTCTGTTCTAACCCTGCCAAAATAAAGTTTCATTATGTAACACTAAAATATTCTTTCTGTTTCTATATCCTTTCAAAAAGATCTTTCTTCGACAGCTTGCAAAGATGGAGTCAGTGAAACCTTGTTCACTTCTGGTAATCTATATATGGCTGGTTCCTTTAGGGATTGCCTTTCCAACAGATACCACCATTATATAACAAAATAAATGAATAATTTTATTATGTGTTTTAATGTGGAAGAGTTCTCAAAATTCCAGGGGAGATAACTGCAATAGATCTTTTTAACAAAACTGACTTATCTTCCCTTGCTTTCAATTAAAATCCGCCATTTCAAAATACAGAATGTCAGATGATTCTTCTGGATGATTTTTTTTGTAAAAATTAGATTTATCGGATCATTTTTTAGATGTAGATATATATTTTTTTACAAGGGAGTCAACACTTATCAAGGCTCAAAGGTCATTCGAGGATAAGGGTCAATTAATGTAAGGTAGTAGTTTAGTAATCGTTAATGGTATACATTGGATAGAATTTGAATTATTTAAAGGGACGGATCTGCAAGAACTTATTTACATTAGACTTGAACGCTACCATATTGTAATCTGCTGGGAAATAGACTAATAGAAAGTGTTCTACATGCAGACAGTTCTAGGAAAGAAGTTTTGTTCATGGAATCTGCCTTTAGATTTAGGTACAGACAGAGAGTGGGGAAAATTGTTGATAGTGGATATAAATAGTGGAGTGTTTTTTGTGAAAGTTTGGTAAGGGGGAACCATTGATTATAGTTCAAATGAGCACTTGCCATGAAAATAATGATAGAGCAGGGAAAGAGGTTGCAAGGAAGAGAAAAGGTCATCACCTACTAGGTTTCAAAGCTGGTTTTGAACTCGATCAAGGCAAGATAGGGCACATCAAGCAACTCCGGCCCAGATGTGGCAACAGTATTCCATTTTAGGATGTACTTGGCTCTTATATAGATAGAGGATTGCATCGACAGTGAGATACCTACAGGAGCAGTAGAATGATCCAACTATTTTTCCAGCAATTTTGGCAACAGATTTGATATATGTGTTCCATTTCAGATCAGAAGTGAAAGTCAGTTCCAGAAGCTTGTCAAGACATAAAGCTTCTCGAAGATAAAAGACCGCCGCGCTATTTTTAAAATTTATTTTGGTGCTAAAATGTTATTTCTCTATTTTGACTTAATTTTGTCTAATATATTTTATTTCAGTCAGCCGTTAAATGCGAAAATATTCTAGACCCCCCCCCCCCGAGAAGAAAAAAGAAAACAAAATTGTTTTTAGGATTTACTACTTAACTTTTTCTTTATAAATATAAACAAACTCCTCTCCCAACCAGACTGCCACAAGGACAAACTCAAAAGCGAGTCAATGAATGAAAAGCCGTCGACCACACTAGAAGTGTCTTTTGAATAAGAAATGTTTAAGGAATATGTCAACACGTAAAAGTCTGTCGTGGTATTTTTTAAATTTATTTTGGTGCAAAAAATCCTTGTTATAATTCTTTGGAGGTGTTTCCTGGATAAGAAAAAGCTTAATACTGTAAGCTGAAATTACAGTAATGTATTTTATTTCATTCATAAACATGGGAGGGGAATTTATCTTCAAATATCTTTAATTTTGAATTAGAACCACGGACTTATACTAAGTAAATATTAATAATGTCCTTTAACCCCCCCCCTATTTTTTATGGAGAGTAGACAACGCATTGTGGATGCGTTATCGGCAGCTCGCGGTACTCTCGCTTCTCCTTTTTAGTCCCTCAGTCCTCATTTCGAATGAGTGATTTTTCTGACAAAGGGTGAGTAAAAAGCTGATTTCCAGGTCGGCAGTACTTCGTGAACAGTAGCCTGAGATGTCGGAAATCTTCTGTTTCTATGCCTATCCTTGTGGCCATGTCATTAGTAAGGGTGCTGGATTTAAACGTTTCATCTGGGCTGACGTTATCCGCCTGATAGTCAGGGACCCGAACCTTGGATTAACCACTAAGGAGCAGGTGCAAAATACTGGGGATGCTGTATTGCCATCTGATGAATGGATTCTGGACCATGCAGTAGTTTCTGGTGGGGCCTCTCCATGCCATACTAGTGGGTAATTGTTACGTCTTTACCATATCATGTGCTACAAAAAAAAAAAATTCTTATCTTTTTCTCTCTTGCTTTCCCTCTCTTTCCTGCTCCAACCAAGTCTGCCGAACTGTTCCACAAATCCCAAATCCTCAACATGAAATATCTCCAGAAAATAAACACAAATAAACCTAGAACCCCATCTTCCAATGTAGACCCCAACTACCAGGTCTCCTTCTCCAACATCAGGGGTCTACGTTCCAACCTTCTAGAGGTTGAAACCCAATTAGAAGAGACGAAACCGACATATTCTTTCTAAGTGAAAGTGGAACAGGGCCGACCACCTCCCTAAACGAATTCATAATTAAAGGATACTCTAACTTAACATCTAAATCTGACCCCCAAGATCGCCATGGGCATGGAATATGTGCCTACATTAAAGATGGTTTCCCATGTTGTAGGAATATCTCCAGTGAAGACCCTAATTTACCTTATATGTGCTTCCAGGTTGCACTTGCTTACACCACTGCATTTATATTTGCCCTCTATCGCCCCCACAACAGCGGAGTTACTATCTTTAAGGGCATATCTGAGAAAATTGACCACATCATGTCTGCTCATCCTTCGGCTAACATCCACATTTGTGGTGACTTCAATATCCACAATGTGGAATGGCTGACCCACTCGAACAAGACAGATGATGAGGGGAGGTTCTGTCATGATTTCTCCATTGCTTATGGCCTCACTCAGATTGTTCACGAGCCTACCTGTGTGCCCGACAATGACGGCCAGTATGCGAGTCTCCTAGACCTTTTTCTCACAACTTGCCCTGAACTATGTTCAGTTTCCATTCTGTCTCCTCTTGGATCTTCCGACCACTCTGTTGTATCAATTAAGATAAAAATGAAATGTAATAAGTCCTCAGACGTACCTTTCCATCGAACAGTATATCGATACACTATGTCTGACTGGGATAGCTTCTGTACATTTATATCGGATCTACCTCTGTGTTTCATGTTTAAAAAGGATGTGTCTTCTATAGTATCAGACCTGATGGAATGGTTAATTGTAGGTATAGACCGTTTCATACCCTCAAAAAAGTTCCAGCAAAAACCTAACAGCCAACCCTGGTTCTCTCCAGAATATGCTGCTGCCATCGCGCACAGAAATCACTTTTTCCATAGCTACCAACGTAATAGATGCACTATGACTAGAGCTGTTTTCAGGAATGCCAGCAATTACTGTAAAAGAGTAATAAAAAATGCAAGACAGCTATATGCTCAGTCTGTTAAATCCAAAGTTGCTGAGCAGCGGCTTGGTTCCCACCAGTTTTGGCAAATAACAAATAGGATCCTGAACAGAAGTGTGTGTTCTATCCCAACCATCATCAATGGACCTGAGGTCATCTCATCAGCATCAGACAAGACCAAACTATTTGCCAAGAACTTTGCAGCTAATTCTACCCTACATGATGAAGGCTATCACCTCTCCATATTTCCTCCTATAACAGACAACACGCTATGCAACATACAAATATCTATGCGTGAGGTCGCTAAGCTAATCAAGACCCTTGATTCTAGTAAAACAACTGGCCCTGACGGCATTCCGATTATAATGCTGAAAAAGCTTCAACACGAACTTGCCCCCATACTTACAAAACTCTTTAAGCGTTGCCTTAAAGAGAAGCGCTTCCCAACACCCTGAAAAACCTCATCAGTATGCCCTGTATTTAAGAATTCAGGTGATAAGTCGTTCCTCTCTCAGTACAGACCAATAAATCTCCTGTGTGGCAAGAGTAAGTTGCTGGAATCCATATTAAATAGAGAAGTAGTCAACCACCTCAGCAGAAATAATCTTCTTAGTGACATCCAATATGGTTTCCGTTCTGCTAGATCTATCACAGATGTGCTAACGGTTATATCTCATAGGATTAGTGAATCTCTTGACAAAGGCTTCCACTCTAGGGCAATTGCTCTTGATATATCAAAAGCCTTCGATAAAGTATGGCATAAGGGCCTACTTCACAAGATTTCCAACTACGGTATAACTGGAAATGTTTTCTCGATCATTAAATCATTTCTCTCTGATAGGCTCATAAGAGTAGTAGTTGATGGGCAGAAATCAGAGGCCCTCAATATTAATGCTGGAACCCCTCAGGGGACCATCCTGGGCCCAACTCTCTTCCTGATCTACATCAATGATCTCGCAAAACACATACTTAAATCATTTGTTGACATCTATGCTGATGACACGACCATCTATGGCAACACATCTAAGGCCATAAATGACAAAGTTCTCTCTAATTCTCTCTCCTCTGATCTTGAGCACATGGTACACTGGGGAAAGAGGTGGCTGGTTACTTTTAATGCATTTAAAACCAAGCTCCTATCCTTACATCATCAACGCTCTGACCCCATCTGACATCAATTGAAATGGATGACTCTCGACTAGGGGAAGCTCCATGCTTTGATAAGCTTCTGGGCTTGACCTTTACTCTTGACCTGAAATGGAACATGTACATCAAGTCTATTGCCAAGGTCGCTGGAAAAATGGTGGGATCCTTCTACCGCTCCAGAAGATATTTCACTACTGACACAATTCTCTACTTATATAAAAGCCAAGTACGTCCAAGGGTTGAGTACTGTTGCCACATCTGGGCTGGAGCTGCTAAAAACACTCTATCCTGCCTTGACAGAGTACAAAATAGACTTCGTGACTTAGTGGGGGATGCCCTTTTCTCTTCCCTGCAACCTCTCTTCCACAGAAGAGACGAGCCTGTCTTTGTTTTATCATAATTTCCATGGCAATTGCTCGTCTGAGCTCCAATCCCTGGTCCCCCCTCGCCGATATTTCACGAAAAACGCCTGTCTAGCTGAATCCACTGTCAAAAATTTTCCCCACTCCTTATCTGTGCCAAAACCAAAACGTAGATACCATGAACAAAGCTTCTTTCTTAGAAGTGCACGCCTGTGGAACTCTGTTCCGTCTGCCTGTTTCCCACCTGACTACAACTTGGATGTCTTCAAGTCCAACATAAACAAATTCCTGATGAACCGCCCCCTTAAGTAGACACTTTATCAAATCTCAACACTAACGTACTGTACACGCAATAACCCTAATCCCTGAGTGGCTTCCGGGCCTTGATGAGTGGTGACCACCTTGTAAAAAAAAATGAAAAAAAAAAGGCATTCATTTTAAATGGGGCCAGTCGGAGGTCAGAGCGATTATGATGAAAAGAGAGAAGCTTGGTTTTAGATGCATTAAAATTAA
The DNA here is from genome assembly GCF_053919585.1 of Euprymna scolopes. Lineage (NCBI taxonomy): Eukaryota > Metazoa > Mollusca > Cephalopoda > Sepiida > Sepiolidae > Euprymna > Euprymna scolopes. The sequence continues at coordinate 23,886,651 of NC_136499.1, read as the reverse complement.
CCATGTATTAATTTCGATATGACACCGACACGTAAATTAGTTACTAATGCGTTATGTTCCTTGTTTTTCTCGTGGGGGGGGGGTGAAACTAAAAATGTTATTTTTGAACTAAGACTTAAAATCAATGTGTGCGAAATGCGTTCATTTCAAGATTAAGTTCGGCGCTTATCTAGGTGTGTCAAAAATTTCGTGAAAATAGTGAATAATTCCACCCCATCTTTCCAAGCTTATAACTCCTCGAAAAATGTAATTCAAGCCCTAATTTTTTTTTCAGTTAAAGGAGCAAGGACCAAGGTTTTATTAAAAAAAAAACAAAAAAAAAAAACAATGTGTTTTTTTAAAAAAAAAAGGTTTTAAACTTCGGACTTTACAGGTAAATTTCTAAAAAACAGTACTTTTTTTTTGTTTTAAATTTGAATATATTATTTATTGACCTTTTCTCTTCAATTTGTGATATATAAGACTTTGGTACATAAATTAATTATTTACTTTTTAATAGACATTTCAAAATGGGAGGCGTGAATCATTCGACCCCCTGTCTTTCCAAGCATATAACTCCTCGAAAAATGTAATTTAAGCCCTAATTTTTTTTTTTTTTCAATTAAAGGAGCAAGGACCAAGGTTCCATTAAAAAAAAAAGAAAAAACAAATAACGTGGTTTAAAAAAAAAGGTTTTAAACTTTAAACTTTACAGGTAAAATTCTAAAAAAAACACTACGTTTTTTTTGTTTTAAATTTGAATATATTATTTATAGACGTTTTCTCTTCAATTTGTGAGTAAATTAATTATTTACTTTTCGGTGAGTAAATTAATTATTTACTTTTTAATAGAAACTTGAAAATGGGGGGGGGGCGAGAATTAAAAAAAAAAAACGTTTGCCTAAAATATTATATTCGGTTCATTGGAAAGAACATAAAATCTCACATTGACCCTGAAAATATCGTAAAAATAGAATCAATAGAAAAATTTTGATAGATTTTTAAAGTTTAAAAATTGAAAAATATTGAGTTCGGAAAATTCATTACTGTTTTTTAAAAAACATATATATTTCTATTACTTTTAAAACAACTTTAATAGTTTATTTTGGAAGTATAATCCATAAAGAAAATAAATAACCCACTTTTAACAGAGAAATTACGAGATTTTTATATTTTATTCGCAGTTTCGTGTTAGGGGTGTCAAAAATTCCTACAAAAATTCGGATACACCTTGTACGCTTATCTAGTCTTACTTAAATATTAATAACTGCTCTTAAAAATAAAATAAACAAAATAGCACAAACACGTTATTGTATTTAAATGTTAGGTTTATAAATGACAGTGCACAAAAAATTATGTAAAATTCATCAAGTATTTTTTTAACAAGAAAAGACACATTTTAAATGGCGAAATGTCTCGTCCGCCATTTTTTGTTTACATTAACGTTAACGGTCAAGGAACATAATTCAACCCAGTCATAATAATACCGCCTAGAAATCGTTCATCGATAAAATTTTATTTTTAAAAATACTGGACGAATTTGGGTACATTTTTGTGTACAACCTTTTCTTTTTTTTTTTCTTTTTTGTAACGTAACAGGTGTGTGTGTACATAATACAGTTTTTGCGCAATCATACTGGGGGGGGGGGCAGGTAAGTACTTTTTGACGGACCGTCTTTTTAAAAATCTACCAAAAATCAGGTAATTATCCGATCAATACGAAATTTTCAGCGATTATTAAGAGAAGAATGAACTTTATAACAGTGTACTTATTTTTCATAAACGATATTTATATATATATATTTTTTTGCTTACAAAACCCCCCCTTGTTTTGAAGTGGGAACAAATATGCTTAAAATAATCATCTGAAACTGAAATTAACATATTGTGTTGTTGTAAGGGACAGAATTATAGATTAAAAAAAAAAAAAAAAAAAAAATTGTTGGCATACCTTATTTTGACGTCTGAATATCAGAACTTCGATTGTGTTTAATTATCCCGCTTTTGAGTTTTGAAGTGTGAAATTCGGTGAATATGTTAAGTAAAATAATCAATTTAAGTTAAGCAAAACAAAAAAATTTTTTTTTTTAATATTTATACGAAAAAAGCTATTTTAAAATTTTTGATAAATAAATTAACAATTTTTTTTTAGCGAGCCGAATAATGCATGGCCATTATTAAACAGGGCATGCTTTGAATAATCGATACAAAAAAAAAAAATTCGATAAATATTGTGCCCTTTGTGTTAAAAATAGCATCATTTTTTTCGATCCCGTTTGAAAACGTTTGCCGCCTTTCGACTACGGTGGACCAAACGCGCTGAAATAATTTTTTTTTATTCTGCTTTAAATTGCCCCCCCCCCCATTTTGGGGAGCCTGGCCCCCACACACATACACATTAAAAACCAAACGCATACAAATGGTCACCCATCTGGTACTGGCCAGCCTCAGCTTAATAATACATTGAAATTTTCGTCACTGAAAAATAAGTTTTTTTGGCCTGTTTGGTCTTCCATAGTTTGCTGTTTATCAAACGAAAACGTAAACAGAGTCGATCTGAACTCTACGTCAATGCGAAATATCTGGTTACCTATATGAATAAGTGGAATTATTTGAAATTCAGGTACTTATATTATAATATTTTTGCATATTCTCTTAGAAAATCATCCTAAATCTTAGTTAGACAATAAATAAATTAATTAATTATTTCAAAAACCCTTTTTTTTTTAAATATTTAAGTACGTTTTTTGTGCAAGACAAAAAATGTCAATTGTTAACTTTTTGGGAAAATTTAACATTTAAAATTGAATTAAAAATAGTAGAAAAAGTTTTACATTATTCTGTTTTCTATATGATAAAATTCAGGGTTTTATCTTTCTGGAAAAAAAAAGTTACTCAGAAATAATGGATTTTAATAAATGTAATTTCGTTTTAAAAAACAACAACAACTTGATTTTGCGGCCATTTTTGGCGGTGCCTATACTTTAACATTGCGGAAAAAGCGGACAAGAAGCACCCAAAGTTCTCCCCCAAATAAAATGAATTAGTCCATAATTAGGTGTATCAGAATTTTGGGGGGAATTTTTGACACCCCTAACACAAAACTGCGCATAAAATATTTAAAAAAAAAAAAAAAATCGTAATTTCTCTTTTAAAAGTGGGTTGTTTATTTTCTTTATGGAATATACTTCCAAAATAAACTATTAAAGTTGTTTAAAAAGTAATAGAAATATTATTTTTTATTTTTTAAAAGCAGTGCCGGCGCGCCTTCATGCAGTCATTTTTTTACGTAATGAAATCAATTGAATTTTACGAGTTAATTTTTTTTTCAATTTTTAAACTTTAAAAATCTAACAAAATTTTTCTATTGGTTAAATTTTTACGATATTTTCAGGGTCAATGTGAAATTTTATGCTCTTTCCAATAAACCGAATATAATATTTTTAGACAAACGTTTTTTTTTACCTCCCCCATTTTGAAATGTCTATTAAAACTTTAATAATTAATTTATGTACCAAAGTTTTATATATCACAAATTGAAGATAAAAGATCAATGAATGATATATTCAAGTTTAAAACAACAAAAAAGGAAGTGTTTTTTAGAAATTTACCTGTAAAGTCCAAAGTTTAAAAACGTTTTTTTTAACCACATTGTTTTATTTATTTATTTATTTTTTAAATGAAACCTTCTAATCTTATATTGTACAGAAAGTTTCGTTTTATTACGAAAATTATTTCTAGTTCATTCAATGTTTTTATTTTTTAGATATTAAAAAAAAAAATTCACTCCATAAAGTGGAAATTAAATATATTAAATCAAAAACTCGTGTATTTCATGAGAAAAGGAAAAAAAAATTTCTTGAACTGTTTTTTTTTTTTTTTTTTTTAAGGGTAAAAAACTATAAATAAAATGTGACTAGTTTTCAGGTAAGGAGGCACAAATTTCTTTACGCGCAAAGGTAGACGGTGTGGTTTTTACTTCCTTCTGTCCACCCGTAATTCAAAGCAATAATAATAATAAAAAAAAGAAAACTACTTCCGGTTTTAAATAAAAACTTAAAATGTTTGCATCATGGCGGGTTTTTCAAATAGGCGTTTAAAAAATTATTTTATTTAAAAAATGGTACTCATGCAAAGAGTGATCCGTGCTGAAATAATAACGTTATTTAAAAAGCCATTCTTAACATGGGGAGGGGTGGGTGTTTTGTACCTATTCTGTACTTTAACCTTACAATTGAATACAATTGAATAAAAAAAAACGGTGCAAGTCTATAAATGGTCCACAAGTAATCTTTTTTATTATAAAAATCTGAAAATATCTTCATAATGTACGTACTTGTCACTGCATGATAATGTCAAATAGTTTTTTTTATTCATTTAAGAAAATCAAATAGTATGAGACATTTTATCGAAGAAAAACTTAACGCCATCTTATTTTTGAATAATACACTACTAGCGACACCTATTGGAAATGTTTGGAATATAAGATCAGCAAGGGGCAGACAATCGACTTTCTACACTCTAGAAAAAAAAATTGAAAATTAAGACATTTATAAGTTTTTGATGATGTTGAAAACGAAAATAACGTTTAAAATTCCAGCAAACGAGTAGTTTCCAAGACATGAAGAAATGTTAGTTTAAAGAAAGTGAGGGGTCACTTTTTTATATAAAATATTAACGTATAATGATCACCCACTTTTTGTCCACCACTAGTGTAAAATTTGAATTTACGCCGCTGAAATACACATTTGCCGAATTTTTGTTGGAGGAGCGTCAACGTGTGGGTGCTCAATTTACGTAAAATATTTCGGATACAATTTCGGATTTTTACCCCCAATTTCACTCAATTTCGCTCCTTTATTTGCAAACCTCTTTTACTTTGACTTTCGTTAACTTAATTTCCACTCAACGCTACTTTGATTAACTTTTCCACTTTTCCAACATTATGTCTGCCTGTGACCACTGCTCTTATAATCACTACAAGGCTATTAAAGTCTTTTACGAGGAACCAGAAACGTCAGTGGATTTTTTAAGAAGACACGGTGTCTTACCAACTGTCGTCAGTTGCACACGTTGTAACAAAAACTGCACCTTTAGGGAGCAGGGGAGAACGGGCGAATGGCGCTGCAACAGTACATTCCGCATTCCTAAAACCAAAAAAAGGCGCCACTGTTCCTTTTATGCAAGTGACTATAAGGGGACATTCTTACAGAATTCCCACATTCCTCCATGGAAGGTAATTCTGTTTGTAAACCACTGGTTGAGTAAACGGTGGGACCACCAGACAGTCACCAGTTGTTTAAATATAACTCCCAAAACATCTGTGGACTGGCGCTCTTTTTGTAGCGAAGTCGCAGAGTTCTGGCTTGGGAACCAGGACTCTATCGGCGGGCAAGATATCGTCGTTGAAATAGACGAAACCTTCCTGGTGCGCCAAAAAAATAACAAAGGTCGACCTCTGTCACAAATTTGGCTCTTTGGGGGAATAGAGCGAGACTCAAAGAAAAAAATTGTTATCCCACTTTTGGAGCCTGTCGGTGAGAAGAGAGACACAGCTACCTTACTTCCTCTAATAAAAAAATATATCCGTGGAGGATCCATTATAATGAGTGACCGGTGGGGGGCATATCACTCCCTGAAAACCCACGGGTACACTCACTATATGATAAATCATTCTCAGAACTTTGTTGATCCAACCAATATTAACATACACACACAAACAATTGAACGTCTCTGGAGGGATCTCAAAGAGTGGGTTAAACGACCAGGTATTAGAGCCACTTATCTCCGCCAGTATTTAGCAAGATATTTATTTATAACAAATTATGACGAGAAGGAGGCTCTTTTACACCATTTTTTTGTTATGGCTGGACGTCTCTATCCCCCCCAAGGAGAGCACCAACGTGTTGTTGCTCCAGTTCTCGCTGATGAGGAATTCAGCGACGAAGAAGAACATGATGACGCTAACTAATGTAAGTCTACTTTTGTGGTTTTCTTTTGATTTTTGTGTTGTCTATATATATATATATATATATATATATATATATATATATATATATATATATATATAATGTGTGTCGTGACAGCAAATTAGTAGAAAAAAATGTCCTTTCCTTGTAGAGTTCTGTGTGCTGAACACGAATCTGAAAACCGCATCCGTCGCAAATTAATAGTTTCGGAGATATTAACGTTTTAAGAAGTGGGGGATCAATTTTCTATAATAATTTAATGTAAAATGAGCACCCACTTTTTGGCCACTCTCGACAAATTTTTGAAATCACTACCCCCCCCCCCCCTCTCGACAAATCCTGTGAAATCACTACGCGGCTTCCCTCCCCCCTCCCCACAAATCCGTTTAAATCACTACGCCCCCCCCTCCCCTCTTTTTCAAATTTATGTGACCCTTTTATTTTACTTTTTGGGGAAGGGGAGGGGTAAGGAGAGGGCGCAGTAATTTTATATGATTTCTCTTTCTATAATAATTTAATGTAAAATGAGCACCCACTTTTTGGCCACTCTCGACAAATCTTTGAAATCACTCACTACCCCCCCCCCCCTCTCGACAAATCCTGTGAAATCACTACGCGGCTTCCCTTCGTTTAAATCACCGTCCGTTTAAATCACTACGCCCCCCCTCCCCTCTTTTTCAAATTTATGTGACCCTTTTTTTTTTTTACTTTTTGGGGAAGGGGAGGGGTGAGGAGAGGGTCACATATAGTTATATGATATGAGGTGTCACTAGCAGTGTCATTCAAAAACAAGATGGCGTTAAGTTTTTCTTCGATAAAATGTCTCATACTATTTGATTTTCTTAAAAAAAAAAAACTACTTGATCGATTTATGTGATTTTTGGAATATGACATTTTCATGCAGTGACAAGTACGTACATTATAAAGATTTTTTACAGATTTTTATAGTAAAAAAGATTACTTGTGGACGGACCATTTATAGACTTGCACAAAAAAAAAACAAACATATACAACTTTAATTAAGCGTGGAAATACGATTTAAAAAAAATAGCGCGGATCACTCTCTGCATTAGCACCTAAAAAATAAATGGCTTTTAAAATATAAATATGGATAAATTCTTAACAATGAAGAATGCAACTACACATTGATTAGTAATTTTTATAGGTAAATGTTATTGTTTTTTTTTTTAATTTATATCGATTTTTTATAATCGACCTAATTTAAATTTCGTTTATTTTCTTCAAATCTTTTAGAGAAAACCGATTTAAAAAAAGCAAATATCGCATTATTTGCTGTTATTATTATTATTATTATTATTATTATTAGTATTATTATTATTATTTTTAATTTGGTCTTTGCTCCTTTAATTGAAAAAAAAATTAGGGTTTGAATTACATTTTTCGAGTAGTTATAAGCTGGGAAAGACAGGTGGTCGAATTATTCAATATTTTTTCACGCATTCGTAAGGTCAGTTTCTGTCACACCTAGTCCATAATGCATCAATATGTAGCCATATTGGAAAATGGCCTCTGCCGGTCGATCAAACAGCGGTAGTAATGCTTTTTGTTGTTGTTAAATTATATTACACGCGTTAATTTTTTATTACTTTTTTAAAATATGGTTGTTCTGAATTAGTGCCGACCCTTTTTTTTTTTTTTTTTTTTTTAATTTCCCCAAAACTGATATTAAGTCATTTAAATAAATATCCAATGAATACCCCACTCCAGAAAAAAAAATGACACTAATGACACTAAATGTAAGAATTCCCATTATTGCAATAATTCCAAAAAGGGGGTGGGTAAATTTTTTTTATAAGTGTCAGCATTCAACACATAATAAGGAAGTGGAACTAATTCTGCACCTTTCCTGTGCACATTAAGTAATTGTTGCATTTTGCCCTCATGGGGAAGCAAGCAAATATTCATCAATTAACTCTAAATCGCTTCCAATGACAATAGAATTCCATATTAAAAAAACGACGCTAGTGTCTAACTCTGTCGTGTGGTGAATCGTAGTAAATATGGACAATAGAATTAGACAAAAAAATACACAACGATATTTCAAGATACACGTTATAAAATACGTAACTAAAGCTAGCAATATGAATCTTGCAGTATATATTTAAAAAAAAAATGCTTATATATACAATAAATAACGCATGTAAGATTTTAATTTTTGTTTATTTTAAGTAAAAATAAAATATAATACACGAAGTCTAAGTTTTATTGTTAATTTCATTAAAATCAGGTGTTTTCAAGATACGCAACTAAGGAATTGTGTAATGATGGGATTTTTTTGCGATCTCAGCTTTAGCCACGTCATCTCTCGTTAGCGAATGTCGTAGCGTCTGTTTAAAGAAAACACCCCTCTCCTCCTTTTCTTCTTGTTGATGTGTCATTCAATAACAATATCGTCTTCAACTGATTTGTTATTATATTTACTACTGTCTGGTCACTAACTCTCGTCTCCCTGACACCTGATTAGTCAACAAACGAATTAATAACAATAACCAATCTTTTAAGGCATTTATCACCTTAGTGGGTGTGTAATCTTAAAGAAGAAAAGAAGTCTCTAAACTTAATAAACCAACTTCATAACTTTATCATAACATTGAACAGATGTTTTCTGAGTCTGTTTTTAGATCTCAAATCCATTTAAAGGGGGATACGTACTATTATAATTGTACTTATACATAAACATATTATTTTACTTAAAAAAAAAAAAAAGAAAGAAAAATTGTTCTCATCAACAACCAGCGTCCATAACAACTGTCATTTATTGTTTTTAAATAACTTTATTTTATCGTACTCATTTATGTATTATTATTATTAATTTTGATAATAAATATATATTTATGTGCTATCGGATAAGACAACAGAAATGGATGAGATATCGGATAACGACCGACTTTTGGATTTGTTGTTCAACACCGCAGATGGAATTTTAAAAGATGAAATTCATTCTTCAATGTCGTGTGAAAATTTCGATCCTACACCATGGGTAAGTTTTTTAAAAAATTATCTTTGGTTAAGTTAAGAGTTTCCCCACAGTATGGCCGTCAAATCTTAAACAACCAGTTGATACCCAGAAAGTAATTAATTACGCTTATTAATATGAATCGACGAAGTCATCCAGGGAAATAGAAGAGTAGAACTTATCTTGCCTTTGGTAACAATTTATGTATTTGTTTTTGATAACTATTTTGTTGTTTATACTGAAAAATGCATGAAGTCTTTGATAAGTCTGTGTGAATCGTGAAATTGAAATTCACTATTTATGTTGATGTATCAAATGTTAATATATCAAGTTTAACCAAAAAAAAAAAAAAAAAATCTATAACACGTTTGGCAATGAATTGGACTCCCACCCTTTTTCCAATTGAATATTAGTATTAATAATATTGTCTTTATTTATGTAATGGTGTATTTGTTTAGTATTTATGCAGAAATGCGGATACTGCTTTTTTATTATTTTTTTATTTTTTTAATAAAGTTAAATTCAACTTTTCGGTATATTTTCTTTTTATTGAATTGTTAGGTGAAAGTACAGAATAGTTACAAAACGCCTTCCCCTCCCCATGTTAAGAATGGCTTTCTAAGTATAACGTTATTATTTCAACAGTCAACACTCCGTATTTCTGCATAAGTGATTCCATATGTGTAATTTGGATTATTGAGCCACCATTTAACAAGGCTCAAATGATAAGGATTAATGGATTGACAGTTAATGATGATGAATATTATGAGGGGATTGAAAACAGTGAATAATAGAGTGAATAAAATTTGATGACTTACGAGGTGGTTATGACAAGTAGTACAGTTTTTGAACCAGCCAGAAGCTGTATGACAAGTGCATACATCATAAAGCTTATTTTGTATTTTTTTCAAATTAGGTTGAATTCTGGACAACGAGCGTATTTTAGTAGTCCTCCTAACCTAGTCGGCTTTTGTCTGGTTCCAAAGCTGTACCAGTACCGTATTTATTGGCATGAGATTTGAAGATGACAATGTCGTAGACCCCAGGGAAGCATACTTATGACAACATGTTTCACAGATGCCATCTGTCAGATGAGATTTTTTTTTTTTTTTTTTGAAAGAAACTCGGTTCATGGAAATTTCGTTTGATATTAGATGCGCCATGCGGTAGAAAAAGCAAAAGTTCTTTGTAGTTATGGTAAATAGATGAGTTACTACCGTGAATACCTCGCAAGGATAAATTAGAACTCTGAGCTCGGTTGGCCACCTTCCATGAAAATAACGATAGAGTAGAGAAAGACTAACAACGTATCATCTGTGAGGAAAAGTTGTAGCGAATAGAATAGATTATCCCCCACGACTAGATATTGAAGTCGGTTTTGAATCTTTTCAAGACAAGAGTGCTCCGAGTGGCACCTCCCAAGATGTCGTACGAGTATTTCGTCTTATGACGTATTTCACTCTTATATTGGCAGAGGACTACTATTTTCACATTGATTATTTATAACGTTTCGACCGATGTAACCTCCAACCTTCTTCAGGTGTGTCTTTTCAAACTTGGTACGTCGAACTTGAAACATAACAGAATTTCAAAGTGAACCTTTTCATTAATCTACGGGGTAGATTTATTATCCCGCCTCCACCATCTCGACCATAACTGAATGGAATTAAATTTATGCGTGCTCCTATCAGATTTTTTTTTTTTTTTTTTTTTAGTGATCACCACTTATCAAGGCCCGGAAGTCACTCAGGGATAAGGGTTATTGCAAGTACATTACGTTAGTGTGGAGATTTGATGGAGTGTTTACTTAAGGGGGCGGTTCATTAGGAATTTGTTAACGTTGGACTTGAAGACATCCAAGTTGTAGTCCGATGGGAAGCAGGCAGACGGAACAGAGTTCCACAGGCGTGCACTTCTAAGAAAGAAGCTTTGTTCATGGAATCCGCGTTTTGATTTAGGCACAAATATAGAGTGGGGGAAATTTTTCACAGTGGATTCAGTTAGACGGGTGTTTTTCGTGAAAGATTGGCGAGGGGGGACCAGAGATTGGAGTTCAGACGAGCACCTGCCATGGAAATAACGATAAAACAAGGATAGACTCGCAACGTCTCTTCTGTGGGAGAGAGGTTGCAGGGTAGAGAAAAGGGCATCCCCCACTAAGCCACGAAGTCTATTTTGTACTCTGTCAAGGCAGGATAGGCTGTTTTTAGCAGCTCCTGCCCAGATATGGCAACAGCATTCCATCCTTGGACGCACTTGGCTTTTATATAGATAAAGAATTGCATCAGTAGTGAGATATCTTCTGGAGCGGTAGAAGGATCCCACCATCTTTCCAGCGACCTTGGCAACAGACTTGATGTACGTGTTCCATTTCAGATCAGGAGTAAAAGTCAAACCCAGAAGCTTGTCAAAACACGGGGCCTCACCCAGACGAGAGCCATCCATCACAATTGATGCCAGATGGGGATCAGAGCGTTGATGATGTAAGGATAGGAGTTTGGTTTTGGATGCATTAAAGGTAACCAGCCACATCTTCCCCCACTGAACCACGCGCTCGAGATCAGAGGAGAGAGAATCAGAGAGAACTTTGTCATTTACAGCCTTTGATGTGTTGCCGTAGATGGTCGTGTCATCAGCATAGGTGTCAACGAATGATTTAAGTATGTGTTTAGGGAGGTCATTGATGTAGATCAGGAAGAGAGTTGGGCCCAGGATTGACCCCTGAGGGACTCCAGCATTTATATTGCAGGCCTCTGATTTTTGTCCATCTACCACTACTCTTATGAGCAATGAGAAATGATTTAATGATTGAGAAAACATTTCCAGTTATACCGTAGCTGGAAATCTTGTGAAGTAGACCCTTATGCCATACCTTGTTGAACGAAACCAAACCAACTTTTGACGAAATAAACTTCGAACTTATATTGTGGTTTGTTTATAGTTAGAAATTCCAATTTATGTAATCCTTAGCTATTTTCGCTTTTTAATTTTCTTTTGAAGATTGTAATGTTAAGTATGAGGCAGCCTAGCCAGCTGTTAACATTGCCCTGCTTTTTATTGAAATCAGCCGAGAGCTCTTTTTAGTATTCTCGTTCTTACCTTAATTGCAATTTTCTGGATCTCTTTTGCACTTGGTTCACCGGAAATATTAGTTAGGTAGGACTTCAGATTCTTCTTCATACACCCTGTGGCACCTATAATAACTAGTATGATTGATATCTCCCTAAGAGTGAGGATCGAAATGTCACTTTAAACTGATTGTTAACCAACGCTGTTAACTGTGGATTCATGTTGATCTTTCTCGGCAAGATATACCTGAAGATCTCTTGCATCGACCGAAACGATGTGAATATGATATTCAAGACGAGAATAGTATTAAGCCTTAAAATAAATCCCCTCTTTTATCATTTTTTTAAAAAATTGTTCTAGCTGAGGATGAGGCATCCTACCGGATGCCAGACATGCACCCGCTATCTCATACATTCCAGAATTCCATCTGTTTTATATTGTCAGTTTCTTAATTTAAAAATAACTCTCGGTCGACGCTGAGTAGATACATCTAGTTATTACATAATTTCATAATGATGCAATTGAATCCTTTTTTTTTTTTTTTTTTTTGAGGCTCGCTAAAATCCAGTTACAAGTTAAAACAACCGAAAGGCGACGAACCATACGAAATTAAATTCGGATCTTGGAAACTAAAAATTATTCAAAATTAATTTATATAATGTGTGTGTGTGTATATATATATATATATATATATATATATATATATATATATATATATATATATATATATATATATATATTAATTGACTTTTGTGTATTTTGTAATTAGTACAAAAAGGTGCTTCCACAAACCGCAATAATAACCGGATTGCTTTCCCTAAAATGTGGTTACACGTTTTTATCACTATAATAAGTAAATATTTTTAAAAAATTAGATTTTTATTTAGTGTAGTAAGTACTATGGCGTGTTATGCCAATAAGCATAAATACAATACAACAATGTAAATATATCGGTAAAATTATATAAAATGCAATGTAAATAAATCTGTTTTCAGGAACCAGAGTTCAATTTTGTGTTGTCGCCTCTCAGTTGCTGGATCTCGTTAACAGCCATAAGTACTAAATTTTAACTTCAGTGAAAAGGCGCAATTTACAGTTAACTTAATTTTATATAATTCGAGTTTCTTTCTCTTAAAAATTCCAAACAAAAATAGGCAGCGAGGAATTTGCTTCGTTGGTCTTTTTTTTTTTTTTTTTTTTCTTTTCCAAGTTGTTGAAGAAGAAGGAAAAAAAATCTGATGAAATAAACGAAAGGAATTACTTGCAATCAGGTTTCATTTTTATGTTTATTTTTTATTTCATAGAATTGAAATTTTCGATAAAGTTTTTTTTTTCTTGATTAACTTTTGCAACATTTTAATTCCTTTTCTTCCAATGTTTTTTTTTCTTTCTCTATTTGAGAGGTTATTTTTCTGTGGACTCAGCAATTAAGAAAAAAAAAATAAAATAAAGAATAACAAACGTAGGCAGAAAAAACAACCGACTCTTTTTTTTTTTTTTTGCTTTTTCAAAGTGAAAACTAAATATTCCTACTTGCCGACACTCAACTAAATGTACTAATTGACACCAACTTTCTATTTTCCAAACTTAATAAATGTCAAATGAACCAAAAAAATTGTTAACGCACACAAATCTTGGCACAATTTGTGGGTCATTGCTTTGTGCTTCGTATTCAGTTACAATCTCTTTATTTTTACATTCTGTTTTTGTTTCCTAACAAAGTTTATATCAGTTTTCAAAGAATTGTTTGTCACTTAAAAATAGTTTGTTATTCATTATTTATTTTAAGTGGGAATGAATGCGGGGTGTTTAATTACGTCTTTAGAATATTTATTATTTTTAGGCCAAACAAAAACAAAGTGACTAGCCATATGAAACCATTTTAGAGTTTGGTTATGACTATCGTTAACAGCTCTGTTCGATCGAAAATTACGAAAAATCCCAATCTTGAGTCAACGAAAAAAAGAAAAAAGAAACTTCTAATGCCCTGAAAATAGTTCGATTCAGTATTTCGCTAGCCTACGGTCAACACCGACCACTATTGTGACGTCAGCAGAAAAACAGGGCTCCGTGGAAGGGCCCTCTCTTTACACAAGGCCAAGACTCAAGACCTTTTCTGTCCTCTTCTCATTACTTAACAAATTAAAGATGACTGTAGCAACAATAACAACGATGAGGATTCAGTCGGATCAAGTTATTCATTTTTTTTTTTTAGTTGGATTTTTTTTCAGTCCACCCCAAAAATAAAATGTGTTACTGTTCTAAAATCGGACCTGAAATAGCGAACCCTTCCTTTTTATTATTATTAATAATAATGAGTCAATATTTACCAATGTTAATCTGTGTTAAAAAAAATTCTTCTTCTTCTTCTTATTATTATTATTATTATTTAGGTGCACGAATGAATTGTAATTAATTTTTGCCTTTAAACTTCGAGCAAATATTTAATTCCTAATCGATACGATATTGTTCTTAAATCTAATGGATTAAAATGGCCATTTTTCCAATTTATACATAGTGTTACCCTTCATATTGATTTTGAGTTGTTTTTTGTGGCATAAGTTAAAGTTTAACGGCAAAAGTCAAGCTATCTAATTGCCCATTTATGGTTCTAAACCAAAGGAAAACATTTGCTTGCGCGTCTGTCGTAAATTATAGATAACTATTTCTATCATTATTTGTAATGTGTTTGATCCACGATGCAACCACGTGGACTTGTGCATCGATTGTGTGTGTTGGGCGAATCAATATATGTAGTTGAGTGGGTGGTTGACGTGTGTGACAAAAAGAAAGAAAAAAAAAACAATGGTTAGTGCGTGAGTAGTGTTCGGTTACTAAGAGACAGTCATACAAAAGAGTTCGACAACTAAAAATGTTAACCTAGTTCTCAGTAAGAGACAACAGATTGCAAATAAATTGACCTTATCTTCAGAAAACTGTGTGAAACGAACAAGAATAAAAGTACGAAATGCTCACATTTAATAAATTCGGCTTCATTTTTGTTATTTTAAAATTTAGATTCTTTGATACGACAAGGACATATGTCAAGCCAGATCTGACTCTGAATTGAATTAAAGTTAATGGTGTATAGACGATGTTGATCATAGTGTTGCAGAGGAGAGCAACCGATTATTAAACCAGTTGATCGTACAACTAAAATATCAAGACACAGAGGCAAAAAGAAAACAGCAAAGCAAAAGGAAGAATCACAAAAAGTTGAAGTCAGTTTAAAGACGACGAATCGCCTTTTATTTACAAAAAGGAAATAAGTAAAAATGGTCAAATTTGAAAAACCTGGAGATTTGCGGTCTGTCGACTGACGCTGGGAAGCTGCTGAGGGCTGCAGGTGGTGCTGGAAGGTGCGACAGGTGCTGGAAGGGTATAGGAAGCTGCGGCAAGCACTGGAAGGCTGCAGGAGGTTGTGGTTGGCACTGGAAGGCTGCAGGAGGTTGCAGCAGGTGCTGGAACGATGCAGGAGGATGCGGCATACGCTGGAAGGCTGTAAGGAGGATGTGGCTGGTACTGGAAGGCTGCAGGAAGCTGCGGCTGGCACTGGGAGACTACTGGAGGCACCAAGGGCTGGAAAGCTACAGGAGATGCTGGAGGCCACTGGTTGAAGGAGGGTAGTCTCAGGGAGCAGACAGGCAGTAGTAGTCATATGGTAGTAGTTTGTGAATCGCATATTGATGTGGAAAAAAGTAGCCCTGAAAAGGGCTGTTTGAACTGCTGCCACTTCACACTCCACCAGATGTGAGTGACCAATACTCCAAATTGTACGCCATACCATAACCGAGAAACCAGCATGTTTCAGCATTGGCTACAGTTTTTTTTAATTCAAACTTTTGCTGAGGGAGCCATACCCTTCCACTATTGGGAAATAATGAAAATCATGACTCATCAGAGAAGATGACATTGGTCCAAAAGGTCATAGATCTCTCTACCATCAATCTTTTTTCCACTTGATATTCGCAGGACAAAGATGGTTCTTTCTTTACCATTGTAGTCCAGCTTGTGAAGATACCTGACAGTTGTTCTGGAACTGACACCAACTTGTGTTGCAATGTTAGAGGCTTTGCACCTAGAATCTTCAACATTTCTTTTACAAGATGCAAGGTTCTTTCAGAGGGCCTGGGGCGACCTGGATGAGGTTTTGTACACTCTTTGTCCTTTCCTGTGAATTGTACGATCACTCTATTAACAGTAGGAAGGGGTATTGAAAGATTTTCTGCTATTTTGCATTGACTAAGACCACCTTCATTTCCACGATTTGTTCTCGCAGAAATTCTGATAGATTTTGATGCTCTTTTGGTTTGTCGCATGCTTCAATGTTGTTAGATGCAATTTTAATGAGTTATTTCAGCACTATTCTTATCTGTAAATATAAATAAGTATATATTAATTTTAGGAAAAATATTTATCTTAGAATCTATTCTTTTCTGTCATGTCTGTGTACATTCATTTTTTTTTTTCAAAAGAAAGAGCAAGTATCATAACAGATGAAGGCTTGTGTGTGTGTTTTTTTCTTTCGCCCTCTTGAATTATTCAGACGGTCTTGATATTAAATTCCATCCAAATCAAAGCATTTGAATTTTAAGGGGATTGTTGGATCACTTTTTGCTCCACCCGTCCCCGCCATCATCAAAATATATGCAAACTGACTAAAACATCCTAAGTAACCTGCTGATTACAAATGTCATTGGATTTGCGTGGCAATCTAATGTTGAAATTTTAACACACACATACATGTCTTGCTATATATATATATATATATATATATATATATATATACACACACAAAATATTTAATTTTATTTGGTTTAAATATTTATTACTTTTACTTATAGACACCGATATTTCATGCTTATGCGATCTTCAGTGTAGGAAATGATAATTACTGCTGATCAAAGAATTCAAATCAGTTGCAGTCACTTTTGACTCTGCAGCCTGGTATTCAACCCTTAGGCTACCATCAATTAACATGGGAATTTAAATTCTATATTATGTCATATAGGTGGACATATACAGTAAACTTAGTCATATAGTGTTCAACAGTAGTGTCTGGAACATTTCATTATGCAAAGATAGATGGCTTATTTTAAATTCTTATAAAAGCTGAATATTTGGCTATAACAATTTTTTTCTTTTTAATTTTAAACATACGCACACATTTTGAGTGAGTTGATTTGAATTAAAAAATGACCTCATTTCAAATGTAATTCATTTGAAACATATACTAATATAATAATTCACATATACATTTATAGGTTACATCAATACTATTAATGTTCTCTTTATAGCCAAATCAAATTTCGTTCCAAAGATAATACTCTGTTAAAACCTTCACAAGCCATATATGATATTATTTCAATTTCTCTACTTACAATATTGAAAATTTTAATTCAATGGATAAAATCGGCCACAAACAAGCCAGTTTTGTACTTTTAGATTCTATTGAAGGATGCTACCAAATTTAGGCCAAACTGTTGATTGACTTTCTATTAAATAACAGCAGATAAGATCAGTGTATTCAAACTTGAAAATATTTAAATTTTGAAAGTAAACGTTTTCAGTTAATACATTTTTTGTATTAAGTTATTGGACTCTCAAGAGTTTAAAGCTTGACAATGATTAATAAAAATTTCATAGAATCCCCCCCCCCCCTGTAAAAATTTGTATAAAAATCAATGAATGATGCAAACAAAAAACAATCTCCACCTGTCTTTATTTTCCTATTTTTATATTTTTAAGTCATAATCCAAAGTGACTAAGCCTTTTAGTACTTGTTTATCTTAAGGGCATTAGTAATGGTGTTAAAACATGGATGTAGAATATTACCTCACATAAAAAAGAGATTAGGATAAACTTTTTTTTTTTTGAAATTGAGGCAGTAGAAACAAACACGTTGGATAATTGTCTTGATTATCAACAACTGCATTAAGCAACTGTAATTTGCGTGTTTTATGATTAGCCACTAAGAAAACTCAATGCAACTATTTTTTTTTTACTCTTATTCACAAGGCATACTGCTAATTGGATATAAGGGGCTACTATTTGAGACCATGTCGAATAGGGACATTATATAGGGAGTTAAGCAGTGAGATGTCTTTTCACATTACATTTAAGTTTCTGCATGTTAGTATAGTCAAAGAAGCAGAAAACCAGAAGGGAATTCTAAAGTTTAGCAGTCCAGAGGAAGAAACTATTAGAGTAAGAGGCTTTCCGGCATATAGAAACCTCTATAGTGAAGGGGTTAGATTTTGCTGTTTTTTGGGTTAGTCGGCTGTATTTATGTTGAGGGAGCACAAGTTCTATGAGTTTGTCATAGCACATTCCATTAAAGTACTTGTAAAACATCACAAGGCTACAACATTGTGGTGATGAGAGAGAGGTTGGAGTTTGATAGTGCAGAACCTATCAAATTGGATATTTGGGGGGGGGGCTGTCTAAGAGAAAGAGACTAGTGGTAGATGTCGCGACAATACTCCATGCAGTGGGCAATAGTGGTTTTATAGAGATACAGGATATTGTCAGGTGTGAGTAGTTTTCTGGCATGATAGACAACTCACCTTCTTTACAGCAGCCTTGGCAATGTCTTCAATGTATTTGTTCCAATTCATGTTGCCTGTAAATGTTAAGCCGAAGAGTTTGAATGATGAGCTCTCAGCTAGAGTGTTATTAGTCATGGCAATCTGTAGTTGACAAGATATCTTGTAATTATTAAAGGAAAGAAGCTTAGTCTTAGCAGCATTAAATGTTACCATCCATTTTCGTCCTCATTCCATTACAATTGTCCTATGTCAAACAACCGGCAGAAAACCGTGTTAGAGAGGCATTGAATAGAATCGAGGTGATACTCATAATAATCGAGGTGATACCCATAATAATCAAGATCCATGACTGCAGCAGATGTAATTACCATATCAATGTGAAATACATATTTTATTCACCTTCTGTAAAACAAAGACATGCTTATTTGACACAGTACACTAAAATGTTTTTTTTTATATTATAACAATATTTTTAATTAACACTGATTTTATTTATTTTGTACATCCCATTCTGAGTAACACTATGAATTTAATTGGGGCTTATTTAATAATAGAACAAGAGCATAAGCTGGTTGTGAGATTGCATACCTGGACCTGAGATTACAAATTGAAGTTGTCAAAATGTCAAACTTGACTGAACTTTGCAAAATCAAGGGTGTGTGAGATGCAAGCCTCCATAAGCTACAATATGGACCAAGTAGTGAGTCGCTGTGATGAATAGGACTAAAGTTATCACTGAAAGTATGACTTTTACATTTTTCACGATCTTGATTTCACCTAGATATCCCAAAATTAACTCTAGGTTAGACCATGAATGATATTTTAACCACCAAGTTTGGTGACTATTAGTCAAGCGATGTAAATAGTAGACTGTACACAAACAAACAAAACAAATTCAACTTAATACATAACCTCCTTAGCAGAGGTAACGATGCCTATTGCAAACGATTCACTATATCCAATTAACTGAACACAAGTTGCTATTTTTTTTTGTACTTATAACTGGGATAAAATTTATGTTTGTACCTTTTTCAATGGTATTAGTGTGTACATGGCCACACTATATCCGGTTGGAATGGGACTCTTGTGTCTTGCTAACCTAGCATCTATTGATTCCCTATTTAATCATCATTTATCTCTAATCTTTCACATGATCTGATTGACCAATCACAGCTGAGCATACCCCCTTACTCTTTAACACCTTTGTGATGCATCCTGGTGAGAGCTGTGGTTGTACCAATCAGAAATCATTTGGACCCCCCCCCCCATCTGTTCCTGATTTTAATTTTTTTAGTTTCATGTTGACTTTTATTAGTGTCAAAATTTAATCTCTGAAAATTCTAACATTTTTTTAGGAAAGGGAGAGGTTTAGTTTGAACAGATCGTATTTAGTCCTAACAAAACAAGAATGAACGTTAAAAGGTGCGGCAAACTTGTTTAAAAATAAACATCAATGCTTTTATCTAGGAGCATAATACAGTAATACACACTCTCAAGAAAATCTCAGACCATTAATAAAAACTGAAGTTTGTTTTAGTAAAAGTATGGTGTAATAGTATAATATAATAATAATAATAATTGTATGATAATGAAAATAATAAATAATAAAAATAATAACAATATTAATATGATAATAGTATGATATAATACTGGTAATAATAATAATCAAAATAATAATGATATAATGATAACAACAATCACAATAAAAATAAATAATAAACACTAACCAATAATAATAATAATAATAATAATTTCAAAAATAATTTTAAAAAATACTAACCAGCAATATAATGATAAAAATAAAAAAACACTAACCAGAAATATAATAATAATAAACAAACACTAACCAGCAATATAATAATAATAAACAAACACTAACCAGCAATATAATAATAATAATAATAATAATAATAATAATAATAAACACTAACCAGCAATATAATAAAATAATAATAATAAACAAACACTAACCAGCAATATGGAAAATGTAACACAAACAAAACAAAAAAACTGGAAGGAACACCACATGAATGGAAAAAAACTGAAATTGCAAAAAATCTTTTAAACTGTGCCCCCACTACAAAGGTATCAGTGTCGACTGATACCACACAAATAGACATGAAGGGTAGAGGAGGATAGAAAGACGGAGAAGGAGGAAGCATTAACCAGACTTCCATGGAATGAGTGCAAAGAGTACTGGGACCTTGAGAAGGCTTATTGCCACCGAAATTCCAGTGAAAACCAATGGTTGTTGTCAATGAGATCTGTGGTAAGCGGGTGTTGCGATGATGCAAAATCACTTGCAAAGCTTATTGAAAGAGGTGAAGAGTGCTGGAAATTTAGGGAAACTTGTTGTCACCCAGATTCCAGGGAATATCACGAGTTGTTGTCTCTGATGGCTTGTGTGAGAACTGCTAATGAGTCCAACTGATACTTTGATATTTTGACACTTCATTATAACAGCAAAATTTGAAAATCGAAATATTGAATTTCAAGTCAAAACCAATGGTATCTACTGAATTGTCTTGTCGAATTTAGTAACGTATCTAAAATTACCAAAATCAATAAGCTAGAAAATTAATTATTAATAAAAATAGTTTTCGAAATAACTTTCAAGTTTATACATCACTAGCATTTCAGCCCGGCGTTGCCCAGGTGTTTGGATATGTATGTTGAGCAAAAAAAAAAAAAAAAAAAAGTGGTAGTAGGAAGGCAGGCTCAAAACCCATACCGCAAAGGAGGAAAAGAACAGGGTAAAACCTAACGTTTATGCTGTTACGACCACCATCAAACCGGAAGCGACATTTTTTAAAATTAAAGCTAGACAATCTAAAGGAGAGGATAACTTTAAAAAATATCGGTGAAAAAAGTTACCCCCCCCCCCTGTAGAAAAGTGCCTAGTTGAAGGGGAAGATATTAATGTTTTTAGCCAATTTTTCGATATTTGTCGTATGAAAGATTGAACTTTAAAACGATACTGATCTTGGTAAAATTTGTCGCCTCTATTGAAAGTTTAAGGCAGACATGCAAACAGACACACATACATACATTTATATATTGGTAACTAAAAATTTTCAACCCAAACTGATGAAAAAGCTTGCCCTATCTCTGAATATCCTTTTATGTAAAATTTCAAATATTTAGACCAGAAATTGTCTGAGTAATTTGGAAGAGACCGCAGAGGTCAATTTTTTTTTAACTTTGACCCCTATTATGACCTTTAAAATTTATTGTTTTGGGCTCAAATCAAGTTATTAAGTTAGATCCATGCCCAAGGAACCTATATCTAAAATTTCAACTGCATAAATCCAAAATTGTCAGAGGAGTTTGGTAAAGTTCTCAAAGGTCAAATCGTTGAACTTTGACCCCTTAATCGCCAAATTTCTGGCCAAAAACCAATCACATCGATTTTCCCAAATCTCAGTACCCTGTATATCAAATTTTGAGTCTGTAGAGTAAAAATTGACAGTTATTGCGTAGGGAAATGTACACAGACACACAGACACGTTCACTTATATATAGATTAAACAGCATCAAGTAAGGGGAAGTAACTCGGTCTGTCTTGTTACAATTAATGGCGGATGTCACGCAATCATCTATTTGTCAAAGTGCATGTTTTACACAATAATACGGTAATATTTAACTAATTGCAACACGACAATTAGGTAACATTAACATTTAGTTGAAATTAACATAAAAAGTAAGTAGATACCGTTGATTTTTAATGAAAACTTAATTCTTTGACTGTCAGATTTTGCTACTATAATGAAGAAGAATTGATATTTTAACCATTAACTGCATGTGAGGTTGTCTGATGAGTTGGAAGTTTGGAGCTCAATTTCCATCTGTCTTTAACCATAGCCCTTGAGTCCCTGGAGGAGCATAGGCCATCTAAAACTTTTGTAGATGTTTTTGTAGTGAGGAGTTCTTTTACAGGGTGAGGGTGCTGGCCCCACGCCCAACCTTCCCAGAAGGTACATACAGTGCCTAGCCTTCCCAAATGGTCTCCCTTCTGGTACTGGCCAGGCTCTACGTTGCTTAACTTCGTTGATCTGGTGAGAACCGGTGTGTCAACGTGATTGTGCCGTACACCTTTAACAATAACTAAAATGTTTATTTATCTAATTTATAAAACTCATTATGTGTGTCTGTCTCCATATGTTCAAACTCTATCTCTTCCGAAACTAAAAGTTGCAGAGCGGTGCTAGGGTGCTCAAATGATTGGATTTTTTTTATGGACAGTTCTTTTATGGGTCTTTAGCCAATTAAAATAGTTTTTAAGGGATCAAAATTGAAAAAAATCGTTATGCACTTTGTACATTCATCTTAGTTTATTTTTAATCCATTCATATGCGTGTCACGTTGGTACAGTGGTAACGTCACCAGCTTTGAATGCTACAGTTTTGCTTTCGGTTTCGATTCTAGCTTATGGCACCCAAATACTTTTTATTTTACTTCTGACATCACGACTCTATAATGATGTATACAAAATCTGGACAAATTAAAATATTATGTTTAAGCGTATTTTATGACCGTGCAATACCCCCCCCCCGGTAGTATTTCATAATTATCATATGAGTGGGCATCACATCTAATTATGTATATTATATGATTATAGTAACCTTGCAATTTAATAACCATTAGATCTGGTCAACATAAAAACAGCTTCAGCCAGGTGGATTTTTGTTTTAACTAACTTCCTTTAACAACAATTTTGATATTTGTATTTGGGTTTATAAAAGGTCAAAAAAACCATAGGCATAATGTGGGGTATCTCTACCTGGTACTCTATGCTTATCACTAGTTCAAAGCATTAGACCAGAAGTTTTCAACTAGAGGTAAATTGACCCCTCAGGTGTAAAAAATTATATAGTCAGGGGTAAATTGAAGTACTTGATAATTTAAAAATAATTATTGTTTTTCAGATTGTTTCATGTCTAAGAAATGTACAATATGTACAAGATTTTGTTGTGTGAAATACTATTTTTATACAAAACCTAAACCAAGCAATAAAAAAAAAGGTTCTTTTGGACCTTCTTGTTTTTCTGTCACTTTATTATAGCTGTGAATTTTTAGTATGGGAGTAGGAGGTAAATGGAGAAATAGGTAAAACCGAGAGGTCAATGATGGAGGAAAGGTTGAGAATGGCTGCATTAGACAATTTCAGTGTTTATAATAGAAGCTATTTTTAATTGCTAATGTTGAACCTGAAAAAAACTTTGTCAAGTTAAACTGGAATCACTTAAGAAGGCTATTTAAATGCGAGACAAGAGAAATGAGAATGTCTGCCTAACTTCTTACTTTCATTGTTTTGTTGACCTTTTTTTTTAAATGGGATGGGATTACAAGAGCAATAAATGCATTAGAAAAACTGAAAGACTGTTTATTCTCGTCTTAACTATTGCTTTTTTGCATTGGCAGTTGAGATGAGAAACACCTCTAGAGGTTATCTTTCCACCAATGTAACATAGAAATATCATTGGGTTTAACCCAAGCCCATATGTTATTCATGTGGGCAGACCCATTGAGAACATGTTATATCTATTAGCTATGGAAAGTCATGAAGGCGTACACACTCACACATATACTTATCATTTATGTTAATGTATATTTCATTCATATGGTCACTTATGCGAGTGCAGTCTCTTATTCTCAGTACTCTTACTATTTACCATAGTGAATTAAGAGTGAATGAGGAGGTATAGCTAATGCGATTTCAAACTTTGGCATGACAGGTGACTGACGGACAGAGCCTGTTATTGAGATGCATAGATATATCTAAGAAAAAGAAAGGATGAAATATATATTAACATAATTAGTATTATTCAAACTACTGTTATCATCTTGAGTGTTACTTTCGCAACGTTTCAAATGATGTAACTTCCAACTTTCAGTTGTATCTTGTCAAACTCTGGAATCTTTCTATCGAACGTAGCATAACAGATAAAGTAGTAAATAAACTTCAGTTCTAAGTGACACACTTCTGGAGGTTGAAGATTCAGTTCTTGGTTAGTGATAGTAAGAATACAATTGCAAATTACTTAAGACTTCTACCTGATCATGACCGAGGGAACGAGAGCATGCTACCTTAGTAGGTTAAATAAGGTGTTCTGTTTGAAATTCCGTGCAGATTTCAGAGTTTGACAAAGTCATCTGAAGAAGGTCAGAGATTACATCTGAAATGTTGTGAAAATAATATTCAAGGTTAGAACAGTAGTTTGAATCCTCATCTCAGTCATCATAAATACATAAAAATAATTGATACTTGTGTGTGTGCGTGTGATGCACTCAGGGCCCTTAACATTCGGTCTGGCGACATGAATGGCATCAACATAAGCTTCAGTTAACCTTAGTGATATTCCTAAACAACATTGGAAGCAGAATAATCCTCAGGTGTTTCTGCTTTCTTTTTTTTTTTTTCCAATCCATAATAACCAATAGGTAAAAAGGAAATAAAAAAATCTCTCATACAATTTCTCTAATGCATACATTGCTACCTTGTTAGACTTCTCACTCCCCCCCCCCAAAAAAAGAAGGAAAAAAAAAACCTCCACAAAACAATGGCAGCAAGAGATTGAACATTCATATCTACCTTGTCTCCATTATTTAAATAACCTTAAGTGACTCCAGTTTAGCTTGAACTTATTTTGATGCTTAAGATTATCAATAAAAACGCCTACTCTATCACTTTTTGAAATAGTTACAAAACGTAGATAGGGGTTTCTGGCTATAAGCCCTTCCCCCTTCATGGGTAATTTTTCATCAACCTCTTAATCTTTTAGTTTAATACAAATATCTAAGTTGTTCAAGGAAGTCAGATGACTGAAAAGAAAACCTATAACTCGGGCAGACTCTGAAGTCATTTTTTTTTATTAAATAAGATTAAATAAAAAATGATTACTGGATAACTGATTTAAAGTATTATACAATAATAATAAATAAAATTTATCAAACCAATTTATTATATTTAGGAATTGCTAAATGTAACGGTTATTAGAGTAACAGATGTAATAATTATTAGGTATAATGGTTATTGGTATGAATTTGCTAGATGTAATGTCTGCTATGACACCTCAGAAGTTTGTTTATACTCTTAAAATAAAAGGAAGGAAAAGCTAATCCAAATCAAGTGTTGATATGTTCAAACAGATTACTATTTGGGCCCAACTTTTAAAATCCGAAAAGATAACTTTATAGGTTAAATTAGATAAATATTTAAGTTGTTATCGTGAGGGAGTTGACAGAATAAAACTGACTCCGGAGTCGGTTCTTACAAAACGTACTGATTCTCAACTGTTGCAAACCTTGTTGACACCCACCTCTTGTTAATGGCTAAAATAACTGAAATCTAATAACAATGCCAAGTTCACTGTTTTTATTAATTTTTAAATGGAAGCTTTTATTACTGTTTGAGGTTCTTGGACAATAAAACTGACATTTATTTTTTAAGTTTCAGTTTGACACATCTTTCAATCTAAATTGATCCTGAGAAAACTACATCCCTCCTCCCTCCTCCCAATATATTAAAGCTTGAGAATGAGTTCAGAGATTAAATTTTAGAATTAATAAATCGGAATGACTATGCAATGGCTTCTAATTGATACAGTCATAACTTTTACCAGAATGAATCACACAAATATTAGAGAGCAAGAGGGATTGTTGGGTTGGAGTTGAGAAATACAAAATCCTGATGGGTTAGGTAGATCATATGCACACATAAGGGATTTTTAAATAGTGATTTAATAAAAGTTCTTAGCAAGCCACAACACTAGGCGAGGATGAACATGAAGTTGCTCACAGCTACCTGGAAAAGGAAATTATTGAAGAACATAGGAACATTAGCCACTATGGGTGATTGTTTATTAAATTAACCCAACCTGACTCTAATTACAATTAATTTTATACATCAGAAACAAGAAGGTGGGTGAAAAAAAATCTGACTATTAACTTTAGAGTTGATTTAAAAAAACAAAAATGAAAAAAAAAAAACTCATCTTGGATTCATGTAAAATTCTTGCATTTTCAACTTCTGGTCAATGGTGTCATCAATTCATTCCAATGCAGATACAGCTACAAAGATGAAATCTAAGATGGTCAATCATTTGGTCCACATATGCAGATTCCCCAACATAATCTGAAATATGATAATTACTGTTTCTACAAATTTCTAGATTTTAAAAACTTCTTTCTTTTTTTGTTTTGTTAAAAAACATCAATTTAACTAACAATATAAAATATTTGATAAAGCATAAAATGTTGATACATTTATGTATAAAGAATTTTTAAACTATGCACAATTTACACCAGTAAGTTTTGACCCTTTAAATATCTACAATGCTTTGGGATATGATATCAACCACTTCCTAGATTTTTGAAATCTGGAATTTTGGTTGACAATTGTTGGTCCTTTTTTTTTTTCTTTTTCATGTAAAATCTCATTTAACAATTATCCTCAAATGGCCGTTGATTCATTAATATATATTTTTTAAAAAAATGGCCACAGCAGTATTAATTTGGCTACTGATTCAGAACGAAATTAGTTGAGACCCATTAGTTTAGAGTAAGCAAAAAAAAAAAAAAAAAGAATTTAAAGGAAGGAAGTCTAAACTGACTAAGTAGGCAACCAACCTCCTCATTTAAACTCTTTTCTCCTGTCACAAAAGAAACATTAACGGCCCATGAAGTGGGAGTTATTTTTAGAATGTTGATCCAGCTGCCTTCCACTGCTCTCCAAGATCTAGGTTTCTGTACCGCGCATTCTTAGATAGTAAAGCTAGAAGCAAACCGAAAACCACCCTAATCTCTTTGCTTCATGCTAATAATGAAAGCGCTCATTAAAAACAGGCTGAAATCTATGCCAGCTCAGAAAAAATAAGCTTTGATCAGCTTCTTTGCAACTTTTTTAGAAGAGTTAAGCAACATAGAACATTCTTTATAATCAAAACAATAATACTTTGTTGAGAAGGCTTCTAGCTTATATTTCATTACTGTACCGTTAAAAATGATGCCAAAAAATAACTTCATTTACAAATTTGTATGTAATCTTGGTCGTAATGCTGGCATTTTGAAGACTAAAGATAAGAAGTGAAAATAACTATCTCAGATAATTTATTTGAAGCATTTTCTGGAAAAACAAAAAACTACTAAGACTATCCTTAATGCTGGATAGTGGAGGAATATGTATTTAAAAATAAAAAAACATTTTTGTAAGATTTTTAAAAATTTATTCCCTGATGAAATTCTTTTTTCATAAAATACAATAAAATGGCCTGTGTATAATATTGGGATGTGTGCGTTTATACATGTTTATTTAGATTTTGTCAATAAAACTAGTTGTACAGTATTGGATGTTAATAATGTGTTTATGTAATCTTGAATATATTTTATGAGCATACTACAATACACTTTTGCTGTGTATATTAATGTATATGAATTTTTTTATGTATTCTTTGCAACAGTTTTTATTTCATTTTAGAACGACTTTCAGTCACGTGATGTAGCTTTTTTTTTAAATTTTAATTCTGCATAATTGTGTTGAGAAAGAATTGAACCCACAATCTTCGCCAACTATGAGTAAAATATTAACTTTTGTTTAGCCAATGTTTACTATAAGTATTGTGTATTATTATTTAGTAAACCGAAGAGTTGATATCTTCCCCCCTCTCTTTTCTTTCTCTTTTTCCTCTTTCCCCTCTTCTTATTTATATCATTCGCCTCCTCTTACTACTTTTATTAATCCTCCTGTATTTACATCATTTACCTTCGGTGACGTCATCTACTGTGCATGATGTCAAGAAAACGAGCAAGTTACACCAAGGTTTAATAGTATACTAGACCACTTATGGCCTGCTGGGTCAGTATTTGTTATATATATTATGAAATGTATATAATTTCTTAACTTTGACTTTGATTAATAAAGCAGCCAGCAATTATGAGTGCTGCTTTCAACTCCATTTTTAAAATAAGACACATGCCGCTTAGAGTACTCTTTCTTACTTTGGCAGAGTTCAAAATTGATTTAGCAATTTAGTGAGGAATGATTTCCTCTGTTCTCTACAGTCCCTTTCTTACATAACAGATGTAGCTAGTCTTTACTTTTTTATCATTTCCATAAAAAATGCTGAGTGAATTTCAATCTCTGATTCTTTTCAAATATTATATGAAACTCGTCATAAACCATCCTAACGCCATTAACCTTATATTTGCTACTAGTGTAACCCCCCCCCCTCCTCTAATTTTTGAAAAGTAGACACGGTAAATAGGTGGCTTTTTTTCCAACATCTGTATTACAACTTGTATATTAATAAATTTTCATTGTATTTATTAAAAATAATAAAAATTTATGAATTTTTCTTTTTAGCCCTTTTGAAGCCGATGTCATTTTTATATGGCCTTACATTAGTGCATACAAAGCCTTTCTCTTCCAAAATATTCATCAGATTAGATATGGAAATCAGTAAAATTGATCAGAATTAAGTTGTTTTTTTTTAACAACATAGTTCATTGAATACTAAAGTAAAATAGATTTAATTATTTATGTTGTTTGTTGAATAGAAAAACGTAAGAACCCAAGTTACACCAAGGTTTAGGTAGTATACTAAATGTGGTACTTCATATACTAAATAATTAGATTTTTTTAACATTTTTTCATTTAACATTACAAAGGAAAACAAACAAATATAATCCATTTTGCTTATATATTGTCTTTGCCCAACCAAGTCTCTTTAATGTTTAGGAGAACTTTAAACTAACATACCACACCCACATGTATTTTAAGAGATTAGAATAAATATTTTATTAGGAAAACTGACCTATCTTATGACGGTGGAGATTTTGTGTCTATAACTGATACATCGTTACATTTAAAGTTAAAAAGTTATTACATCATGTTCACATTTTTAACCTAAAAAGGGCAAAACTTTGGAAACTTTTTTTTTAAACAAACAATTTCAAGTTTCCATTTGTAAAATTTATTACAAACCAAACTCTTCTTGGTTCAGAGTTAATAAAAATTTGATTTTAAAAATTTAGCTTATTTTTATTTACATAAATGAATTTGGTAAATACATCGGCTAATTTCCGCTTGAAACTAGAAAATGCATATGAAAAATAGAAAGGATTGAAACAAAAATATGCATAACATAAATTGTTCCTCATATTTAACAAGTATGTGTTTTTATTTGATATCAATTTATATCTGTGGATATATATATGTATATATATATATATATATATATATATATATATATTTCTGTGGAAATGTTTTTTTTTGTTTTTGGGGTTTTTTTTTTTCAATTATATTTCACTTTTTATTTATACCAATCCTTAATTCATGAAGCTCAGTGTAATTACAGAGCATATAACAAATGACAAAAGTCTATATTCAAAATTTCATGATGTTGACCATCTTACAATTTATTCCTTTATGTTGACATTCACAATTCTTGACAGCACCTGTTTCGTAGCGCAAAATCATTCATTTAATTATATCAATAAATGTACTTAAAGGAATAAATTGTAAGATGGACAATATCATGAAATTTGGAATATAGACTTTTGTCATTTATTTGGTGTGTGTGTGTGTGTGTGTGTGTGTGTGTGTGTGTGTGTGTGTGTGTGTGTGTGTCCATCCGTCCTGTCCTGTCCTGTCCATCAAAGCTACAATACTGTTGCATGAATGCCATAATCATATTTCTCCACTAGGTTTTGTCTTGAACATAATGTTGCCAATCACTGGTGTTGATATTTTCCTTTCAGTTTCTTTTGAATCTTAGTCTCAACAATCATTCAAGTTCCATTCTCTCAAGATGTCCTACATATTTGAGATGTGGTTGTATTTGTAGATCTGCCTTAGATGATTGGAATGCGTGTCTCAGCATTTCCTCGTTGATGGGCTTGTCTGTTATTCAAACATTTTGATTGCAAGATTAGTTACGTTTCTTTCAGGATGATAAATCAAAAGGTTGGGTTTAGTTTGGAGACAGGGAAGAAAAAGATAGTGCCGCTTTAATCAATGCAAAGCCCTAACTTGTATCTTACATGTAAACAAACACCTCTAGTGCCATGTACAAAGTGTGATGCGCTATAAGGCAAATCAACCAAAGCAAACACTCAAAATAAATATTTGAAGATATTAGTAACTTTAACCAAACTGACTGGTTTCAGCTTTAAATAACAAAAAGTAGCTGATATGCTTTAAAAGAAAACCACCAAAACAATCTAATGTTATGATTTCATAGAAAGTCAAAATTATTTTTCATATGAGAAATGTATTGGTAGGTTCAACTTTAGAAACTTGTATTCAATTGTTACAATGAATCGTTTACAGTTTTTATTGTTTGGACAAGGAATATAAATTTTGCTTTTGATTTTACGAAAAGTTAATAAAGTTGGATTTTAAAACTTTTTTCCAGTGTGTGTGTGAGGGGGGGGAGACAGTAAACAATGATGAATAATTGAGTATGAAGATCTGGCGCTTTTGGTAAAAAAACAAAAATCCACAAACGCTAGATTTTGAACTTGTAGCAAAGTTCAGTGTATTGATTGGAATCATTTCAGACCATTTAGGGATATTTGGCAAGAGAACTTAACGCCAATAAATGGATTTTGTTTGAATTCAAAAGAAGAAAAAAAATCCAACTCCTCAAAGTATAGACGTATGTTGTGTTAATCACATTTCATGATATAAAATCGATCCAATTTGACATCACATGTTCACTTTTGATGATTAAAAAAGCAAAAAGATTTTTTTGTGAGAATTGGAGAAGTTCCATAAAATAGTTGAAAGCAGGTAAAAAGTTAAAGCCTCAATCAAAACGGAATTATCTATGGTGGATGAGAAGCCATATTTGATGCATCGTCAGTTGTGTAGAGTTGGCACATGAAACATTCTGCTCTGTCTATGATTACTCTTGTTATAGTTTAAAATTATCTGCAAAAGAATGTTATTTTAAATTTATTACAAGTTGCAGTTGATGAAAATGATGTAATAGCATTTTATGTGATCACAAGTAGGCTATACAAAACAAAGTTAGCAAATGCGATGTAAGTGGTAGAATTTGGTCATAACTGAAATTCAAGGCTTGTTTATTTTGACAGATTTTGAAGAATAAAACGTGGTAGGTGAATTAAAATAAGCATTTAGGTGTTTCTGTTTAGGGAAGAATGTTTAAAAATACAAACATTTAATAAATATGATTAGCTGATTGGAAAACTGACTGAAAAGTAATGGGATTGTGTCACAAACAATTTATTTCCATTGCAAATTCCATGTTTTCTATTTCAACATATCCTCATTCCCTTGAGTCTAATGCACTATCCCATCCTTCTCTGCCATATTTCCATACTACTGCATTTTAAATCCTGTTTTTCCGTGAGTCTTGCTTGGCAATGCCTGGCAGATTATACTGAGTAAATGAAAGTCAATACAAAAAATAAAAACCTAAGAAATGAAATTTACTGTTTTATTTATTATTTATTGTGAAAAGTTTTTTTTCTTTGAATTAATGAACAATTATTCTTAAAAGGAACAAAGAATGTGCGGGGGGGGGTTATGTTTTTCGTAAAACTTTTTTCAAAGAAAACATGTCTTTTTTGGTATTTATAACAATCTTGAAGATTTTTGTGTTTTTTCTTTTTTTGTTTTATGAACCAAATTTTTTTCCAAAGAAGTTTTGTCTTTGTAAGCAGCCGACGATGACGGCAAATTTTTGTTTAATGCATCTTATGCAAAAATTTCTTCAGAACACAAAGACCGTTTCCGGCGACTCCAGGATAGCTTCCAGCCTAGAATTGTTCATTATCCTTGTCACAAGAATAAACACTTGTTTTTGCAATGGATCTTTTGAAGCGCAATGAAACTCTCCCTTTTCTTTTTTTTTCTTTCTTCCAATTTGGAGTCATCTTCTCATGTCTCTTTTAATGACTCCGTTTCTCTTTGTATAAGCTCACTCGGCATTTTCCAGGGTGGTTTGCATTGTCTCCTTGGCGCTGACGAGTGAGACTCACAGAAAAACGGGATTTAAGATGCAGTAGTACCAAAATTTCATTACACAAAATCAAGCATTTGAGCTACCAGTTCCACAGCCCTGTTTGTGATAACCATTTTCTCTTTCTCTTTTTAGAAATCCAATTATTTTATTATATACCAATCTAAGAACAATAAAACAAAAAATGTCTTAACTAATTTCTTGACATGTAAGATTAAACAATTCATAAAAGTATACTATTTCTATACTTGTAGATTAAATATAAAAAGATTAGCATGTAATTTTTTTTCTCAAAGAAATGTTATTTATGGAACCTCCTTATTATTACTAAGAATTAAAATCGTCAAAAGTATCAGTACGTTATTTTTCAATACATCTTTTAAACGATACATTATTTATACCTTTTTTGTATTTCAGATTTGTATAACATTATGATGCTATCAAATTAAAAAACATGTTATTAAATTTACGATTTACCATTCTCCTGCTAATCCCAAATGGCACTTTTAATAAAGAATGAAAGTATGTTTTTAGGTACTTAAGCTTTGTAAGTGGACTTGCCTATGTTTAGATAACATGCAACATATTGAGCCATTTATCAGTTGTTATTGAAAAAAGCATTGCACATCATTTTTTAATGCTAGTATCGTAATAATCCTACTAAGAACCAATTAACTTGTTGACCTAAATGATGTGATAACAACAAAATGGAGGCATGGTTGTGTTGAATAACCACTGTTTGCATAAATGTGGGAATAATCGCTTACTGTTAGGAAAATAACTTGATATTTTTTTTATTCAAACCTTAAATTTATCTTTGTTTGATTAGGGTGAAATTGTAAAGTGTTTTTTTCTGTTAGATGTAAACGACTGTTTAGATTTGTTTTTCTTTCTCTTGTCCTCACGTGTATTCATTATTTAATTATTGGAATTCTTTTGAGAAGAGTGATTTGCATATTTGGTTTATTTGCGGACTATTGTCCTCATCTTTTATAGCCGTTGTTTCACAATGTTTCGGTCAACTATTCCTCTGGCCTTCATCTGGTTGTTAACCACGATGGGATAAGAATACTGAATCTTCAACTGTATCCTCAGTAATTACTGCCTTCCATAGTTGTCGTTTCACCATGTCATATGGCACATGGTTTGTCTCCCTCTCCCCCTCTGCGACGAGTCGTATGGCATGTGGTTTGCCTCCTCCTCCCCCTGAGACGAGTCGTATGGCATGTGGTTTGCCTCCTCTTCCTCCTGCGATGAGTCATATGGCATGTGGTTTGCCTTTCTCCCCCCCCCTCCGCAACGAGTTGTATGGCATGCGGTTTGCCTCCCCCCATCCCCTGCGACGAATCGTATGGCATGCGGTTTGCCCCTGCCCCCCAGAATGAGTCGTATGGTATGCGGTTTTTTGTCTCCATCCCCCCCCCCCCCCGACGAGTTGTAGGGCATGACCTGCGATGAGCAATGTGGCATGTTGTTTGTCCTCCACCCACCCACAATGAGTAGTATGGAATGTGGTTTGACAATTCATATGTTATGTTGTTTGCCTCCCCAGATGAGTTGCACATTTTTTATACTATCTTTTAACATGAAATGGTGATATTCTTGATCCATTTAGAGAGGTGTCTAAAAAGTAATGGAATTGGTGTTTTGTTTTGGTTTGATCTCATCCCTTTCATTTTTCCTCTTGAGAAAGGGATGAATCCATCACTCACCTCTCTAGCTCTGGGTTAAATATAACACCCAAGACGCTCAAACCTTTATAGGACAACTATTATAGGAGGAGAAAAACTATATAATACCTGCAACCAGCTAGGTCTTTATCACATGGTATACATTGACTCTGAACGTTGATCACTTATTTGGTGTAGAGTGTTTTTCTCAACGTTAAGCAAATTAATGCTTGAAAGGTTATCTGATAATTTTGTACGTATTGACATTGACAAAAATAGAGGAAATATGATTGTAAAAAAAAAAAAAGTGAAGCAATTTATTTTGTTGATTTAATTTTCATATTTTTCTGCCAAACAATTTCATAGAATGATTGTTATCTCATTTTCTGTTAAAATATCAAAATTCTGAATCTTATAAGTTGTCCAAAGTACAAGTAACAATGGCCGAAATTTTCAATACAAATTGCCAGTTATTTGTGTTAATAGGTTATCAGGCTTATTTATCACTATTGGTGTAAAGCGTTTATTTCTATTTTTAATCAGGTCGAGATGGGAATGCTGCAAAAGACATATCCATTTGCTTTATTAGAATTGTCTAAGCATCTCTAATCTGACTCTGATATACTTGGAGTCCCAATTTCAATATTGTACATAAAAACTTGCCTGTTACCAGATCAGGCTATCTGAAGATCTTGACTTACTGACCTAAAATGCACCAAATATTGACATAATAGTTTTTCTTTTTCTTTCGCTTTGCAATATTTAATTATGTTCTGTAAAACCAAAAACAATAATTTCTTCTATAAAAAAAAAAGAAGCAAACCAAATGCCATAAATAAAGAACTTGAAACAAAAGCTTTTAACAAAATGAATGAATTCAGCATTAAATAACCTAACAAAGGTTGATATGTCATAAAACAAAGTAAGCAAACCAAACACCATGAATAAATATTTGAAGATATAAAGAACTTGAAGCATAAAAGCTTTTGCCAAAAAGACCAGATTTTGCATCAAATAACCCAAAAAAGGGTTGATATGTTGTAAAATAAGCAAACCAAATATCACAAACAGATATTTGAAGATATAAAAACTTTTAACAAAATAAACGGATTCTGCATTAAATAACCCCAAATTGCTACAAAACAAACTTGTGTCCTTGAAATATAAGATGACAAAATATGCCCGTACTAGCAGGGAGACCCAACGTTGCCCGGGATTCAATGATGATCAACGAATATTTCACACTCTTATATTTTTATTGTCATTGAAATCCGTGAAATCGCCCCAGGAGGAAGCTTCACATGCCTCCATGCAGTAACTTAGTCCAAAATATATGTTATTCTACATTGCACTCTAGAGAACCTACTGTTTCTTTTATAAAATTATTTTATATAAACTTCTTTCAAGTTAACAAAAAAAAACAAAAAAACATTAAGAAATTTACATGCAAGGTTTGAACCTACAAACCAAATCATGCAAAAACAAAAAAAAAAAAAAACATTAAGAAATTTACATGCAAGGTTTGAACCTACAAACCAAATCATGCAAAAACAAAAAAACAAAAAAAAAAACACAAATTTTCAAATCTTATAAAATTTTTTACAGCTAATGAAAAAAAAAAAAAGAAATTTACGTGCAGAGTTTGAACCTACAAATCACGTCATGCAAAAAAAAAAAAAAAAAAAAAAAAAAACGCTGTGAACTTACCCACAGTAGAATTTTCACGGCCTGTTGTTCTATCATTGTTGCTAAGCAATGACATGGAAAAAACTGATGATAGATAAATTAAAATAACAGTTTTTATTATTGGTAATTATTGGGGGTATTCTGAGACAAAACTTAACTAAGATCACTCTCAGACTTACACACTAAAGTTCTGTAAATTTTAAAGGTAACTATTTCTCCTGTAAAAATGACTGAAGTCAAAGTAAATATGTTGCGTTAGAAATCTTAAAATTAGTCAAATACAATTATAGTAATAATAATAATAATAATAATAATAATAATGACAATGATAATAACAATAATGATGATAATAATAATAATACATGATAAAAAATACCTAGTAAAAAAAAAAAAGAATATTGAAAACTTTGTTATCACTAATTTACCTCTGGTGCTCAGGCTGTCTGAAGATACTGATTTCCTGACCTGAGATGCATTAAACATTGATGCTATTGTTCTTTTTTTCTTTCGCTTTGTAAAACTTAATTATGTTTGACAAAATCTAAAACAACAATTTTCTTTGACAAAACAACTAAACCAAACACCATGAATAAATATTTGAAGATATAAAGAACTTGAAGCATAAAAACTTTTCGAAAATTACTGGATTCAGCATTAAATAATGCAAAAAGTAAGATAAAGTAGTCAAACGAAACTAGTTTATTTTTTTTTATAAAAAGATAATTTAATATTGATACTACAAAGATTTTTCATTTATTAAATGATGACAAAACACACTGAATTCTCAAAGCCTTTAAAAACATGCAATTCTCTTTAAAATAAAACAAAATAATATATAGGCTATATAAAGTATTAGAAATACTTATATGCACTTATAGGGCCAAACACATTCGAACCAGTACGAGGAAACAGGCAAATATAATAACATTGTTTTTTTTTTTGTTTTTTTTCAACAGTTTGTATTTATTTGCTTCCCCACTGAGCAAATTAGGCACAAGGCCGTTTTTTAATGTGGAAAGTGAAGGGGAGGGGATCAGCTCTCCCCGGGGGTGAGGGAACTGGATAGTGACAATTGGTATGGTTTCCCCTACATTGACCAATAACTGATTGCTACAAGAGTAATGGTCTTATATGTAGGGTTGCCCCCACATATGGTCTTTGATTGCAGTATCTGCCGGAACAGATACTACACTTTTGAACTTTGATCTTGGCCAAAAGGCCAAGCAATCCCCAAAAATGTTTTTTTTTTTCTACAGAGTTTAAATATATCCAATGATGACAAACATCACATTTAATAATGACAATTCAACATCTTTTACTTATAATCGTCTTCAAAGTGAGAAAAACTATGAAAATTTAAACATTTATACAACAGCCACTTTCATGTTAAGATGTTACATATTTATAAGTATATTTGAATAGGAACAAGCACATCTTTGAAATCATTATCTCGTAATATTAAAATGAAAACATTGGAAAACCAAGTAATGCTGTATTTTTTTTATTTATTAAACTAGCGGGGGTACCCGGCGTTGCCCGAGTGTTTGTTTCCGGGACGGGGGGAGGGAGTTTTAAAAAATGCTATGGTAGGTAAGTAGGAAGGATCAAACCCGGAGTCATGAGTAAAAGTAGGAAAATAAAGTGTGAAAAAAAAAACAAAAAAAAAAAACATCTGCAACGTTAACAGTTCGGCCACCAAGAAAAGTCCATTCCAGTTGTTTAGGAAAAAAAAAAAAAAAAACGACTACGGTAGGTCGGCGCGAACGTGAAAATATAATGTGAATTGTCCAGCACGCTAACCACTACACCACAGAGCACTGCAGCTTAGTTTAGTGATTTTAAATAACTTCACATGAAAGAACTACGAAGCCAAACTGGTGTTCTCTTCTCAACTGTTCCTTGTGAACGATCCCCAAACGGTGTTAAGTGGTGGCAGGGGGAGGAGGAATTTATTAGAGAGAAAATATTTTACCACTTCCATTGATCTTAACCGATTTTGGCCGTGACTTCTCAGCAGAAAAAGTATAGAAATCTAAGATTATCGAGGAATTTGAGAAATAATAAGCCTATAACACACCTCAGATATTGTTCTGCCGTTTGTGCATATTATATTTGCATGAAATATCTTGATTTTTAATCCTATTAATGTCAAAATCAGACGGGAAAAAATGAGTTCATTTTATTTATATAGAGAAGAGATGAAAAAGGAAAATCATTTTTATTTAATTTTTGAGACATTTTGTGGAATCCACCTTACATTACAAAGTCTTTTATGATTATTTTTTTATTTTTTATTTTAATCATTTTGGTCGTGATGTTGTCCATGAATGATTTTCCTAGAAGAGAAAGTTGAACATCTGATCTTGACGATTTCATTAAAGTCAGATTTTAATGTCACGTGGTTAGTGCATATATTTGAATTTAAATAGGAACAAACATATCTTTAAAAGCATTATTTTGTAAGGTTAAAATGAAGACATTAGAAAACGAAGTAATGCTGTAATTTCTTTTTTATTAAATTGAAAATGAAAATCATTTCTATTTTCTGTGAAATTTTCAGTAGAATCCACCTTAATTATAGAAGACTTTGTAATATGTTTTTTTTCTTCCTTATTTTGATGGTGTTAAGTCCATGTGTGATTGCTCTAAAAAAGAAAGTTGACCATCCAATTTTCTTGAGTTTTATTAAGTCAAATATGGATGACGTGTCACATGGTTGGCGCTTATATTTGAATTTGAATAAGAACAAACACATACTTGAAAGCATTATTTTTTAAGGTTAAGATGAAAACATTGGAAAACAGAGTAGAAAACAAAACAAAAAAAACACATATTACAAAGTCTTCCCTGATTTAAGTGGATTTCATTCAGTGAAATTAAATAAAAATGATTTTCATTATTCAGCTTTCCAATGTTCTAATTTTAACCTATAAGAAGTAATATTTTGAGACCAATAGAAAAGTCTCTTATAGAAATGCATGAATGTGCAAGAAAAAAACTACTGACAAAAATGTTGTTCTGAACTTCCATGTGACATACTGACAAAAATTATGTTACAAACTGAAGCCTGACTGACAAAACCTCTTATAAAGATGCATGGATACCACTAAAAACATTAAGAAACTTTTTTCTTTCTTTTTTTTTTCTCAACCTAGTTCCTTGTGTTTAATCAATTAATAAGAACAATGTGGAAAAAAGGCATGAAACAGTTGTTCACCATTTTAAAATTGAATACTTGACAAAATTTTGAAGGCAGTGACATCAATAAAATTATTCAAAATGTAATCATATTAAATGTCGGCACTTCTAGTAATTATGTAAATTGTAAATAGCTGTGAAAACACGAAAGTGTAGGTTTACAAATTTAGTTTTATAATTATCCCAACTGGGTCTTTTGGTTGAAGAAGTTTGATGTTTAAAAAACTTCTGATGCTGCTGTTTGATGCATTATTTAAGTGTATTTTGATAACATTAAAAAATACATTTCATAGTTTGTTTACAATATTGTTAAAGTTTTAATTAAAAATAAAAAAAAATGAATGATTTTACTCCATAAAACTTGAATAAAAACAATCGTTTATTTATTTTTTTTTTTTCCTCCCATAATTTCTCACCAGTGCCATATGGTGTCATTGTTATTGTTCAACCTCACTTATTGATAAGACGATTTATAAACAGGAACTTCTTTTATTGCATTTTTTCTCCCTTTTTTCTTTTGTTTATTAAACATTGTGGCACCAGATTCGTGAGTTTTATTGTCTACTTTTTTTGTTTTAAGATGTTCACATGTTTCAGACAAACCTTTGTTTGAAACGAGACACATGAAGTCAACAGTGTTCACTATCACATATGTTTCACAATTCAACTGATTTTATTATTATTTTTTTTTTCTATTAAATTGAGGACCCAAACATATTAATGCATATATTTTATGACATTTTTCTCTTCAAAATACAAAGTCTATTTGTAAAAGAAAAAAATTATATAGATATACAAATGGTTAAGGACGGGCCAGTTGAACAATTTTAATCTTTATCGTTTTAGAAGAGCAAATTTCACGTTTTATGGAAACAAATGTACAAACATAGAAACGATTCTCAGGATTGTGGTGCACCAAATTATATATATGCCCTTCTCATCCTCTCTGTCTCCTGTACAAGAATTCCTATTTAGAGATTACTCATTATAAACAAATATGTTAAAGTTTGTACTTGCAATGAATTAAATCTTCAGCATCTATTCAATAAATTAGATATTTTATAAATAAATTTTCAGAAAAGGGAACGATTAATGGAATTTAAGTTTGGGTCTGATTGATACACATGAGCAGTAAGTTTTTTTTTTCTTGCAATACTGTTTAAAGAGATTATATAATTGTTTATGACGTTTGTAGTAAAGGGACGAAGTTAAAGAAGACTTAAGAATTGTGAAGAAACCATCCCTTCTGGGACTTCATTGCAGCTCTCCACCCTGATTGGGATCTTCTGAGATGCAATGATTCATGGGTGCAATATTTTGCAGTTTGTGGAAACAAACGATTTGTTTTTTTTACTTTCTTTTGTGAAAAGAACATTTTTTTTCATGAATAACAAAGTTTTCATTACAATTGTATAAAATATGAAGAAATATGCCAAACTTTAATAACTTTTGAAAATATAGACATTTTGAAATTTCAGAAATTTATTTCTTTGAAATTTACTAAAATTTAGCAGCCTTATTCATATTGTATTATGGAAAACACACACACACACACACACACACACATATGTATATACTTACAATTATAATGAAATATATACTTTTAA
This sequence comes from Euprymna scolopes, assembly GCF_053919585.1. Classification (NCBI taxonomy): domain Eukaryota; kingdom Metazoa; phylum Mollusca; class Cephalopoda; order Sepiida; family Sepiolidae; genus Euprymna; species Euprymna scolopes. Next base: position 23,845,960 of record NC_136499.1, on the reverse strand, counting down.
GATATATATTCAATAAGATTTTCAAATTGTCACAATTTCAATAAAAATGAATTTTCATTTTTAAATCATATATATCGTTAGTTATCATTCCAAAACCAGAAGATGTATTTATTTCACACTCATTGTATTTTATTCAGATATTAATGTAATATGTCTTACACATGTTTTGTTGAATAGCAGAAATTCAACAAACAACTCATCAGAGACAGATATATATATTCCTTGAAAAAAAAAAAAACAATTGGAGAGTGTGTTTTTTTCGTTCCTTGAAATAAAAAGGATATGGTGAAGGAAAAATGTTGATAAAAGGAAATGGTAATCTTTTAAAATTCACAAAATCATATATATATATATATATATGATGAGCTGTGAAACAGCGAAACAGTACTGTATGTGGATGACTATAGTGCTCCTCACCTTGAGTTGAGCATATTGAGAAGTGAAACACGAATTACCATTAGCATATAAGCGACGCTCTTTGTGTAAACAAATCGAGCGGAGGTATTCCAGACGATATCATAACATCGTTAAACTCACTACTCGTTCAAGCAGCCGCCAATAGCGTAATGGTTAGGAGCCTTGACTGCCGTACAAACGGTCGGGTTTCAATCCTGGCTTGAGGTAGTTGCCTGTCTAGCCGCACTGATGAGCTGTGAAACAGCGAAACAGTACTGTATGTGGATGACTATATATATATATATATATATATATATATATATATCTGTCTCCAATTAGTTGTTTGAGCTTCAACTATTCAATGAAACATATGTAAGATATAACTACATTAACATCCGAATAAAATACTATGAATGTGAAATAAATACATCTGGTTTTTAAATGATAACTAGTGATATATATATATATATATATATATATATATATATATATATATATATATATATATATATATATATATGTATGTATACACACACACACGGTGTGTTGTGTCCATAAAAGATAAAGTAATTTCTGTAGTAAATTTTGAGTAGGAGAACTCAATGTGATGCAAAGCAAGAAAGAAGAAACACAACTTGTTAGCCATTTCTCGTTCTAATTGATTTCACCTTACCAGAAGCAGTGCTGTTTATCAGATGAAGTTAGGCTAGAAGTGGTTTAACTGTTAGACCACTGCCAACCTAACTTCGCTTGATGAACCCCGCCGCCCCTGGCAAAGTGAAATAAATTAGAATGAGAAATGGCTAACAAGTTGTGTTGAGTTTCTTTTTTCTAACTCTGCATCTCAGAATGTAAACTCCACATGTCAACATTGTATTAATACTTTGTTGCAAATTACATATTTTCACCTTGGCTGATTGATCATCTAATGGGTGTGGTTGAAACGTAATCTTGAAAATTCTAAACTTTTAAAACCTAGCAAGAAGTTGTATTAAATAAGCAAGTATTTGTAATGTCATGCTATGCATGAGTGTTCATGAATCTAAAAATAAACATCAAATTCATTGGAATTTACGTAAGCAAGAAACATTGACGTCTACAAATAATAAATAGCAATTGTATGTAAATAAAAAATAAAATAAAAAAAGAGGTACCATAAATCAGTAACATATGAAGGCTGGAGAGTATATCAGCAGAAATATATTTGAAATAAAAATCATAAAAGTTTGTGACTATCCGAAAAACATCTTCCCAAATTGTTTTATTGAAAAGATATGTTTCTTTCATTATTGTATTTGTATGAGGATGATAATCGACAGAAAACATTGCAAATAACTTGTGTGTTTATGCAAAGTTCCATTGTGTAGGGGAAAGAGTCTTAACTGCTCATTTGGCCACGTCTAGCCATACTGAAGAGCCGTGAGATGGTAGAACAACTGTGTTTGAACGACTATACATAAAGTTTAGAAAATCGATGGCAAAACTTTAGTATTATGTTCTATAGCTGTGTAAATAAGCCTCTTTGTTGAAGCAGTTACTTTTGTAATAGCATTCCATTACTAATTTCCTTTTTGGTCCATTTTTTCCTTTTGTGAAGTCTTTGGTTCTTGCTGATCATATTTATTTACTGTATTGGGTTTGTTGTATTCTGTTATTTGAAATAAGAAAGGTTAACATTCTCAGGATGCTGACCTGGTCTCCCATGTTGGTCATCGTAACAGTTTTTGCCGATTATGATGCTCAGATTTTTATTTTGAATTCTACAGCTTTTATGTTTCATATTGTTTTTCATGGTTTTGTTAGTATATGTGGCAACATCAGGTATAGTGTTTATGTCTCCCATATGTAGAAAAAAACATTGCACTATCACACCTACACATTGTAGATGTGTTAGATGTTTGCAATAAAAAATATTGATCAATATTTGTTTCAATGGCCTATAATTCTGAAACCAAGTGTTTCTGGATCTATTTACATATATAGAATATAATCCCAAAGTTATGTGATTGATTTTCCAAACACTGTGTGCATCTCTGTGTATACTTATAGCAAGTGAGATATATAAAAAAATTTGTACTTGATTCCTGATGGATGCATAGATTCACATTCTAAGATCTTTTTTATAATCAAGCTATATATTCACTTTAACCTTCAATTAATTAGTAGCCTTGATTTTATGGAACCCATTTCCACATTTTCCATTTCTTCGTTTCTTTCATGACAAGTCTTTGATGCTGTTTGCTTCTAAGTGAGTTGTTTGATCAAAAGACAACCTAGATTTTATCTCATTTGCTTATATGAAGATTTTGTTAGAATTTTTTGTTTTTGACGATATTTGTGTTATTGTTTTCAAAATTATGTTTTTGGAACTTTCATATTTTTTAAGTCATTTTTGAAGCTTACTATTAGATTTTTTTTTTTTTAAACATGTTTTTATGTTCATATTTATTAAGAAAAAAGTGTACTTGGCAAAACAATCAGTGTATTAGTTCATCATCAGTTTTGGAATTCATTTAATATTTGTTTAATCTTGGTATAGGACTGTTTTTTTTTCCTCAATGGATTTCCTAACCAGACAAATACCACAAATGTTTGATAGACAATACTTTTATTTAAAATTTTTTTTTACTTTCTTCTTGTTTCATTTCAGACAAATATGGACTTTAATGACAATCTCACATTCGACACAGAATTTGAAGACCTTTTTAGTGATACACTTGGAATACCCGACTCATCACCAGAAAATGATCTAATTAATTCTGAAGAATTGTGTCTATCACCAATTCCATTGGCTACAACAATTTCTTCAAAGAAAGCTGAAGAAGATGAGGAGGTGGATGAAGAAGCAGATCTACTGAAAAATCAAGAGATGACAGAAGTTATTCACTCTGACCATGATTATGTCCAACGTTCGCCATTGTCCTTTGATAGCAGTAGTGGATCGTCTCCTGTCACCCCTCAATCTGTGGAAAGTGACGAACTCAGTCCCAATCAGTCGTTGAATAGCATCTCTGATGGTCAAGGAGAGGAAGATGAAGACGATCAACAGATCCACTTGAGTGATGGCAGCGTTATGTTAGTTGAAGAGGAATTCACAGATGATTATTCTGCTATAAACTTGAATACCATCAGCACTTCCGGTCTCTCAATAGAATTAGGTGAGTATTTTTACTTTTTTTCAAACTCATAATTCCACACATTATGTGTATGGAGCTATCATTTAGTTTGATGGCTACCTTGGAGACACCATGGTTGTTCTGGCCATTGAAACTCCATTAATTTTCCCAACCATACTGTAATGAAGATAAACATTACCTAACAGAGCCTATTTCTCTTTAATTTACTTATTTAGGATAAATAATTTTCAATTGTGATTAAAAATTAGTACAAACCTGATTTCTTTTGTACAGTATGCAGTGTTCGCATCAAGCAAGGAGAATGAAAAGAATAAAATGGCCGCTGTGTTTACTTATAGGCTGGTGATCTCATAAGGTAACAAGACTTCAAAGAAGCTAATATGCATATGAAAGGCAGATGGTTTCCATAAAAAGCCTGTTAATCAGAGACGGGCATTCTTTTTGTCAGATGTCTATTGAATTTTGAGACCGAGAATTGTGAGAAAGAAGAATTAGCTGTGTATTGAAATTTTGATACCAAGAATTCTGAAGAAAGAAAAAAATAGTTTACTGCGTCAATGATCATAGAACAGAAACGGATTTTTTAAGGTCTACTATATAAATTTAAATTAGTCTATTTCACAAAGTTAGCAGTAGCCTTGAATCTGACAAGTTAATATTTGATTCTGATTAGCTAAATTTGTGTCTCCTTCACATTTTTTTTTACAATAAAAACAGGTGTTTTGTTTCTGTTTCTTTCAAAAATATACTTTTTCCAGCTAGGAAGATTGTTAAAATTGAAATATTTTTCAATAATAACCTAAAGAGCTGCATCTGCTTACAACATCAATAAAAAATTTTTTTGTTTATATCCATTAGAGGCGTTGAGTGAAATTTGAAAATAAAATAAGATACGTATTGAACATATTTGGAGCCAAATAACTGCAACGCGAAATTTTTTTATAAAATAAAAAAAATATATAGATTGACAACGGAGTATATCTCTGAAATATATTTCTAAAGAAATAAACACCCGTTTATTTTATAAAAAAATTTTGTGTTGCAGTTATTATTTTTGTTTATTTTTATTCATTTTTATTTTCAAACTTAAAAAATTTACAGATCAAACTAAAATAAGAAAAAAATCTGAAAAATTTGAAGAAAAAGTTTTTACTTTTTGATATACCAATTTAGTATTTTATGTTTACTAAACGAAATTACAATGAAAAGTAAATTCTTTAATTCCTCAAAAGTTGAGAATTTATTTTGGCAAAAGTTTTTATATTGAGATTCCATTTAGTCTTTACAACGGTTAAAATTATAACTAAACCCACTTTATTATTTATTTCAAATAATGCTGCAAGAAATATTATAGATACTTTGAGTTAAAGAGCAAATATTGCCCATATGCCAACAGCAATAAAAAATCAGTATCTATCTGACGGGCATATGGCAGAGAGCTTTACATAGTAAAACATAAATATATCTTTAAAATACAAGTTTTTACATTTAAAAAGAAAAGCAAAAGGATTACCAGTTTTTATATGATAATTTTTGGCTAATTTTTATATGAAACTGTAGCAAATTAAATGGAGCGTATAGGAAGGACCATTGGTAAAGTGGAAATGGAAGGAAAGATAATATTGATATTAAAAATTTTTTGTCTATCTGCTTTTTCTTAAAATGTAATCAAACTTTGAATTTTGAATAATTAAAGCTTAGTTGAATTTTCTCATTAAACATTATGAAAAGAAAAACAAATTTCACAAAAAGTAAAATCAGAATTAATGAAAATTTGATCTATTATTAGTATTTTATCAGTTTTCTTTTTGTTAATTAAACTATGTTGGATTAACATACCTACATAGTTTGAAGAAGTTTATCCTAGTAATTGTCTGTATTTTTGAAATGAGGTGTTTTCATTGATTGAGATTGTCGGACTGACTTCCTCATCTTGGTTGTTATAGACACAACATTTCGGCCGTTTTGCCCTCCGGCCTTCATCAGGTGTTTTGTATCGAACTGGGGAACCGTTTGTTAGGAGTCTCGAACTCAACCCTTTATTATTATTACAGGGGTACCGCGTTCGGACTCCAGCTAGGCTCTTGGACATAGTTGCTGATTCTCTGTTTTGAATGTTACTTTTCACTGCCTTCGTTCAGGATTGAACTCAGCACCTTTGGGTAACTGTAAACTTTGATACAACGTCTAGGACCACTCGGCCATATGTCACTAGGACACCGAACACAGTACCCCCGTAATAATAATAATGGGTTGGGTTCGAGACTCCTAACAAACGGTTCCCCAGTTCGATACAAAACACCTGATGAAGGCTGGAGGGCAAAACGGCCGAAACGTTGTGTCTATAACAACCAAGATGAGGAAGTCAGTCCGACAATCTCAATCAACTTTATCCTATTTAAACTATCAGCAAGAGGATTGGCATTTCTGCTTAATGTGAGCTCAACCGTGAAGCTCTATTAATTTCTCTTTAGGAGTAGGAGGAGTTTACTAATTGCCTACAAAAGAAGTTGTGTTACTCTGAACCATTATTGACTAACCCTTTCTGACTTTGCTGTTATTGACTTAGAGAAATGAACAGAACCACTGGTTGCAGAAATATGTAAGATGGCACCTAAATGTATCATCGAAACTCTGTTAGAATTGAAAGAATATTGAATCGATTATGAAACATGAAGGGAAAATTAGAATTATGGATACTATACAGCGTTTTATGTAAAAAGAAAAAAATAATTGTAGTACATCTGAATTTAAGTAGTTGCCAGCGGAAGCATCGTAGGTCCATAACGCAAACCAACATATTTGTGGACTGAAACTACACTCATAGTCATTAGATTAAACTGTTAGGTTCTCGTCTGTAAGTAGACAATTGAACATTGGCAAAATAACGACCAAAGAAGTTTGTGAATCACCAACCACATCTCTCTTTAATCAGCACTGCTTGAGTCCAATGGCAAGGAGAGATCCAGGATGACTGGAAACAATGCTAAAATAAGCAGAGAGCATATACAGCACCTAGAATTCCCAAATGATCACCCATATTAATACTTAACAAACCTGAAATTGCTTAATTTTGGTGATCTAACTGGACTGATTATGCTGTATATGTTATCACTAGGGCTGTGACAACAGAATATTCTTTTCATTATTTTGGCTCTCAAGTATATATCCAACACAGTAAGAAACAGTCAATCAATCAAGAACCGCATCAGTCTATATAAAAACATATAAAATATTAACGGATATATACTCAAGAGTCAAAACAATGAAAAGAATATGCTGTTGTCACATCCCTAGTTATCACTTTACTCTTTTAAAGATCATGCAATCATCAAAGATGAAATGTCTGGTGTTGAGTGTCAACACTTAAGATTTTACTCGTTTTCAAACTGCATTGTACCAAAATCTAACAATTCAAAAGAATTCAGTTGTTATCGACTTAAAAGTGACATCCATTTTATTTAAAAGGATATTTAATTAAAAATTAGTTTTATGGTAAGAAAGTGACTTATTTATTTGAACAAGGTTTATATTGATTAAATTTTTAATAAATTAAAAAGTTAAAATGGTTATTTCATTTAATTAAAAATATTTATCTGATAATTATTTCTAAAGTAAAAAGAGGACGGTAAAAAAACAACCATGGAATTTTTACAGTAATATCTTCATTTTATTTCAGGTTCTGGTGGTGAAAGCATCTCTACACACAATGCATGGGTGCTTAATGACAACATTGTTGAAACTGAACCACCTCAGACCATCAAAGTGATTCGATTGCCATCAGACAAGACTGTGGAATCTTTTACAATCAAACACAATCAAGTACAAAACACAATTTCAAATAAAAACAACAATGTAAGTATACAATTTTTTTTACACAAAACATTAATGCAGTGTATATCAACATAATCTCTTTAGTTGTACTAAATAATTTGGGCTTTTCCATTTCTTTCTTTTCCCTTAATTATTAAGAAGATTATTTCATCTGATGTTTAATTATCTCGATTGCTTTTTCACACCCCCACTTGCTGAGAAATAACAGATAATCAACCTTTGTGAAAATTAGTTGAAAATCCAAGCAATACTAAACCTAAAGTTTCTGATTTTTTTTTAGATGAGGATTAATAATTTGTATTATTTAGACTACTATTCTCATCTTGAGTGTTATTTTCACATTTTAGCCAATGTAACCGCTGACCTCCTCTAGATGCATCTTGTCAAACTCGGGAATCTTGCTGTTGAACTCAGAAATCTAAATGGAATTTCAAATGGAACCCTTTATTTAATCTAATCCATGGGGGTATCATGCTCTTCTTTCGTTAGCTATAACTGGGTAAAAGTTTTAAGTAGTTCAACCTTCAACCTCCAGAAAAGTGTCACAACTGAATTTTTACCTAGTTCTTTATCCATTACACCACTGGTTCATATAATCCAAACTTTCCCTAGTATTCCATAAATACATTTTCAATTAATATTTGTTCACTGAAATGTTTTATGACCAAAAATGTTTCTTTGTGTGTGTGAAAATCTCTCTCTCTCTCTCTCTCTCTATATATATATATATATATATATATATATATATATATATATATATTAGCAGGGCGCCCGGCATTGACCGGTCGTAAAATATGCTTAAATGTGATATTTTGATTAATGCAGATTTCATATTTATTATATCATATTGGACCCAATATAGTAATGATTTAAAACGTCAAAAAAAAAAAAAAAAAAGACTCATGCACCACCACGAGCTTCAAAATGAAAACATTTAGCTTACAACTTACTTTTTCCTTTAACATTAATACCTGAGCTATGAAGGCATGTTTGCTGCAAGGCTAAAAATTAAAACATGAACTAATTTGTAATGTTGTTGTTCGATCTTCACCTGGCAAATTTCATTTTTTTAATTTTCACACTTTTACACCGATTTTCCCTGGCTAAAACCAAAATATAAAGTTTCACATGGGTTTGAAAACTCTATATATTGTTTCATGTCTGTAGACCAAAAACTGACAGGAGTTTGGTAGGCAACATTTTTTTAAACAAAAAAAAAAAAAATATATATATATGCATACATAAATATATATAGAAAGAGGTTTGTGTTTACTATAATCTTTTTACGCAAATAGTATGCAAGTATGAATCCTGTAGAATATCTGCATAAATATAATAGTTAACTAAAGATGATCATCTCACAAGAAAACCGAAAAACTAATAAGGAATTAATTAAAATGAATGTTTAAAAGAATATGCAAATTAGCTAGATCTTTTGCAGATGAATACAATTCCACAACCCATATATAACAAAGTTGTATTTTCTTTTCAAATAAATAGAAAAAAGGGTTTTTAATATGAATATCAATACACAAAAAAACTAAAATTATAAGAGAGTGTGTGTGTATAATATATATATATATATATATATATATATAGAGAGAGAGAGAGAGAGAGAGAGAGAGATTTGAAAATATACCCAGGATTATTTTATTTATTTATTTATTTATTTATTTTTTCAAATAAATGAATTATTTTTTTAATCCAAATATTCGGCCTCATGAGCCTTCTTCAGAGTGATACTGACAATTGTTTTTTCCATTGTCGAGAACTTACACCATTGCTAAAGATCACTGATTGCTTCCAGTCTTATTGAAGGAACTGTTTTTAATGTTCAGTAATCATAGTGAGATGCGCTGGCATACATGTATAAATATTGAGATCAATTTTACTACAGTAGAAGCATTGATGCTTCTACTGTAGTAAAATTCATTTCTTTTTTTCTCTCTCTCATATACAGGGTGGCCTCAAAATCACGCACCAGTGTTAATATTTATTTTTTATTAATATAATTTTTTAATTTTATAATTTTTTATTTCAGATCAGACATGCCATTGACTACAGAGCAGCGCGTAGAAATAATTTTCTTATCTGGTTGTTATGGTGCAACCAACAGAAGTGTTGCTGAGCAATTCAACAGAAACCATCCTCATGAAAATGTGTCACACACTTCTGTCGGTCGCTTAATCAACAAATTCAGAGAAACTGGTTGCGTCGTTGACAAAAAACGAAGTGGGTGTCCAGGTTTATCTGCAGAGACACGTGCACAAGTGTTGGAAAAAATTGCAAGCAGTCCAAGGAAGTCAGTGCGAAGGGCAGCAGGTGAAATTGGTGTTCCTCGTTCAACGATGCAGAAGGTCCTCAAAGCAGAAAAGTTTCATCCTTACAAACTTCAAATTCTACACAAATTGTATGAGGATGATAGTGGCAGACGTTTAGAAATGGCTGTATGGTTTCAGGTTCAACTCGAGGAAGATCCTGATTTTGTTAGGCGAAACATGTTATTTAGCGACGAGGTAAATTTTTATGTTAGTGGAGAGGTCAATCGGTAGAACTGCCGATACTATTCGCAAGACAATCCTCATTTTATGTTAGACAGCAAAGAACACAACGGTCCCAAGATAATGGTTTGGTGTGGTTTGTGGCGCGATCATGTGTTGGGCCCTTTCTTCTTCAATCAGACAGTTACTGGCGAAAGATACCATAACATGTTGCAAAATGATTTGATACCGCAGTTTGATTTACTTGGAGACGGCAGACTTACTTGGTTTATGCAAGACGGTGCCCCGCCGCATTACGCAACGATTGTGCGTGATTGGCTCCACGAGAATTTTGAAAATTGGATTGGTCGAAGAGGTACGGTAGAGTGGTCGCCCAGGTCGCTTGACCTAAACCCTATGGACTTTTATTTCTGGGGTCACATTAAGCAAATTGTTTATTCAACGAAGATTCGTGATTTAGATCATCTGAAGAGTCGTATTATTGATGCTTGTCTTCAAATTGATGGTGATGCTGATTTACTGAATCGTGTGTACAGGAACTTTGAATTTCGTATTGGCTCGTGCATAGCTGCAAACGGCGAACATATCGAACAATTGTAATCCTTGTAAAGAATGTTGAATTTGAATAAATGTTACTACTATAACTGTTTTAATTTTTTAACTTTTTTAATTAACATTGGTGCGTGACTTTGTGGCCACAATTAAAATAAAACAGCGTTATGGTCAAACACCCTAGAGATTAATCACGTTCAAACCTAGGAGGCATTCCCTTTGCTTTAAATTTTGTATCCCTAAAAACATTATGAAAAATATATATATATATATATATGCGAGAGACACTAAAAGTACATAATGTTACAACTGTTTCATTTTCATGCAATTATCAAGCAGGACTAGTTCCATTTGATGGTTTTTTTTTTATAAATAATATATATATGGGAGGAATGATTGAAAGAAAAAAAAGGCTCCCGATTTTCTATGTGCAAGTTAAAATTTGATTTGGTTTCGTTAGTGATACTTTTCACTTGTCTCCCCCATACGAGCAAAGTTAGACCGGTCGTTTTTTTAAATCCAGCTTCAAAAACGTATCGCTCTGGATGGAAGAATGTAACAAATAAGGGTGCTTCAGCTGATAAGCTTCCATCCTGAAAGGAGGCTGTATTGTCTGGGAGGATAGCCTCCTGAGATTAAACACTTATTACTACTAACTCGGAGAAAATGTTTTGTTTGATTGCAATCATTTCAAATTGCCGAAGAGATGTATTAACAAAAATGTTTTATAATCATTACCTAAAAAAAAAGAAAAGAAATATATTTTTTTTTATTTCAAAAACTATTGATTTGTGTATTGTTGCTATTTTTCAGGTTTCATTGGTGTTGACAGAAGAAGAAAAAACTTTACTGACTCGTGAAGGTTATGTTCTGCCTACCAACATGCCACTCACTAAAGAAGAAGAACGAGCTTTAAAATCAGTTCGGAGAAAAATAAGAAATAAGGTAACTTTAACACTTGTTTCATCTACATTATAGATTCTGCTAAAGTCTTTAAGCACGAAATTACTGAATGAATACTTAATCTAATCAGATTCTTCTTAGACAAGAGAAAATCCAGGTTGTCCTCGACAACTATATGTCCAAATTGCATGATATAAATGCGGATGTGCATCAAAGACCTTTATTATTTCTGAAATGACCTCTCTAATAAAAATTGTGTTCAGGATAGGTATATTTTCTGATGATAGCACACTCATAAGCATGTGGGTAAAACGAATTTACATATATTCAAGTCAATGACTGAAACCTTAGAGAATGATTTCCAATTTTTAGTGAAATGCCTTTATAGAGTTCAAAGCTTGAAACGTAGTAGGTGATGCACTTTTCTCTTCCCTGCAATCTTTTTCCCACAGAAGAGACATCTGTCTTTGCTCTGTTGTTATTTTCATGGCAAGTGCTCATCTGAGTTCCATTCTATGGTCCCCTTCTTGCCAAACTTTCACAAAAAAAACACTCGATTAGCTACAACCACTGTCAGCAATTTCCCTCACTCTCTATCTGTGCCTAAATCTAAATGCAGATTTCATGAACAAAGCTTCTTTCCTAGAACTGCCCAGAACAAGTGCTTTGAGGACATTGCCAAGGATTCTGCAAAGAAGGTGGGCTTTCTCTACCATGCTAGAAAACTACTCACACCTATATCTCTACAAAACCACCATTTTCCCATGCATAGCTTATTGTGGCCTTGCCTTTCCCTCTTAGATAGGATCCAAAAAAGAGTCGCCAACCTAATAGGTTTTGCATTATCAACCAAACTCCAATTCCTGTCCTGTTGCTGCAATGTTGCACCTCTCTGCCTGTTTTACAAGTACTTTAATGGAATGTATTCTGATGAACTTTCAGTACTTGTGCCTCTCAACATAAATACTTCTGACTAATTTGACAGGCAGCAAAATCCCACCCCTTCACTGTTGAGGTTTCTCGATGCCGGAAAGCCTTCTACTCTAATAGTTTCTTCCTCCAAACTGCTAGACTTTGGAATTCCCTTCTGGTCTTCTACTTCCTTGACTGTACTAACATGTAGAAGTTTAAATGTATTGTGAATGGATATCTTGCTGCTCAACTCCCCACATAGTTTCCCTATAGATACCCCCCTCAATGATAGACTGTGTATATTTTTAATTGAGCTTTTAATTTAATTTTTAATATTTTATTGACTCAGTTTTATTTTGCAAAAAATATAACTCACAAAATCGTCCATTGATAAAAACATAATTTTTGTCCTCGTAATTTATCTAAGTTTAATTTAATAATAAATTACACAAATGATCTTTATTTAAAATCATATTATTTGCGGATTCAATCTTTTCTTTATTGATCATAAAATAGCAATGATGAAATATGCAGAACCTGCAGCGTGATGTTGTGCGAGATTGCCTGGCTAAAATACAACTTCAAAATGAGCACTGTCTGTTTTTTTTGTTTTTTTTTAATTAAAAAAAAAAAACGAAATGTCCATATAGCCAGTTTGTCCGTTGGTTTGTCACATTTCAGTTTAAGATTACATTTTCATTACAAATTGCACTGATTGAAAGGATGCATCTTGAGAATGAAGTTGTCTTTAATTTTCTTCTCATGGAATTTTCGAGAAATTTGCATAATTTCTACATTTAAACTCATTTTAATTTTGGTATTCAGATCTCTGCCAAGGAAAGTCGTAAACGTAGACAGGAATATGTGGACGGGTTGGAGAAAAGAGTTAAATTCTGCACTGTGGAAAATCAACAACTACACAAAAAGATTATTTCCCTTGAGAAACAAAATATGTAAGTTGGATTCATTATTTTTTATTTTTATTGCATGTTACAGTGTGTTATGTTAACCTTCGTCTCAGATCACATAACTGTGTTAAAGTAGTAACCAATTAAATGCAACAAAAGTCCAAAAAGGTAAATTAATACCAGACATGGGCTTGCATTTAGGTAAAAATGCAATTCTTCATAAATAATTGAATTTATATTGCATATATATGAAATATTGCAGCATTAAATTTTTTTTTTTAAATTCAATTTAACATTATATAATCAGTTCTTAATGCTGCAATATTTTAAGTTATAAATTTATTACCTTTTTTACTAGAATATCTTGTCCTTTTCTTTTTCAGTTTTAAGAACTAGTCCTTTACTTTTCCATGTTTAAGTTTAACCATATTACTTTTCATGCTCGCATTTTTCTATTGTAATACACATATTGTCTAGTTTATTTTCTTTATTCATCTTAAAGATTTGGATTTTTGTCTTTTTAAATCCAGATTTATATTCCTTGAAATTTTGACAAGTTAAAATATTGAAAAAAAAAAAAAAAAAAATTAAAGGTCAAAGTACTTCATCATATTCGGCTTAACATGCTAGCATGCATTGGACAACTTTAGAAATTGACTTCCAAATTAACTTATCTCTGTCCAGGTCTTTATTTATCCCTCTTTCTCTGAAGTCCATTCTCATCATTTCCTCCCATTTTAGCTGTGACTTAACCTGCTACATGAACTCTTCTACATCTACTAATCCAAGAATTTTCATCCATTCTTTCAACATACATCTCCTTATATTGTCCAAATTTAATCTTCCTCTAAGATCAATAAATCTAATCTTTTCTTTAAAATTCGCATTATCAATCCCATCATATTATTATTATTGTTTTTCCTCATGCAACACACATTCTTTTCAACCTTTACTGGCAAAGTTTCACTTGCATACATCATCACACTGCATACACATACCTGACTCTTGCAACCGTGATAGCGCTCTTATTTGTTTTTTTTTTTTTTTTTGTTTTATCCCATCTTTGTCTAAGCATCTGCTTTGAAAAATGCATGAAATGTTTTGTTTTATGAAAATTTGTATAATCCAGTAAAAAAAAAAAAATGTCTGAATTATTTTTTTTCCAGATCTCTGGTGACTCAAATGAAGAAACTTCAGTCCTTTATTTTATCTTCAACAAATAAACCTGTCCAGACGAGCACATGTGTTATGGTGAGCCATTCCTCTTACACTTTCCATCATTGTTTTTTTTATATAAAAGAATACAAAAAATATTTTTAAATATTTTTTGTTTGTGGTGAATTCTTCTGCAACTATTAAATTTTGGGTTGCATGGATACCATCACAGACTATTAGGTTGGCTAATGGATACCATCACAGACTATGAAGACAGTTACTCCAAATTCAAATTCAATTAGATTTATTATTTTGTTTTGATATTTAGTTTTATAGCACATCAACTTTTTTTTTAGCCAATGTAAACATTTTTTATGTTTCAAGTTTATGAATTATTTCAGATTTCTTATCTTGAGTGCTATTAGCATGTTTCAACCATTTTTCAACCATTTTCAGGTGTTTCTTGTCAAATTTGGGAATCTGCATGGAATTTCAAATGGAATTCTTTATTTAATACATGGAGGTAGCATGCTCTCATTCCATCAGCCATGATCAGATTGAAGTCTTAAGTAATTCACAGTTGTATTCTTAGTATCATGTGCACTGAGGATTGAACCTTCAACCTCCAGAAGAATGTCACTTACAACTAAATTTTAACTAATATTTTATCTGTTATGCCACAAACCCTAGACATCTGAGTTTGACAAAAATTTCCAAACTTGACAAGATACAGTTGAAGCAGGTCAGAGGTTACATCGTCTTAACCATTACGGAAATAACACTCAAGATGAGAACAGTAGTTCGAATAATACAAATTATCAATCCTCATCTCCAAAATTCAGAAACATAAGTTCAAATTTTTAATCACTTTTGTTGGTGTGTGTTTTGTAGATTAGTTTATTTTTGGGTTGACATTTTATAGTCTGGAATTGGTAAATTCTATTTAACTTAAAGATGAGACTATCTTCACAATAAATGTTCGGATGAAGGAGAAAATGAAACAAAATGTCTTTTTCTGCATTGAAAACACATTTACTTCTTTCTCACCAAAATTTCATTTTTTGTTTTTCAGGTTTTGTTGCTCTCATTTGCCTTAATTATTGTGCCAGCTTTTAACCCATTCAGAAACAAAATGATCCCGGATGGCCTGAGTTTGTCGAAAACTCCAATGCCAGGTAAGGCTATTCTGTTTTTCTTCTATATCTGATAAAAATTTTATACCCAACTTAATACAAAAATTTTTTTTTAATTTAATGAGTCATGTAAACTTCAATGGTTGATAAACTTTAATCAAAAATTAGATTCTCTCCAAGAAACATTTCTGAAAGCTAAGCATCAAAGCAACAATACAGTTACATTTCTAAATTCTTATGAAATAAGGATTGATAATTTGCATCATTGTGTAACGGATAAAGTAATAGGTAAAATTCAGTTCTAAGTAACATTTCTTTTTGGCGGTCCAATCCTTAGAGACAATACTAAGAATACAATTGCAAATTATTGGAGACTTCTATCCAGTCATGGCTGATGGAACGAGAGCATGCTACCTCTGTGAATTAAATAAAGGGTTTCCTTTGAAATTCCATCCAGATTCCTGAATTCGATAGGATACACTTAAAGAAGGAGGTTACATTGTCTGAAACGTTAGAATAACACTCAAGATGAAAATAGTAGTCCAAATAATCCAATCTGTGAAGGTGTCTCAAAAAATAGTCCAACATTAGATCAACATTTGAGTCAAAACGATCACAAACCAATAAACATTTGCTTCATTTACACCTCACCACATATTATTTGGTGGTTGAATAGCAAAGAAAACCAAAAACTGCAAATGTAACACACCCTGGTTTTATGATAATGATTGCAAAACAATAATGCACCTATTTTGCAATATTGTTATAGATATATATCATTTAATTGGAATTCATTATTGAGTTGAGTATTATTTATTAATTTATTTAGTTACCACCTGACAAAGGCCAGAGGAATAGTTGGCCGGAACATTGTAAAACAACAACTGAGAAAGATAAAAATAATAGTCTGCATTAAAAAAAAAAAAAATTAATAAATAATACTCATCTCAATAATGAATTCCAATTAAATGATATATATACCGTTCGATACGGAACCGACCATGGAAGATCAGATAATAAATAAACGTGGATTTATAAGACCAAAAAACCCAATCTTGATCGCTCTTCGGGGCCCATGACACAGTGGATAGAGACGTTGAATCTCTATGATTCCAGGTGAGAATTGTCTGAAGATAACGGTTTCAATCCTACCCAAAACTGACCAAAAATGTAGTAAGACGACAACAACTATGGATGAGAATGCAGTTTGGAGATTCGGAGTTCCTATCCCATTGCGGTTACCACCTGATGAAAGCCAGAGGAATAGTTGGCCGGAACATCATGAAACAACTAAGAAAGATGTTATAGATGAGTTCATGAATATTAGGAAGGTTTCATTTATACGCAAGGATGGAGGCAATGAACCAATCAGAAAGTAAATTTGCCATAATATGTAATATTTAATCAACCTTGACATAGTCAGAATTGCCAGGTTTTATATTCTTTTTATTACGGGACAGAACTAAACTCTGCTCTTTGTGAACTTAATCTTGAGATGATTATTAATATTACTACAACTACATCTATTGAACTATTCATGATACCTACTTGCAACCTATATTTGCAATTCTCCAATTTTTCATTTCTATTATGAGTTTTTACTTGTTTATAATTTCTCAACTAGGATCATTTTTGTCCTAAACAAAAATGACAGATGTAATGAAGTTACAATCACTAATTTAAACTCATTCAAATTACACAGAACAAAGAATAAGCAGCTATAACAAACATATAACACAGAACTAAGGCATATAAAACCAAGGAAGCAAAGTCAGCAATACTCTATGAACAAATTTAACTCCTGCAGCAAAACACAATTTTGAAAATATTTGGGAAAATCAAATGAACTCTTTTCAAACACATTAATGAAAATGTATTAAATTTCTTTGCAAAGAATGTTAACCAACAATTTTTATTTTGAAAATATTGCAAAAAAAGAACGTTAACTAAACGTCAAATCAGACAACTCTAAAACATACACATTATCAGAATTAACAGAAGATATTTGAAAATCTCAAAATTCTACAATCAATCCAGCTGAAATCTATTATGAATTCATCAAACTGTTGTTCCCAGCAAATAATCAGTGAAGAATTTTCAAACCGCTATCAACATCTGAATGAATTGTAAATTCCTGGAATCATGGAAACAATTATAATCCTGATTTCTAAACACTAATCTATGAAACAAATGTTTATGAACTGTTTATACAAAACTATAAAACGTATGATCAACCAAACATTCATATGGTTTATAGAATCTAATAGCCATGTTATCAACTGTCAATGCAGAAACCAACGATCAACAATGAGTCATGTGGTCAGATTAGAAACCTCATTAAGAGAAGCTAATATGAAAAAACAATATCTGATTGTAAATTGTCTAAAATTCCATGCATTCGTATACAATACTACTTATCCATCCATCTATACTTTAACTATACTTACAGAATATGCAATAACCTATATCTATCAGGTATAACTGTACTCCATATCAAATGTTCTCTTGTATCTATACTGAGCATATCTTATCTTTCAGTCTTACTAAATGTCCGGTTTGGGCACCAAATCAGAATTTCTAATAGCAAGTAGATCATACTCTAACACTTTATCCTAATCCTAAACCTACTAAACCATATCTAACCATACATTCCTAAACCTACTAAACCATATCTAACCATACATTGCTAAACTTACAAAACTATATCTAACCATACATTAACTCGTCTCTCTCGATCCAATACTGTAGCAAATTTAGCTGCTTCCACTGCATGAATTTTTACCTATACCCTCTCCCAGTAAAAATGAAAATGGAAAGCATAATAATGCCCTTTTTTAACCACGCTTGAGGAGAGAAAATTTTCTGTAGAAGCTAACCTAAATGCCCGATTTTTCCAGGAGATATTAACCTAAATAACCAATAAATATTAACTACCCATGCGGGGTCGCAGAAATACCTGGATTAGGACCCAGGCGCGGGGCGAACCCCCTCGGAGCTGATGGACCCGTAGGTCTTCCCAGGTCATCCGTCTAGGAAAAGGAAAACTCTGAAACTAAATCTAGGGGAGGGAGGCCTCTTCAGTCCTGGACGACAACCTTCCTAGAGCTGGTGACTCAAACAAATCACCGGTTGGCAAACCTAAACTGCTTAAGGAGGAGATAGACTCTGTCTATCGCCCGGCTTTCATACTCCTTCTTTGCCTATTGGCCAGGCGTAGAGGTACTATCACAGGGACTCGTCTGAATCACCCAGTGGTTGACCTTGTTTCCTGACTAGGGCAATGAACGCCGCTTTTCCCCACTCCCGCCACATCCCATCCTCCTAAACTGGACACAGTGGGGTGCTTCAGTGCCATATATGTCAGTGCAGTTGGACTGGGCTGGCTTTGCCTAATGGATTGAGGGCACCGGATTGACAGTTCCTGGCTGCTGTTTCCGACTGATAGTACAGGAGCCCTAACTCTTTGGTAGCGCTTAGAGCGGCTGCTCCATCAACAGTTGTAAAATATCGGGATGTTTGTAGTGCCATGTCGCGCATGGAAAGGGACCCTACACTCATCCCCGGTGGGCTTTCCTGAGGCCACAATCTTGTGGGTGAGGACAGCTGATGGTCTACTTGTATTGCATGTCTGGTATTCTGCACAACTACTTGTCCAGCACCCCCTCACTCATCCACCCTAACTGAAACTTTTAAATAAAATAAAATGAAATGACAGCTCAAGCAAAAGTTACGTTTAAACCAGGACCAAACTCAAAGAAAACCAACCTGCCTCCTCCCTTGAGGCTTGCATTTACTAATATCCGCGGGCTTAGAACTAACTTAGATGATGTTGAGTCACTTCTGCTTGTAAACACCCCGGATATCTTAGCATTAAGTGAAACTAACCTTCACTCCTCCATTCCCTCTAACCACTTTAACATGCCTGGTTATCTCCCACTCTACCGTAAGGACTCAGACAGACATATGCATGGACTTGGAGTCTATATTCGAAACACCCTCCTCCTAACTAGAGAAATAAAACTAGAATCAGAGGGCCAGGCCTTTATGTGCTTCAGACTAAATATGCAACACAATATTAGCTACTTGTATTTTCTCTACCGCTCTCCCTCAAACCAAGACTGTACCCTAATAAACAAAGTCTCAGACAGCATAGATATAGCACTCTCCCTCGATACTAGCGCACAAATACATGTATTTGGTGACTTCAATGTCCACCACAGTAACTGGCTAGGATTCTCAAATCACACAGACGTAGCTAGTAGCGCAACACATAGCTTCTTTATATCTCATTCCCTATCTCATTTGGTTACATTTCCGACACGTTTCCCAGACCAGCATGATCAACATGCCTCACTTCTAGATCTCTTTCTGACAACGGTTCCCAATGACTGTACAACAAATGCCCACAGCCCACTCGGGAATGCTGATCACGCTGTGATAATGGTAGAAATCAGCCTAAATTCTCGCCCTAAAACTGAAGACCCACTACTCAAAACAACAAGGTATTACAAAAAGGCTGATTGGGAAGCCATCAGGGAGCTCATCAGAGATGCCCCATGGCAAAATATCTTTACTCTTCCAGCGGAACAGTGTGCAAATGAGACAACTGAATGGTTCAAAACTGCTATTGAAGCACATGTTCCCGCACGGAAATACTATAGCAAGCCCCACTCTCCCCAATGGTTTACTTCTGCTTGTGCAGCTGCCATTTGTCAAAGGCAGCATGCGTTCCACAGATTCAACCGACATAAGTCCAGCTCAAATAAACAGAAGTTTATAGAAGCTAGAAATAATTGTAAGAGAGTGATAGAGACAGCTAAGACAGATTACTCTGAAACCACCAGAAAGCGCATCGAAGCACAGAAATTAGGAACCCGGGATTTTTGGAAAATCTACAACAGCGTAGTTAATAATGGACAGTCAATTATTCCTCCACTAACAAACAATCATGAGGTTGCTTGCACGGCAACTGACAAGGCTAATCTGCTTGCCAGTCGGTTTGCCTCAAACTCCACACTGAACTCGGTACACCACTCACTCCCTGATTTTCCTCTGCGAACAGACGCCACACTTGACGATTTGAAAATCACCCCTTCTCAGGTACATGCTATTATAAAAAACCTAGACACCTCAAAAGCATGTGGACCAGATCTCATCCCGGCTGTGCTATTAAAAAAATGCTCTGCCGAGGTTGCTCCAGTTCTGTCCAAACTTTACAATAAATGCCTCAACGAATCTTGTTTTCCCGACTGCTGGAAAACCGCCTCTGTGGTACCAGTCTTCAAGAATTCTGGTGAAAGAACTGACCCACTAAATTATCGCCCCATTAGCCTCCTCCCGCTTTTCGCCAAAATATTTGAGTCCTTAGTTAATCAAGCCCTAGTCCAGCACCTAACAGCTGCTAAACTCCTGACTGATAAACAATATGGATTCAGGCAAGCCCGTTCAACAGCAGATATCTTAACTGTAGTTTCTGAACGTATATACCGTTCATTGGATAAAACAGGGGAGGGTAGAGCGGTGGCCCTTGATATATCTAAGGCTTTTGACAGGGTATGGTACGATGGTCTTCTAAGGAAAATTAGATCATATGGAATCACTGGAAGAATTCATAATGTAATTAAATCCTTCTTAAGTAATAGAAAAATCAAAGTTGTCCTCGACGGACATACATCCAAACAATATGACATAAATGCGGGAGTACCTCAGGGGTCTATCCTTGGACCTCTATTATTCCTGATATTCATAAACGACCTCTCTGATAATATTGTTTCGGAGATGGGTATATTTGCCGATGACACCACTCTCTATAACAGATATGAGGGGAAAACAAATGAACACATATCCAAGGAAATGGCAGAAACACTAGAGGATGACCTCCAATCCGTAGTGGAATGGGGACAAAAATGGTTGGTCACATTCAATGCTGCTAAGACTAAGCTTGTTTCCTTCAATAACTACAAGAAACCTTCTCTACCACCAATAGCAATGGCCAAGAACACATTGCCTGAAAGTACTTCTTTTAAACTCCTCGGCCTAACGTTTACAGGGAATATGAACTGGAATAGATACATTGAGAGCATTGCCAAGGCTGCTGTAAGAAAGGTTGGCTCCCTCTACCATGCTAGAAAACTACTTACGCCTGCCAGTATCCTATACCTCTATAAGGCAACCATTCGCCCATGTATGGAGTACTGTTGTGGGCTGGTGCATCTGCTGCTTGTCTCTCGCTCCTGGACAGGGTTCAAAAAAGAGTCGCAAACCTGATAGGTCCTGAACTGTCATCTAGGCTTCAACCTCTGTCCCATCGACGAGATGTTGCATCCCTCTGCCTGTTCTACAAATACTTTAATGGTGAATGCTCTGACGAACTGCAAACACTTGTACCTCCCCGACGTAACTACCCCTGACAAACCCGACAAGCTACTAAGTCTCATCCCTTTACAGTAGAGATCCCTAGGTGCAAGAAAGCCTTTTACTCCAATAGTTTCTTCCCCAGAACTGCGGGTCTTTGGAACTCCCTTCCGGGATTCTGCTTTCCCAACTGCAATGATATGCAGAAGTTCAAGTGTAATGTTAACAAACATCTTTCTACTCTTCTCCCTTCATAATGACCCCGCTAATTAATTCCCTAATAGTAGCCCCCTGCTTAAAAGTGGCACTGTGCCTTGTTTGGGGTGAAAATTGAATAAAAAAAAAAAATAAAAAAATTTTCTCTGATCTAACAAAAGCATATGATGATATGACTTAGAAACAGTCTGAGATTAAAAGGCAGAATTAATAATTTTATAAGCAACTTTCTCTCAGTTTTAATCATTTCTGACGTGTAAAATCAAAAAGAGAAACTCTCACAAAAAAGTGTACTGTCAATGACCCCATTCGCGTTTAAGATAAACAACATAACCAAATGCTTGTCTGCATGTTATCAGCTCCAGATCAAAACATAAACTGTAGAATATCAACTGTATTAATGCATGAATAAAATTAACAAATGGACAATCAAATGAATTTAATTTTTCAAAGACTAAAACACTGCATACGCTTTTACCGATTATGGAAAAACACAATCACTAGAGTTAGACGAAATAGAAATACTGGTGACTGATCAACACAAATTCCTGAAGATTATTTTTGACAAAAAACCTTCATTCTCACACTAAAGCAAAAATGTGGTAAAGCACTCTTCTCTATATAATTATCAATACAGACTGAGGAAGAAATATGCAAACACTAGTAAAAGTATACAGTATCTTAATCTGATCCAAATTAACTTTCTGATCCATGCTCCTGCATATACAGATAAAAAAAATTCTATAACCCAATCCATCATGAGGGATTGAGGCTCATCCTAATGAGCTTCAGAATATCCCTAGCAGAGAGCCTCATGAACCAACACTCCAACTCCAATTTGGAAAACTAACTTTACAGTATTGCATCAAGCTAAAATCTAAACCAACCGTTCAGCAGATGATTACATTTAAAAAATATAATTGAATTTTCAACCCAAAATACAAACCTTTTATTCAATTTAAAAAAAAAGACAATAAAACTACTTGTTTTTTGCATAGAATTTATACTCAAAGAATCAGGAATCTCCCAATTCCCTAAAATCTAATACAATACAACTAAGCCCACCCCATACCCTATTCTTGAATACTTAAACAAAGATAATCCTAAATACACCCCACCGATGCCTCTTCAGTCTCTAGAGACAATGGATATCCCCTGCAAGGGTAGCTGCGCATGTAATTGTGAGTCAAAGGTTGCACAATCTCCAACTACACTTCTGAATCGGCACTCCTTGATTCCAGTAGCAAGGAGAGGTCCAGGACAACTGGAAAGTGTTGAGATAAACAGAGAGCATATACAGCACCTGGAATTCCCAAATGGTCATCCATTTTAATAATGACCAGGCTTAACATTGCTTAACTCTGGTGATCCAACTGGAACCAGTATGTCAATGTGATTATGCTGTATTACACCTGACCACTCACCTGAAAAACACTTTTCAACTTATCGTGAGAAACTCTACATCATTTATATAAATTACTTTAATGATTCCGAAGACAATGATAGAACTGGATGTGAAGCGATCCACAACAACCCGATTGTCAGAAGATATTTGGTATCAAAATTTCTGCAGTTAATCCAGCATGAATTGATTATCCAATCAAATTTCCACTCTGTCCTACTAGCCAATAAAATAGAGAATTGGCATTAGATTCAGTAAGTTACTGATAAAAATGTTAATTATTGAACCAAATAAAGTCTAGCAAATGAAATTTATATTAAAAGAAATAAAATAGGTTTCATTAAGATGAATAGAGATGATGCTTATTTGAAATACATGCTTACGAAATTGACCGATTCTTTCATCCTAAAACAAGAACCACATTTATTCTATATGCATTAAAACATATCTTGATGGCATGTAGAAATATCTCCTTCATATTAGAAGAACATTCTACAACATTGGAAGCTGAGAGAGAACTATTCAAAACAATAAACTAAAACTTCTTTCCAATTTTTCAGAAAAAAAAAAAAAAATACCTGTCTTCGTCCAAAGCTATTAAGATTAAATATTTCACACGCAAGTAGATATAAACATATCTGGAGGTGTGAAAATACTAACAATGAGATTATTTAAAATATAATATTTACTTTACAAAGCCAAACAAAATAATTTGTACTTAAACCGATGGTTAATTCAGTAACCTGGTGACAGGAAGGTTGTACAAGGGTGGGAGAGGAGGAGATGATGAGGAATGAATATGCTATGTTCCTGCAAAGAAATCTCAAATATTAATTTAAAAAAAAATAAACTTTGGTGAGAGAAAAATTTCAAAAGTAATTACCCTTTAGTACCAGGAGGTCTTTCTATATATATATATATATATATTGACTGGAATTACCACAAATTGCACTAAAGTTGAAGCAAAACACAAAACAACTGTTAGGTTAGCATGGAAATCTCGTTTTATAGAGGGCTCCAACCTATAATAGAAGATTCTGGAACCTGTTCGATCATTCTCAAAAGTTTTCGAACCTTCTGGATTTTTCTAAAACTTTCTATTTCTTTTTTTTCTTTGTTATTAGAGACTTTCATATGACTATAGGGAAGAAAAATTAATCCCTCTTAACACTAACTCATACCAAATAATCAATTAGCAGTTGAAAGCATCATGAAATACAAATGAAAAACAGAAATTACAATAAACATAAAAATAATTGCATAACAGCTATTTCCTCTCTTCACACACAAAGAACAAATAAAACTTTGGCATAAAATAACCCAATAACAGTTGACATGCTATGAAATTCAATCTAATGATTTTTTATATTTTCAATTCTACACTGTTTTTCAATGTAGAAATATTGGACCTGTTAACTATATACACATCACTAGCATATCTCTACACAAAGTTTAGACATTATTAACACTAGCATATCTCTACACAAAGTTTAGACATTATTAACCATCTACATTTGATACAGAAAAGATTGGCTATCACCAACATTGATCGTTATTGCTCAACAATGAAAAGATGAATAAATAAATAAAATATCAATGTATATAACACAGAGGAAGGCCATATTCAGACAAAATCATTTTCATTTTCATGAAAAAGAAAAACGAAAAGTTTTGGTTTCAAAAATAATTCCTTGTAATCTAAAAATTTCACAAGATGCAGAATTGGTTTCATAAAATAGAGAAATTTATTTTGTAATTGAAAAATATGTTGTTCGATTAAAACTTTATTTGCAATGTGAGGAACATTTCTAGTGGCAATTTTGATTTAAAAGATTTCAACATTTTTACTTGAATATATTTCAACATTTTTACTTGAATATATTTCAATGTTATTTTAGTAAATGAAGTAATGCCTTTCTTTACAAACAATATAAAAAAAGAAAAAATTGTGAATGTGTGGGTTGTGCCTTAATGATTCTTAGTGTTTTAAATGTTTCATTTTTTTAATGCAAATTAATTTTTGAATAGTACTTTTGAATTAGAATTTCTAAGTTAAGTCAATACAATACAGATATTTTTTATTAAATAAAAATTCACTTTAAAAGTTAAAATCAAGAATTAATTTGTTTCTTCATTTTAGCATGGTGTCACTTGAAAAGCAAAGTCTGTGTAGTCTTAAACGCTTATTTATTTACTAGATGTATCTGGTGTTGCCTGGTATTAAACATAGTGTTACATTCCTTTAAAAAAATGAAGTTAAAAAAAAAAAATGAGAAGAAACTGAGACGTGTATGCGAGTATTGTTTTTTTCTTGTAAGTAAAAAAAAAAAAATACTCAAGCTGAGATCGAAACCAAAACCTAAAGACAGTGAGTCAAGTACAATAACTATTAGGCAAGCTTGACATGATCTTTAAGAAGTGTTTTTAAAACTTACTTATTCTTAACGTAAGGAATGTGTAATGTTAACTATGCATGCATCTACATTTGTGAAACATTTAGCAAACTTAAAAATTTGATGATCTTTATGTACTAATTTTTAAATTTTGACCCCTTAGCAGTCTGTTTTTCTGGATGAAAATTAATTAAAATGTTTTTCACATGTCTGAGTATCCTATATACCAAATTTCAAGTCGGTAGTAGATCCAAAATCCATTGAGTATATAGGTTGAGAAGTGCCCTTACACACACATTCTCACTCTTATCGATATATATATTTTCAAATGTTCTAATCAGGAGGATTGCATCAAATAAAGTAGAGTTTTTTTTTCTTAGCTGTAAGTAGTGTGTAAATATGAGTAAGAATTTTTAAGTTAATAAGTCAATACAATACAGATTTTTTAAATAAGCATTTATTAAAAAGATGTTTGAATCAATTTAGTTTTTATGGTATAGGTCTTCATCAGGTGTTTCATTTTAAATAAATAAATGTTTATTTTAAAAATAAATTCTGTGTTGTATTGGCTTAAAATAAACTTTTATTCATATTTACACAATGCTTACAGTAAGAAAAAAAAATCTCTAATTCATTAATATTTTTGGGAAGTTGAGCAGCAAGGTGTTTGTTCACATTACATTTAAACTTTAATCAGAGAAGCAAGGAGGGAACTCCAACATTTAGCAATCTGAGCAATGAAACTATTGGAGTAGAAGGTTTTCTGGCATCTAGGAATCTCAACAGTGAAGGGGTGGGATTTTGCTGCCATTGGATTAATTGGGAGCATGTTCATTGCAGGGGACACAAGTGCTATGAATTTATCAGAGCACATTCCATTTAAACACTTGTAAAACAGACACATGGATGCAACATTGCGGCGATGGAATAAAGGCAGGAGTTTGGCCGATAGTGCAGGACTTATTTTTAATTCTTCTTTTGGACTTTGTCTAAGAGTGAGAGATTAGTGGTAGATACACCAGCCCAGATGTGGCAACAATACTCTATGTATGGGTGAATTGTTTATTCATTTGATAAATATTAGGAGACAATCTCTACAATATTTGTAGTGTATCAATGTGGTCTTTCCAATAATATTCTAGGCCTGTGTCCATGCAGGGCATCAACAAAGAGCAAGGACAATGTTTTATTATATTTTATGTAAAACTTGGAAAATTATAGAAATTAGAAAGTAAGAATATAATTGTAATATGGGGTTCGGGGCTGGAAGCAGAAATACACCTGGCTTTTGATCCAATGCTGAATGTGCCTGCTAATAGATAATAGCTTATAAATACGAGTTCAATTTGGTAAATTTTCTAATTCAACATTCCTAAATAAATTGATTAAAATTTCAACTCTGTTCAATTCTTAATTCTTACTTTTTTGAAATTGACGATTTAACTGTCCTTTTTTATTTATTATTATTGTATTGTTTTCTTTTTTTATTCTTGTATTGTTTTCTATTTTTTATAGGCAATTCTCGAAGTCTCTTACACAAAATGGAGGATTACTGCCCGTCAAATGAAGAGCAACTAAGCACTATATTTCGTCGCAATCCATTCCTGAGCACACCAAAGAGTTCTTTGCCGCCGTTAGCTATGGCAAATGAAAATGTGAACCAGGGTTCAAACAATCATCAAGAGACAGAATTTTACAAGAGCCACTCAAAAGCATATAAGAACAACAGTCCAAGTTCTGCACACGCGGAGACTAACAAAGTCGTTCTGAAACCCAATGCATCGATACAAGTTGTGGCATCTATTCAAACAGGACGAGGATCTCTCACAGGGGACATAAAACATTCAATACATACGGCGGGGACTGCAGATTAAGGAATTTTGTGGAGGAAAGAACAACTATTTTGAAAAAAAACAAAAAAAACACCTGACTCCCCATTTCCAAAGAATTATTCTAAAATCATATTTTGGCCTGACATGAACACATTTCTGTTCTAACATCTTTCCATGTCTGTGACATGATCGGATATATCGCCTATTTTAATTTTTTTTTTTCCTGGGTAAAAATCATAGACAAATGATTTCTGAGTGTACATAAAACTGAAAACATATTTAAGTTTGAAATGTTACAGCTGCTGCACCTCTGATATGTTTAAATCTGTTTTTTTTTTTTTGTTTGTTATTGAGTCGCTCTCTCTTCCTCTATAATAATTGTAACATAAAAATTATCAACTTTTATTTTTAACATAAAAAACAAAGCAAAGATGTTTTTCCTTTATATACTAATGATGTATAATAATATGAAATATATTTGGAGAGAATCAAGAAGAGATCAAAATCTATCGAACAAAAATCTATTAAGAAAGAGTAAAGAAAAACAAAAATGAACGCTTGTAGAAGTTTTAGTGTATGCAGTAATTTTACCTGTTTTTTTTTTCGTATGGTTGTATTTGTATATAAAAAAAAAAAAATTATTGAAATATATGAGTGAAAAACGTAGACGAAGAATGAAATCTGTGAAACTCATTTTTTTTTCTGCTTTATATTTTATGGACATTTTATTATATTAATGATTTTTATTATTCTGCTTGCGTGTGTATGTGGAGGAGGGCAGCCTAACCATTACTGATGCAGACAATGTAATTGTCAAATTGACTTTAAATCCTGTTGAAACTATTTACCTTCAATGAGATGGTAAAACTACTGGGGATAGGTATGAACCCCAAAATTCAAGCATTAAATAATCCAATGAGTAGACCTCATTCATAAAGATAATCACATGAAATGTCTTACTTTTGTTTTTGATCTGTTTTTTTTTTTTTTTTTCAGACTTTTTTCCTCATCAATTGGTATTTACGTTTTGAATAATGTTGCCTTCTTCATGCATGTGGTTTAAGAATGTTCATTTTTGTTTCAGGTCATCCTATGAAGAAGCGTTCATGGCTTTTAAAAAATTTAGACCCTTTTTCAGTTAACTCAGTTTTAAGTATGCAAGAAATATCAAAGTACACAAACCATCATAAATCATCGTACACTTGTGGGAGGGGGTCACATTGGTTGATTATACAGGGTGTCCAAAAAAAATGTACTGTAATGGCCATGTTTCGTAATGTTTACAAATTTCTTGGTGCATGTAAGCAGCATTGTCTAGACAATAATGGTCATCAATGCAAACATGATTCTTCAATTACATTTGTCTTCTGTATTCAAAGCTATTCCATTTCACTATATATTTATAAATAAAAGTTTTAAGTCTTTTGAGACATCCTGTGTGTATATATATATATATATATATCTCACAGTAACCATTTTAAAATACAAAATAATACAAATTTCCTTCTTGTTGCTTATTTTTAAGCATCTGTACAATCACCAGTTTATAAAAGAAAAAAATGATTTTTTTTTTTAAATCGTCCAAATTATTTGGATGTAGCTACTTTAATAGTAAAAAAAATAGTTTTGTTTTAATTTCAAATTTTACTTATTAATTGAAAAGATTATTGCAATGATGGTAGCACAAAATGCTTATTAATTTTATGTTTAAGTTGCTTCATGAACTTGATTTCTATCAAATTTTGTGTTGCCATATTATGGCAACATTCATGTTTTCATGTAATAAGCAATTTTTTTTAATTGTTATTGAAATACACTAAGAATGTGTGAATATTAGAAAACCCATACCAAAAATTAAATGGCTTAAGGAAAACTTGGATTAGGTATCTGAAGCAAAATTTTATTTTCATTATATCTAAACAGTTTTAATGTGTGAGCACATAGATCTTTACAAAGCATAGACAATGATACCAAATTGTACTAAATCAATTAGTCACTGAATTATGATTGGTCAAAATTTGTTGAAAATTAAAAATTTGCCACTTTGTGTGCTATTTTAACAGTATATCACTAAAAACACGACTGTATCATGTCGTCTTGTGGTAAATGAAAACTCATGATAATGGAAACAATAATTAATAGATCAAACCAGCCTAAATATTAAGCAAAATCCCATTAGCTTTTGCAAAAATAACACAGAAGAGCAAAATTATATATCAAGTCCTCTACATTGATAAGCAATCCTTTTTCTTTATATATGACTCTTTATATGCATAGAGGTATACAATATTGCATGCTTCAAATTTGAAAAACAACATAAAAACAAATCGTCTGTTAGGTTATTATTTTAATAGCCTAAAAAAACTTAATGAAACAATAGGAAAAATTAAGGAGAAAATTCAGCTGTTAACAAAATTAATTGAAGGGAACTATCACTATATCTCTCAGTTTTCATACTTGAAACTAGGCTGGTTTGAATTACCTAAGATCTTTTTTTTTTCCTATTAACATAAAGGCCTTAATGTTTTAACAGTTTTTATTGGAATGAAACAAACAAAATATCTATGCATCATATAAAAAACAGATTTTAACTCAATAAATGCATGTAAAATCTTTTTAAAAATATTAATGAATAAAAAATATTATTGAAAATGTGTTTGCTTACCCCCTCTCAAATGTTTTTATAACAAAACTTTCACTGGAATGAAACTAATGTGAAAAAAACATTTTTGTAAGAAAGAAATTTGTTAAAAATTAAACCAAACAAAAAACAAAGACACTTTCAAAACTGCCCACAATTATGGCATAAAAATTAAGGATCCTATGCAAAATCTGTTAAATTTAGAGTTCCTGAGCAGATTTTTTAGAAAATAGCAAACAATATATTAAACAGATGCAAGACTTCTATTCCAGCCATCATTAATGAATCTGAGGTTATATTTTCAGCACTTGACAAAGTCAAATTATTTGCAAAAAAAATCTTTACTATAAATTCCAAGAAAGGAAGAGCTGCTCACATGAAAAGTGAAACTGTCTACAACTTTACTTTGTTGTCATATACACCCAGGGCGAGTTGAGCCTGCTCCTCCCATAGAACATACAGCATCCTGAATGAACGCATTTCACACATGATGGTTCGCAGTGGCTAAGATAGTTATGGGCAGCCAGTCCTGGGACAAATGACGAACACTGTAGACCTGTGGGTTGGAGATAGATTCGATGTTGGCTTTGATGGTGTGTAATCACGTCTTCAGCTGGCCTCCTGGGCATCTTCGCCAATTTTGGAGTGGTTTTGGAGCCATTGTTTCATGTCATTTGACCAGCAATTTAAAGAGATCATTTGGCTGCAACAGAGTTGTTGAAACATACTTGGGATGATGAATATTGCAATTTAGCCAGCACAACAATAATCTGTTGTTACTATCATGGCTGGCATTTGACAATTTTTGTTATTTTCTTTTCTTGAGCGTCATTTATTCATTTTGTATGAATCAGATGATTATTGTTGTCATTCATTTCCCTTCATATCTTTCTAGTTAGAATTCTTTCTAGAAAGACTTGTGTACGTATGGACTTGTGTACGTATGGACAGTACTAAGTGAAAGTGTTTTGGTAGAACAAACTGGACTCCAACTTGACATACCTAGATTGTCAATCTGTGTCGTTAACCGCTGAGCCATCGTCACCTGACTGCTGTTGCTTACATAAATTTAAAGTCAGTATAAACATTGACAGAATCTGTCCGGCCATCACATTTTTAAGGTTGCTGTCGATTACAAAAGGATTCATCCAGCCATTTAATTGGTGTATTGTTTTTTAAATATACTCAGTGTATTGAAAAAGTTAAAAATCTTAAAGAATGAGAATTTTTGAAGCTATTTATAAACATTGATTGGAAGTAAAATGACAACACGCACTTCGAATTGTCACATTTACGCCATAAAATGCACCACTTGAAACAAATTTAACATCTTAATGAAAAAAGTATGCAAAACTTATCCAATAACCTAACATACACATTCAAACGAGATATCGACATCCAATGGCTATGAATCAGAAAGTGATAGTAATTTAACTTGTTTTATTTGCATTGGTTCTCTCCAAAGATCTACATGAAGAATTCCAACTAACATGAAAATGTTGCTAAGGAATCGACAAGATATGAACACGCAGAGTCATCAAGTTCGCTTCATATCTACTTTATCGCAATTATTTCTATACATCAACATCACCTATATTAATTGAAAACAAAAGAATAAACATGATTTTTGGAAAATTTCGTTATTCATGCATCCTAATCTTCAAAAGATTTTTTGCTTGTTGAAAAAAGTTTGCCATAATCTACATAGTATGTCCATTGTTTTTAACAGTATCTGTTTAATTTAACAATGGCAAGCTACAAATAATGTATGCATTAAAGAATAAAAACTAAAAGATGTTTTTCAGTTTTACTTTCTTTTTTTTCTTCTTTTTTTTTTTTAAGTCTTGAAATTAGGATTGATCATTTGTACCATTTACTTACTCATCTTGAGTGTTATTTGCACAACGTTTCGGCCGATGTAACCTCCAACCTTCTTTAGGTGTATCCTGTCGGATTCAAGAATATTCCTGTCATACTTTGGAATCTGCACAGAATTTTAAATAGAACCCTTTATTTAATTCACAGGGATAATGTGCTCTTGTTCTGTCAGCCATGTAGAAATCTTAATTTGCAATTGTATTCTTAATATCGCCTGCACTGAGGATTGAATCTTCAACCTCCAGAATAGTTTCACTTACAACTAAATTTTACTAAGTACTTTATCGGTTACACTACGGGTTCTTGCATGGATGAAATAAAGCATTCTGTTCACAATTCTATGCAGATTCTCGAATTCAACAGAAAGATTCCCAAGTTCAACAAGTGACACCTGAAAAATGTCGGAAGTTCCATTATTCAAAACGTGAAGATAGCACTGAAGATGACAACAATAATCCAAACTTAGTTCAAAAGTTTCAGGAATAAGCATAATCAACAAGGAAATAAATAGAACATATTTTTCGAAATATTGTAACAGCAGCTCAAGTAACTGAAAAGACGTTTTAGCTGCATTAAACTTTCCGAGAGGTTAAGCTGCTGACTTTTAGTTTTAGCATCTGGACAATGAAAGAAAGT
The DNA here is from genome assembly GCF_053919585.1 of Euprymna scolopes. NCBI lineage: Eukaryota > Metazoa > Mollusca > Cephalopoda > Sepiida > Sepiolidae > Euprymna > Euprymna scolopes. The sequence continues at coordinate 23,813,177 of NC_136499.1, read as the reverse complement.
TATAGAGAATTGACATGTATGAAAAAAAAAAAAAAAAAAAAATTTGGTCAGTGAAGTATGGAAGCCTGGAAGGAAATAAGTGGTAAAATATTAGACATTGTTGTCATATAAAATCAAATCAAAGATAATTTTTCTTTTGAACTAAATAAACACAAAACATTAAATACGTTTTTCTTTTTCATTATTTATATTATACTAGCCTGGGTGCCCGGGTGTTTGGAGGTGTATGTTGAGCAAAAAGAAATTTTTTTAAAAAGTGGTAGTAGCCAGGCAGGCTCGAACTCGTATCGCAAAGGGGGAAAAGAATGTGAAAAAAAAACGTGATGTGCTTGCTGTTGAGCCCATCACCAAATCGGAAGTGACATAGGTTTAAATTAAGGCTAGACAATTGAAAAGAGGTGATAACTTTCGAAAATATCAGCGAAAAAAGCGACCCCTTTCTGTAGAAAAGTGGCCAGTTAACTGGCCACTTTTCTACAGAAAGGGGTCGGTGAAGGAATTAATGTTTGTGGTCAATTTTTTCGATATTTGTCGTCCAAAGGGTCGAGCTTCCAAACGATACTGATCTTGTGTTGAAAGTTTTAGGCAGACATACAAACATACATATATACATTTAAACAGATAGATGAGATTTATTTATATTATACTTCTTTCATTCTGTCTGTCCATTAAATTTTTTCTTGGAAACTACTGGGCTGATCTAGCTGAAATTTTGTCGATTACAATAATAAACATAGTTGCAGTTCAGTATGCCATTACTAAGTTTTCCACATGTTTTAATCCACAAATCATCAGCAAGCTAATTAATCACTTTCAATATTCTAGTATTTTCTAGTCATCCACGGCCTCCCATTCTTTCAGCAGCACTATTTTACTTCATTAAAAAGTCTAAGAATTGGTGAGCAATAGATACTCGGGATGACACTTTTAGCTTGAGTTGATAGAGAATTTTAGTGAAAATAAAGTTTTAATAAAAGGTAGGGAAAGTTTCTTCCCTCGGACTGTTAGACTTTGGAATTCCTTTCTTGCTTCCATGACTGCACTAATATACAAAGGTTTAAATTAACAACAACAAAAAAAATTAGATGGGCATCAACATAAAAATTGGCACTGAATTTGCTATTCGCTCTAATACATGACCTTGGCATGTAGTACATTGCCTAAACAACATACACTATTCATTCATCAATCCCAAGTTCACGTATCGCCACGATAGCACCTTCCTTAGAATACAATCAAATGCTTTTTCAAGATCAGCAAAAGCAAAGAACAGGTCTTTGTGTTTGCCAACATACTTTTCTTGAAACTGACACAGGATAAAAATGGCATTTGTAGTTCTTCGCCCAGGCATAAAGCTGTATTGCATGCTGTCAATGGAGATTTTTTATTTGATTATAACTTTCAGGATTCTTTTTAATAGCTCCGATCCTTGAAAAGGTTGATACAGACGTTAAAAGTTTCGCCTGGCCTGGTAAAAAAGAAAGTCCCCAGTAGTTCATTTGAAACTTTCCTTTTGAAGGAAAGAGAAGAATTCCTTTTTCATGAAAAAGAAAAACTTTATTGAAAAAGACAAGAAAATCTAAAGAAAAATCAAAACTGAAGGAAAACAATTCCCTTTTTATGGAAAAGATTAAAAAAAAAAAAGGTGTTTTTTTTCATTAAGAAAATCGAAGAACATTTAACTTTTGAAGATTTTGTATTAAAAGAAAAGAATTTAGTTTGAAGCAACTTATTTGAAAGAAAAAGAAGTACACACACTTGAATTTTTCTACTCAAGCAAAACTTTTTAACCTTCGGTCTCTCTCCATAATCATGGACTCATTCTACTACAACTGTATTTTCTTACTAAGCTTTGTATTCAAATTTCCTAGTGAACACAGTGTTATGGTTTCGACCATATTGGTTTGCCTTTTCATTGGACTTTGTCTGCAGAGAGGGTGGGGGGTCACTGGTATGGGGCAAACCTATGTCTCCTTATCACTCGCCCAAGCCTGCAGCTGGAGAGGCAACTCCAGCTTTGACTTTATAGCCTGAGCAGACGCTGTAGTGCACTAGACTAGACGCAGAATGCCATTCTTATAAGACAGGAGGTTGCCGTCACAATATGGCCGTTTTTACTCTCACTAATATCATATTCCTTTTTAAATAAAAAAACCCACCCACCCAACCTGATATTCAGCAAAATCCCACCCCTTCACTGCTGAGGTCCCCCGCTACCAAAAAGCTTTCTATTCTAATAGCTTGTTTCCTTGAACAGCTTGCTCTCAGTACTGACAATACACTTCACAAGACTTGGACCAATCCCCAAACTTCTCCCGAGCTTTTGTCAAGGAGAATCTATCATGGCTACTCCATACTCACGGACTTCTATTACTAACATTTTTTCATTCCTCTTTTACTTAACAAAGATGATTCAATAAAGTTTTTATAAATGTTCCAATGAGACTTTGTCTCCCCAAACCTTCATCAGGGAGAATCCATCATGAGAACCACTGAATCCTAACTTCAATACACATACATGAACCGTTTTCTCTTCCCAAAAACTGCCTAACTTTTTGCCTTTATCCTTACACATGTATTCATGTTATTAATAACCCTCTCTTTTGTTTTTTCGCTCTTAATGAAGATAATCAATAAAATTGTTTTTTTATGTTACAATGAGACTTTATCATCCTATTCTATAATTTGATCCTAGCTCAAATGCTGGGAAATTACATATCCCCCTTCCACAGCGGGATAATATAACACAACCTCAAAAATATGCCTGAACAGCCCAGTTAAGAGGTGCCTTAGGTGATTGCAATAAATTAATCCCTTTTCAAAGGAAATAGGCTCGACGAGGGATTTTTATCCTGGGCCCCCCAAATCATCAGAGATTAGACGATCCCTGTAATGATCTGATCCCTGTTGAGTTTGCAGTGGGAGTTTAATTCTGTGCAGTTCTAGGAGGTCTACTCTCCCAAACCTTGCCTTCTTTCTTGAGAATGGGTTAGCATGAGGTGCACTTGCCGGGGAATGCCAACGGGGCTGCCCAGGTACTTTTTTGCAGCTCAGAGTACCCCTCCTTTGGGGCGCTGACTTCTGAATCTCGTTTTCTGATCAGTATCACAGTCCTTGCAATGGGAGAGTACTATATACCCTCAAAGGGTAAAGCCTGGGAGGATGGATCTTCTATAACTGCACAGAAACAGTAATATACCGTAATCAACAGGAGAAAGCCAACAATAGCCTATACTCTTTTAGCTTTGGTGCTGAGAGAGAAAATCCCTGGCTGATAACTGAAAATCGTTGAGAAGTTCATCAAAATGTTGGAAAAATCATTCGACACAAAAATCCCAACGTTTGTAGTTCATGTGTATCAAGGGAGATAATAATGTAAACTGTGAAACAAGACTGATCTCCCTTTGGCCGGTGAAATCACATTTTTATACATTTTATTTAAGATTACGTATTAGTCATATAAAGTCCAATTGTTTGGATTGCCAACAGATAATTTGTTTTAAGTAGATTTGATTTTCGTTGTGCATCGAATTCTCCATTTTTACTTTTGTAAACTTCTGTAAAAGAAGTCAGGTTTTAAAATTTTTGTTATTAAATCGAAATTTGAAAATCGAAATAGTGAATTTAAAAAAAATTAAGAAAAACAATAAGATAGAATTGCATTCATGAAAATAGTTTTCAAAGACAATTAACGAGAATTGAGTTTTTTCTAAATTGGCTTAAGATTTTCAGTTTTTAGAAAATAATTACTTCCCTTGCTACGACTCAAACTCTCCAGTTTGTTTATTTTTTTTTTAGTAAAACTCAATTTTCACTAATTTTCTTTGAAAACTATATATGTTTTTCTGTAATTTTTTGATATGTTCATTACCGTGACATGACAATTTCACTCTAATAATAAGGAAGTACCCATTTGTGGTTCTCAATCTTTCAAGAACATAATGTTACATTATTCTTAAGATGGAACCTGCCACAATAAAACCATTTGTCTATCCATTACCATGTTTCTTTTTTGCCTCACTGTTTGCTTTTCATATCTGTTGCGAGTTGCATTTCAGTAAAAATAGAAAAGAAACTGAAACAAATATTTGAAGGAGGACACAAACACGCATGTGACGGGTATCTTCGCATACACCTACTTTCTACTATAGACTTGGTTTGTTTGTCGGTACTGGACCATTCAGGGTTTTCCCTTGACTTTAAATTTTTTATTAAGTTTCTTGGCGGAAAATTTGCATCATCATCGCTTGATGAGTGGGTTTGTGTTTGAGTGTGTTGTTCATTGGTGTTGTTAGTGAATTTTACCAGTCTGTGTTCACACTTTCCCGTTTTCTGGGTGGTAGATAAGATATGCCGGGCTGTTTCTGTCGTATCTGATGAAGATTCCCTTCTGGCACCTTGGGTCTAGCTTTCTTTTTATGTTGGAGTAGGCATAGCAAGGTGAACCGAAAATGTGCATCCTTGATAAGTCCGGTTTTCTCCCCGTCATCTTGTAGTAGGGCGTCTGTTTTAGACGGTTATTGAAGCATCTGTTCCGTATAATTGCAGATGTCATAACTGCATAGCTCCACAGTGTTTTCGGTAAGCTGCTTTCTATGATAAGGCATCTTGCCATTTTGAATAGAGTTTGCCAGTTTCTTTCAGTTGTTCTATTTTGATGAGGCGAGTATGGCGCTGAGGTCTCGTGGTTTATGTTGTTACGGCAGAGTAGTTTTCCGAGGTCGTTTGACTTGAACTCCGAACCATTATCCGACCTCAGTATTTTTATTTTGCCCTATGGGGAAATATCTGCGAGGAATTTTTCGGTGGCAAGTGTGGCGTCACTTTTGTTTTTAATAAAATATACAAATACAGTGCCAGAAAAGAAGTCAGTGAATGAGATGGCGTATTTGTTCCCGTTTAAATCTGCTGGTTCTATGGGGCCGGCTAGGTCTGAATGTACTAAATGCAGAATATTTGTCGCTCTTTTGTCGGGAGATTTATTTTCTGGGAAAATTTTCCTTGGATGCAGATGTTGCAGTTTTTGTTGTTTGCAGTCTTATTTTTTATTTTCATCCCTTCGACCACATCGGGTAGTTTTGTTATGTCGTTGTAATTGCAATGGCCGAGTATTTTATGCCACATGTGGATATCATGGCATTGATGACAACTGTCTTTTGCATTTCCTTCCTCCATAGTTTTTAGGTAATATAGTCTGTTGCGTACGTGTATTTTGAATTTCGTTCCATTTTTATGTTTTAGTATATTCCCATCTTCTTTGAAAATAACTGTTGTTCCGTTTTGGGTCGTAGTTTTCACAGAAAATATATCCTGTGGATATGAAGGTATAAGTAGTGCCCCTTTTAGTGTAGTCATAATGGAGTTTCCGTTAAACTTCATCGTCTCTTCTTTTAAAGGCTAAGCCACTGGTTTTAGTTCTGTCTGCCAACTCCATGTAGTGGTTCTCAGAACGGAATCTTGGGTCGAAATTCTTAAATTTCTTTGTGTCTGTTATAATGTGCAAAGTGGCCCCTACATCGACGAGTAGGTTCATATGCAGTATTAAGTTCCGGGTATAGTATTAGTCCTCCGTTTTGAATGGAGGGAGTTTTCTTCAGTGTCAGCTGCCTTTTTTATTGTATCTTTTCACTTATAACAACAGAACTCCCTTTTATGGGTGTTACTTTTACAGTAACTACACCAATGTTTTCGCTGTTTGTGTTTGTTGTTGGGACATTCTTTCGATAAATGTCTTTTTCAGCCGCATGTGAAGCATGATATTTCACGTTCGTCATGGTGGTGACGGCTCTCCATCATATTCTCTGAAAAAGACGACGTCGATTTCATCACTGGCCGACTGGATTTTATGTTTCAATGTTTCATTGAAGCCATGGAATTCTGTTTTAAATTCCAGGAATGTTATTTCTTTGTTGCTGTGTGTCACATAAATCGAAAAAGGGTCGTAGCAGCTTGGTAGTCCTTTTAATATCATGGCGATAATTAGGGCATCGTCAACCGTTTGCCCGGCATTTCTCAGAGCTGTTAAAATCGTCTCAGTTCTTATCACGTATTCTGTGACGCTTTCGTCTACTTTCTTTTCGAGAGACGTGAGTTGGGTGTACAAGGAGATTTACCCTTGGTTTTCTTTTGCTTGCATAGTGTTCGCGTAATATTTTGAGAGTTTTTCTCCCATTATCTGTAGCTTCTCTCATTATTAAGGATAAATTTTGTCGTCCAGAAACTGTACAAGTTCGGCATAAGCATCTTCATTTCTCTCAGTGTCGCTTCCGTCTCTATTAGGGTGTATACCTAAAATGGTGTCTTTTAGGCCGAGCATGCGTAAATTACATAAAAATTTTGTCTCCCAAATTTCGTATTTGGTTTCACCTCCGTCAAATAAAAGTCTGTTCCATTGGCTTCCATTATCTCTCCTGGGCACATAACCTGTTGCGAGTTGCATTTCAGTGAAAAGAGAAAAGGAACTAGAACAAATATTTGAAGGAGGACACGAACATGCTTGTGACGGGTATAAAAAGAAGTATAATTTTTATTTGGGACAGGAAGAGGAAAAAGGATTATGGGATTACAACGTAAAAGGGAGGTAATAATAAAAGGGTCCATAATAAGAGTTATCGTACTTTCAACAATATCTCTGGCTTTCTTTTTCACTCTTTTACACCTCCCCCCACGATCTCTTAGATCACTCACATTAGTAAGCAATCTAACCATCTCAGTGGATGTTGCTCTCTCTGGAATCTTCGCAGTGTTTCTTGTTGAGCTTTTGTTGCTCTTCATCCCCATCATTCTCTGGATCTCCCTCAATCAACTTAATGTCAAGAAAATGTCTTGGTACACCGTTTACCTCGATATTATTATGTGACTGTGTCCCAGTAATTGTACCTTTTGTCCATTTTGTTGTGCACGAGGCTCCAGGCAGTTTAACTCACACCTCCTCTCTATCTCGTATAGATTCAGGTTTGTCAAACATTTCTGCAAACACTCAAAAGATTGCCCTATGCATTACTTTTTCCTCAAGCTACCCAGATTTAGGTGTCATATTGAACCAAAACACTGCTTCTACAAGTGATATTCCTCCTCTATCGTAATGGCTTTTGAAGTTCTGTGGTTCCATTCTATGGTACCATTTCTGCTACTCTATAATACTACCTGATATTCCACTTATGAAATATCCTTCAAAATTTTTCCAAATGGAACAGCACCTCATTGTCCATCAGCACTTCTTAAACTGCTCAAAAAATGTTTTTTCCAATTCTTTTGCGATGATGTCCACTATTTCCGCTTGAATCTCTCTCCAAATAGCAAATCACCCTGAGCCACAATCTACCATTGATAGGTATATTCCTCTTTTATAGTGTGTGATGTCAATGGTCAACCGCATCCAATCAGTGGTTCATGAATGGTTGGTGGCAGATCGATCTTTTGCACACTATCCCTTGTCACCTCCGAGTAGACTTTCTGCACTAGATAAATCATTCTTTCTACTCCTACATGGTGTAGCTCGTGCAATTCTTTCACTTTATCTGGTTCGACACAATACACTGCCATAATCATTCTCTCTGATTTAAGCCAACTTTTTTTCATCTTATTCGACCTTATTTTTGCTAGAGGGCACAAACATTACACAACTTTAAATTAAACTCAATCATTTCTCTTAGAATCCCTAAATGTCGCAAGATAATTAATTCTGCTGATCCATTTCTTACCAGTTATCATAAAATGAATCCAGCTACGAATAGTAACTATATCCATCTGGATCTCAATTTCTTTCAGACTCCATTTCAATGCAAGGTCCACACACTCTAGCATGGCATCCAGCTCAGCGACGTTATAATCACATTTCCTTCTTAACCATGCTGCATCATCAACTATCACACCATTACACACGCCAGTGGTCATGCTGCTTACATCACACCATACAATGGCTTTTTCCAATTTGGAAAATGTCATTTCCCTCGAACCAAGTCCCTTTGTAAAACCTCTTCCACAACTTCTTTTAACATGCTGGCCATCTCACTATCCACATCTTCCCAATCAATTTCTTCTGCTCTTCTTTTTTTAAATAGCTGCAGGTAGTTTTAAGCCATCTAGATATTGGTTAGTGACCAACTAGTTTTCCACAGGCAGAAACAGTTCACACCTGCTCATTTCATCACGTAACCATGGCAGGTCTTTATACTCTTGTAAATATCAATCTTCCTGTATTATCTATATTGAGCCTGGGACCCAATGCTGTTCCTCCTTTTAATCATTCTGGTGGTTTTGTTGTTAGGCCAAACTTGTCAAGATGACATACATTTGGTTTGGTTGTTTTACGGCATATCAACCCTTTTTCGGTTATTTAATGCCGAATCCAGTTATTTTCAAAACAGTTTTTATGTTTCATTGTCTTTATATCTTCAAATATTTATTTGTAGAGTTTGGTTTGATCTCAGGTTATTTTAAAGTATATAAACCTTTTTGGGTTATTAAATGCCAAATCCAGTTCTTTTGGAAATAATATTCATGTTGCATCCAATTATTTTGTAGAAGATTTTTATTCTTCAAGCTCTTTGTATCTTCAATCGCTAGTTTGTAGTGTTTGGTTTGGTTGTTTTATAGTGAATCTTATCGTTTTTGTTCCCTGCCCTGCAGAATATGAATGAGTTTTGCAATAAGAGAGGGAAAAGGGTTACAGTATTAATGTTTAGTACATTTTAAGTTAGGAAGCCAGTCAGGAAGTGGGGGAGATAGAAAGAGAAAGGGGAAATGGGAAGAAAGAAAAAAGGGAGAAAAGGTGGGTTTTTGTTTTTGGTTTTGCAGAACATAATTAAGTTTTGCAAAAGGAAGTAGAAAAACAAAAAGCATCAATGTTAGGTGCATTTCGTCTCAGGAAGCCAATATCTTAAGACAGCCTGATCTGATAGCACCAGAAGATGACATAAAAGTTCCACTATTGGCATTAGTGTTTTATTAACAAGAATATTATCTATATCCGAATCTGTGTTCTTGATGAGGTTCTCTTTATTGAGTTTAGTTTTCAAAATTTTTGCCATGGTTTTTTTTTTGGGGGGGGGGGGAGGGAGGGGGGCGACATCTAACCCAAACCTCAATCTAGTCAGACAATAGGTCTTTCCTTCATACTGGACCAACTGAAACATTTAGAGATGTCTTGCAACATGAATTTCTAAATATGTAAACTCTGAAATAAAATATTATGTAATCCAATTGCATGATTATATAACACTACACAGTCACCACCATTTGCAATGCACTTTTGCCAGGAATTCAATGACGCATTTCTGCTTCTGATGCATGTCCATGACAGGGGCTGCTTTCTAAGAGTCTCGCACCATCAATATCGGCAACAGAGAGATGAAACTTTCAGGCCATGAATGCATAAGTTAAGTCATCATAACACTCCAATTTGCAATTCCCTCTGATCCATTCGGGTGGAATAAAAAATAGGAGGCATTACTATTGGAATGCAGCTTGTAATAAATGTTATTATTATTTATAAATTGTACTGGTGTTGTTTTGCTTGAGATGTAAATTCTTTGTTGCAACGCTGGATAGATGGATCAACAAAACACTTTGGCATGAAACAACATGTAAGACAATCATGATGGTGTAGTGTAATGAATGTACAGGCATGTTCGAATCTGGAACATTTGTATTCTGAAACTAAAACTAAATTTACTAACCTGATAAGCTTCATTCTCTGATAATTTCCAGTTTTCTATGAGTCACGAGCACTTTTTTATGAAGTGTGATGAATCTTGCTTTGTTTTTTATTATGTTTATTTTTAAATACAAGTCACTAATTTTTATTTATTTATTTTTAACAATTGTGGTGCTTTAGTTATGGAGTTAGCTGATATACCTATTTAAGGAATAATGGACTTGCCCTGAAACTATAAATATGGTTACATCTAATTTGTATTGGTTAGCGAGTCGTCGCAATTATGGTGGGAGAATGATGACATATATTTTAGTTAATTATACCATTCTAAGCGTTTTTGTCATGGAATAAGCTGATTCACCCATTTGAGGATTAATGGACTTACCCAGAGACTATAAATATAGTTATAGCGCAACATCGATGTAGCAATTCACACTATTTGGTGTCTACGGCCCTCTGTGGCCTCGGGTGACAAGATCAAAGTGTAGTATCTGTTCCGACAGATACTGCAAGCAAAGACCAGCTATGACTAGCAAAGACCATATGTGGGGGTAACCCCACATATCTAACCTTGGTCACTGAAGGGGCAACCCTTCATACCAACAGTTTCTAATCCAGCTCCCACTTCCCACCTCTCGGGAGCTGGATCCCCCTTCCCCCCATCTCCACATTAAAAACGGCCTCCTGCCTAATTTGCTCAGTGGGGAAGCAAATAAATAAACTGCAAGCAAAGACCATATGTGGGGGTAACCCCACATATCAGACCTTGGTCAATGTAGGGATCACCCTACAGACCAACAGTTACTATCCAGCTCCCATTTCCCCCCTCCCTCTCTCTCCACATTAAAAAACGGCCTTGTGCCTAATTTGCTCAGTGGGGAAGCAAATAAATCCACACACCATTGGTGTCTAGTTGAAATCACAAACAGATGCCAGTCAAGGTCCAATCTGGCAGAAGCTGGATCATTTAAGTAACCTTTTATCTGGCAGGCTGAGGCATTTGCTTTGGGTAGTCCAATGAGGTACACCCTTCTTTGGAGTAGAGTAAGTTCATTGCTTACTGCCTGAATGCTGACAGGACTGCTCAGGAGATTTTTAAAAGGCCAGAATGCTACATGTTTTTAGAAGTGCTGACTTGACTCTTTCAACCTTGTATCACATCTTTCTGCAGTGAGAAAGAAGTAAATACCACGATTCGTGGCAGTTATGGCCTCCAGAATCATAACGTGTATTTCTGTAACATACTTTTAGTAATGGACTTTTTATTAACTATACCATTTTTTTTTCTTGATTGTTACTGGCTGGCAAGGCAAGGACAATGGCAACGGGAGATTCCAAACTTACACCACTACAACGATTTTCAAAATAACTTTTTATTTGTTTATTTCTATATTATATTGAAAATTTCAAATTGGAATGGATACTGGGAAAACGTTTTCTAATGAATGTAAATTATTTATTCACTTCACAAAATTAATGCAGTGAAAAATGTAAATGAAGTAGTTTTTTTTTTGTTTGTTTTTTACATGATTACAAATAATAAACTTAGATCCTTTTCTATCTATTCTGTATACACACGTGTGTGAGAGAACATTCAAGACTAGCAAGACCAGTTTCTCAGCGTTACCCAAGGATATCTAAAAGAATGTTAAGTAAAGAAAAATCATTTTCAAATTTTTTTCTTTCTATTCTGTATACATGTGTGTGTGAGGGAACATTCAAGATAATAGCAGAATAATTTTCAAGTCTATATAACTCTTGAAATATTGATGATTTTATTTAAAAAAAAATACTCTCATATTCACTTAATCTATTATATAAGGAATAAATGTCTGTTTGTATGACTAGCTAAAACTTTAAAAATGCACAACAAAAACACAAAAAGTTGGTATTTTTTTTATTGGCATCTCAAATATATAATATCTAAAATTTTAAGATAAACATTTAGTAGTTTCAGGTCAAATAGCCATTTATGTTATTTAATGTTATCATGGAGTACACACATCTTTTACTGTTATTATGTAGTCTGTTTTCCAGTCACTAACTAAAGGGAAGTAACTGATTTTTTCACAGTTATTTCCCTTATGTCAACTTGAGTTGTGTGTGTGTTTGGGTGCATATCTAGGCAAAGAAGAAAGAGAGGGGTAAGGAGAGTGAGGAGGAAAACAGGTGAGGAGGAAAGAGAGAGGGATAGAAGTTATGTTACACTTTTTCCTTAACAATGGTGGTCATTCCAAAAGTAAAGCCTCCTATTTTTTCTAGTTAACTCAGAAAGTTGAAGAGTTACAAAGACGGTAGTAGTACCATTAAAACAAATGACTTTTTATGCTCCAGCAAAGAATGATGGCTATGCATGGTCAAAGCGCACTTTGTCATATGCGATTTGTTCCAAAAGTAAAGCTTTCTATTTTTTTTTACTTAAAAAGTTGAAGAGCTATAAAGACGGGAATGGTACTATTAAAACAAGCAACCTTTTATGCTCCAGAATTTATTTTTCTACATAGTCCCCACCATTCGCAATGCACTTTTGCCAGGAACCCAATGAAGCATCTTTGCTTCTGATGCACGTCTATGACAGGAGTTATTTCCTTAGAGTCTCACGCATCAAATAAAGTAAAAAAATAAATGTTGCTCATCAAACAATCCAAATCGAGGATCGTAAAACCAAAGTCTCTCTCTCCCTACAACAATAGACATTCCTTCTCACCAGTTAACAGTGAGAGACACACGCCAAACTAAACACGTGCTGTATCCTTTCATTTAATTTGTTTTTTCACAAAATAAATTCTAGTTCGTTTACTTCAAATAAACGTGTTGTTCGTTTCTTCCTCAAAACAATTCATTTGTCCTATTTTGCACCACCACTACAAATTGGTGACCCGATGTGCGATGAACATGCATTTACTTTCTATACCACAAGTCTCGCAACAAACCAGCGACCACGACGAGACGTGAAACGAACACACATGGTGACTCTACTTTTTTTGAATGAATTGTTTCGAGTGAGACGCGCGTTTTATTTGATAAACAAAAAAAAAAAAAAAAACATTTCAACAAAGAAAAACAAGTGAACTACAATGACGAAACTCCTCGTCAGACTCGGCAGAAAAATAAACACGGAGCTGTCGACTTCATACCGAATATAAAGAAAAATGCGAGCTTGACAAACATTTTTCACGCTTTCCTGACATTACCCTGGAACAAACGCGAGGAGCAAAATCACATAGGCCTATACACATTCTCTCCCACACAGCAGAGGCAACAACAAAGTAACAATACCAGGACATTCCTATTAACACATAGGAAGAAGTTGAATCAAAAATACGAGTTGAAATGCACCACGCACACTGATAAACTCACAACTGGAAGTTTCGTTGACAGCCGGCAACTGGATACTACGGTTCAACACGAACGAATGTGCAACTAGTGCTCGTACAGACAATACACACACTACCGCACTCACTTGTGAAGACAATGTCAACTTGACACACCATGTCAACACGAACAAAAATTTTCCTTCCAAACGAACAATTTACTTCATTATCCAAGCAACTCGTCGCACATGTCAGCACACAACAACAACAAAAAAAAACAAAACAAATGTCAGCCTAAAAAAAGAGTAAACGCCTTTTCCATGCGTAAGTTAATACTTTTTTTTTTACTAACACACTCCGTTTTTGACGTTTTTTTAAGCAACCAGACCAACAGCAAAAAAATGGACGAAAAGTCAATTGGCCAAAACATTACTTAAAGGAAAAAAAAATATACACTGCATATTTTTTTTTCCTGGGAAGGGGAGTATTGTACGAGCCCCTTCTAGTCTTGCACAAAAACATGCGTTCACATCTCAAACCATATTTCTTGTCATACACATACGCGCACACAAACATACACGTGTGCATGTACACACACATAGATATATTCACGTGGGACAAAAGCCAACAGACAGTATGTACACCTTACACACTTTCTACATCCATGGCCTGGATTGACTTTCTCTCTCTCTCCCTACAACAATAGACTTTCCCTCTCACCAGCTAACAGTGAGAGACACATGCCAAATTGGATTGACTTTCTCACTCTCTCTCTCTACAACAATAAACTTTCCTTCTCACCAGTTAACAGCGAGAGACGCACGCCAAGCTAAACACGTGCTGTACCCTTTTCTTTCATTTGTTTCTTCACGAAATAAATTCTAGTTTGTTTAATTCAATTTAACACGTTGTTCATTCCTTCCTCAAAACAATTCATTTTTCCTATTTTGCACCACCACTACATATCTGGTACTATTTTTGTATGCTTTTTACATCTGGTAATATGTTTTATGCTTTTAACATCTGGTACTATTTTTGTATGCTTTTTACATCTGGTAATATGTTTTATGCTTTTAACATCTGGTACTATTTTTTTATGCTTTTAACATCTGGTACTATTTTTGTATGCTTTTTACATCTGGTAATATGTTTTACGCTTTTAACATTTGGTACTATTTTTGTATGCTTTTTACATCTGGTACTATTTTTGTATGCTTTTTACATCTGGTAATATGTTTTACGCTTTTAACATCTGGTACTATTTTTTATGCTTTTTACATCTGGTAATATGTTTTATGCTTTTAACATCTGGTACTATTTTTTTATGCTTTTAACATCTGGTACTATTTTTTATGCTTTTAACATCTGGTACTATTTTTGTATGCTTTTTACATCTGGTAATATGTTTTATGCTTTTAACATCTGGTACTATTTTTTATGCTTTTAACATCTGGTACTATTTTTGTATGCTTTTTACATCTGGTAATATGTTTTATGCTTTTAACATCTGGTACTATTTTTTATGTTTTTAACATCTGGTACTATTTTTTTATGCTTTTTACATCTGGTAATATGTTTTATGCTTTTAACATCTGGTACTATTTTTTATGCTTTTAACATCTGGTAATATGTTTTATGCTTTTAACATCTGGTACTATTTTTTATGCTTTTAACATCTGGTACTATTTTTGTATGCTTTTTACATCTGGTAATATGTTTTATGCTTTTAACATCTGGTACTATTTTTTTATGCTTTTAACATCTGGTACTATTTTTGTATGCTTTTTACATCTGGTAATATGTTTTATGCTTTTAACATCTGGTACTATTTTTTTATGCTTTTAACATCTGGTAATATGTTTTATGCTTTTAACATCTGGTACTATTTTTGTATGCTTTTTACATCTGGTAATATGTTTTACGCTTTTAACATCTGGTAATATGTTTTATGCTTTTAACATCTGGTACTATTGATACACGTGAGTTTGTGGAGAGAAGGGTTAGTTTTGACGTGTCAAGGATTGTGTCTTTCCATTTCTATTTTAACTGTTGCTTACTTGATTAGCGACCTTTACTTTTAGTAAGCCAATAAAAATTGTGATTTTATCAATACAAAAAAAAACAATATTAGAGATTTTCTTTAACATTACATAATCTGGTGTTACTAGATCAATCTGTTTGAAAATAATTGATTTCCTGATTTAAATGCATCAAAACATTCATATTATTGGTGTCTTCTTTTTCTTTTGCAAAACTCGATTATGTTCTGTAAAAAAACAATGATTTTTTTTTCTCTACAAGACAGCTAAGCTAAACACCATGCATAAAATATAGGAAGATATACAGAACTTGAAGCATAAAATGTTTTACAAAAAAAAAAAAAAAAAAAATTGAATCCAAAAAGGGTTGATATGCCATAAAACAAAACAATCAAACAACAAATTAATGTCTGTTTCAAGTAATCATTGTTTAATCCTAAACTGTGGAATTAAAAATGTAATAATACCATTTAAGTTTCCTCTATAGTTTGAAGAACCTTTGGGTTATATATTTTTTATTTCTTTGAAATGTACAAAAAAAAAACACACACACAATAGAAAAACAAAAAATTAGGCACAAGGCCACTCAAAAACTAGGGAGGGGAGTCTATGGCCATCCTCGTCACTGTAGGATGATCAGAGATTCTACCTTTTTGATTAGCCTTGTGCCTAAATATTTCAGAGAAATAAAAAATATAAAGCTCACAAGGTTCTTTAAGCTATAGAGGGAACTTAAATGGTATTAAGCATACAAAAAAAAATACAAAAAGAATCTTCATGATGTATTTACTTGTCACAGAACAAAGATATTATATTCCAAAAGTCATGTAAATTCAACAAGTATTTTTTTTATATAGAAAATCATATTTTTTAAAAAGTTATCATAGCAATTTCTAGAGTAAATTGTATCCATTACAAGGCTGATTTTGATCTTGATAGTTCGAATTAAGTTGTCTCCTCTTTATTTATAAAACATTTTCCACAAGCTTCTGCTGACAACCTGCAAGTATTTGGATTTCATCAAAGTACAAATCTTTCATTTATGAATGAAAAAATCATCAGATGACTCTTCAAAAAATACTGTAGACCCTTGAAAAATAAATCGTAGTCAGATGGAGCAACATCTGGAGTGAATAGGGTGGCTGTGGCAGAATTTCTACACAATCCACAAGCTGGTCTTTTCAAACATAGTAGTCTGCTTCATTAGATGCCACCATTCAAGTGTTGAATGCATCTATGGATGCGTTATCGGCAGCTCCCATTACTTTCGCTTCTCTTTATTTGTCCCTCAGTCCTCATTTTTTAATGAGTGATTTTTCTGACAAAGGGAGAAGAATAAACTATATTCTAGGTTGGCAGTATTTTGTACGAACAGTCATCAGAGATGTCGAAAATTTTCTGTTTCTATGTTTATCCTTGTAGTCATGTCACTAGTAAGGGTGCTGGAGGTAAACGTTTTATCTGGGCTGACGTTATCCGCCTGATAGTCAGGGACCCGAACCTTGGATTAACCACTAAAGAGGCTGTCCTATCAGCAGGTGCAAAGTACCAGGGCTGCTGTATTGCCATGTGGTGAATGGATTCTGGACCATGC
The DNA here is from genome assembly GCF_053919585.1 of Euprymna scolopes. NCBI lineage: Eukaryota > Metazoa > Mollusca > Cephalopoda > Sepiida > Sepiolidae > Euprymna > Euprymna scolopes. The sequence goes on along the minus strand of NC_136499.1, from coordinate 23,796,572 downwards.
AGTAGCTTCTGGTGGGGCCTCTCGATGCCATATTAGTGGGTAATTATTACAGCTTTACCTTATCATGTTCTACAAAAAAAAAAAAATTGTTTCTTTTTCTCTCTTAGTTTTCCTTTCGGTCCTGTTCTAAGAAGGTCTGACGGCCTAGTCCACAAATTCCAAAACTCCAATCATAACAAGTTTCAAGAAAAAATACATGATTAAACTCGAATCTCCAACTTCCAATGTAGACCCCCACTACCATGTCTTCTTCTTCAACATCAGGGGTCTACGTTCTAACCTTCCAGAGGTTCAAACCCAATTACAGGAGACTAAACCAGACCTATCATTTCTAAGCAAAACTGGCATTGGACAGACTATTTCCCTAGATGAGTTCGTGATTAAAGGATACTCTAACTTAACTTCCAAATCTGACCCTAAGCTCGCCATGAGCATGGAATATGTTCATGAACTCACCCGTGTGCCGATACTGACGGCCAATATGTGAGTCTCCTAGACCTTTTTCTCACAACTTGCCCTGAACTATGTTCAGTTTCCATTCTGTCTCCTCTTGGATCTTCCGACCACTCTGTTGTATCAATTAAGATAAAAATGAAATGTAATAAGTCCTCAGACATACGTCTCGATAGTACAGTATATCTATGGCTGACTGGGATAGCTTCCGTACATTTATATCAGATCTGCGTTTCATGTTTAAAAAGGATGTGTCCTTTATAGTATCAGACCTGACGGAATGGTTAATTGTAGGTATAGACCGTTTCATACCCTTGAAAAAGTTCCATTAAAAATGTAACAGCCACCCGTGGTTCTCTCCAGAATGTGCTGCTGCCATTGCGCACAGAAATCACTTTTTCTATTGCTTCCAACGTAATAGATGTATGGAGACTAAAGTCGCTTTCAGGACTGTCAGCAACCATTGTAAGAAAGTAATAAAGAACGCAAGAGAGCTATATGCTCAGTCCGTCAAGTTCAAAGTAGCTGAGCAGCGGCTTGGTTCCCACCAGTTTTGGCAAATAGCAAACAGAATCCTGAACAGAAGCATGTGATGAGATTACCTCGGGTCCATTGATGATGGTTGGGATAGATCCCAACCATCACCAATGGACCCGAGGTAATTTCGTCAGCATCAGACAAAGCCACACTCTTTGTCAAGAACTTTGCAGCTAATTCTACCCTATGCGACCAAGGCCGTCACCCCCCCCCCCTTATTTCTGCCTGTATCAGAAAACACACTATGCGACATACAAATATCTGTGCATGACGTTGCCAAGCTAATCAAAAACCTTGATTCCAGTAGAGCAACTGGCCCTGATAGCATTCCAATTATTTATCATGCTGAAAAAGTTTCAACCAGAAATAGCTCCCATACTAACAAAGCTGTTTAAGCATTGTTTTAAGGAGAATTGTTTCCCAACATCCTGGAAAACCTCATTAGTATGCCCTGTATTCAAGAATTCTGGTAATCAGTTATCTTCCTCTCAGTACAGGCCAATTAGTCTCCTCTGCATCATGAGTTGCTGGAATCTGTGTTAAATAGAGAAGTAGTCAACCATCTCAGCAAAAATAATCTTCTCAGTGACATGCAATATGGTTTCGATTTTACTAGATCAACACCAGGCAGATGTGTTTCTCATAGAATTAGTGAATCTCTTGATGGAGGCTTCCTTTCTTAATTGCTCTTGATAGATCAAAGGCCTTTGATAGGGTATGGCATAAAGGTCTACTTTATAAGATATCGAGCTATGGTATAGCTGGAAATGTTTTCTCAATTATTAAATCATTTCTGTCGGATAGGTTCTTACGAGTAGTGGTTGATGGGCAGAAATCAGAAGCTCACAGTATTAATACTGGAGTTCCTCAGGGGTCAATCTTGGGCCCAACTCTCTTCCTGATCTACATCAATGATCTTTCAAATAACATCCTAAGATCATTCGTTGATAATTATGCTGATGACACTACCATCTATGGCAACACATCAAATGCCATAAATGACCAAGTTCTCTCCGACTCTTTCTCCTCTGATCTTGAGCATGTGGTACAATGGGGAAGTGGTGGCTGGTTACTTTTAATGCATCTAAAACAAAGCTTCTATCTTTACATCAGCACCACTCTGATCTTCATCTGGCATCAATTGAAATGAATCGCTCTCGTCTTGGGGAGGTATCATGTTTTGACAAGCTTCTGGGCTTGACCTTTAATCCTGATCTAAAATGGAACACATACATCAAATCCGTTTCCACGGCCGCTGGAAAAATGGCAGGATCCTTCTACTGCTCCATTAGATATCTCACTCTACCTATATAAAAGCCAGGTACGGCCAATGATGGAGTACTCTTGCTACATCTGGGCAGGAGCTACTAGAAGCAGCTTATTCTGCCTTGACAGAGTTCAAAATAAATTTTGTAGCTTAGTGAGGGATGCTCTTTTCTCTTCCTTGCAACCTTTTTCCCACAGAAGACATGTTGCAAGCCTGTTTCTGCTTTATTGCTATTTTCATGGCATGTGCTCATCTGAGCTTCAATCTATGCTCCCCCCCAAAAAAACTTTCACGAAAAACACTCGTCTAGCCAAAACCACTATCAATAATTTCCCACACTCTTTATCTATCTAAACCTAAACGTAGATTCCATGAACAAAGCTTCTTTCTTAGAACTGCATGCCCGTGGAACTCTCCTCCGTTTGCCTACTTTTCTAGCTAACTGCAATTTGATTGTTTTCAAGTCCAACGTAAACAAGTTCTGGATGAACCATCCTCCTAAGAAATCCAATTTACAAAATTTCCATTATTTATGATTACTACGCTATAATCCCATTAACTAATGTATACCCATTAACCCTTATCCTTGAGTGGCCTCTGGGCCTTGATAAGTGGTGACTCTTTTGTAAAAAACCCCCAGAAAACTACCAAACTATTAATGTGATTACAAACCGTCATTTTATAGTACCTCAAAAACTACCAGAATATGATACGCACTCCACTTTGTACAGCTGTTTGTCTTCTAGGACTCCCTCCAGTCTGCCACTCCAGTTCTTGCAGTTCCAGCAACTCTAATAGACTCCAACACTTCCAGCCACAAGCTCCAGCAACATCTGGGTTCCAGCTTCAATGCCGGTGGACATTCAGCTACCAGCTTCACTGTCCACTAACATCCAGCTGCCCGTTTCAGTGCCCCCTGACGTCCAGCTACCTGTTCCAGTCCTTGTCAACATTTGGCTACCCGTTTCCAGTATCAGATCCCATCTACACAACCCAGATCAACCTGAGGCACATCATCCTACCTCAGGGATGCATAAATTTCAACCCCATAAGACGCGTGTTTTTGCTGTGAACAATCCAGATACACAATCCCCATTGCCATACAATTTAATGTTTTCTCTTGGCAAATAAAACATGATATCTATCATCTTTAAACGATCATTTGTGTTTGTCAGCTATTTGCTATTGCCTTACCTCTTTGTGTCTACTTTCTTAGTTGTATGGTCGATTGGCACATTTACTTTTTGACCCTCTAAAAACACAAGCACCAAAGATTGTTTACCTAAGAAAAGAGAACAAAAAATTAAACAGTTTTTTTCTTTTTACATAACTAACAAAGTTTCTTTTTCTCCAATTTAATTTAGTTATCTTTTTAGGTTCAGTTTTCCTGTGTTTATAAAGGTTTTCTTCGGATCTGTTGGCTGCAAAATGAAACCAGTTTTTTTTTCATTTTTTTTTCAAATTGTATTTTGTAAAATAAGCAAACTAACAAAATAATTTTTTTGATCGTTTGTTTATTTTTAATAAAATTTGAAAAAAAATCTGTAAAAGAAAAACAAAAAACAAAACTGGTTTCGTTTTGCAGCTGACAGCTCTGAAGAAAGCCTAGACGTGAATATAACTTAATTTAATAAAAGAAATAAAAAAATTTTCTCAATTTAATTTTAAAAAATCTTTTTCAAAATTGAAATTGCCTTTTTGTTAAGTTTGGTAAAATAAAATAAAATGGAGTTGTCTCCCTTACATTTTGGTAAAATTGCCAGTAATCAGTGTTCATAGAGTTAAAAACAGCAAAAGTTCCCCCAACTCATTATAGCCACTCTCAACTGTTGCAATCTCATTATCGCTTGTTCCAATGCTATTACCAAGGTAAACTTCTGAACATTTAGAATATTCTTTCTCTACATGTGAATCAGCATCACAGCATTTCCCTCCATCTTGAGATCCATCATTAGGCAGTGTCTGATGCATCCCTCACGTCCACATCAGAGCATGTCTCACTTAGGAGACAGTCTGTAAGGAGGTGCGTGATAGACCGCACATCAGCGCTGCACAGACATTGAGCGTCCTGTGCATAATCCAACTTAGGCAGGTTCTTTTGTGTTTTGGCAGCCTTCACTCAAGCCCAGTTGAGTTTTACCCAATCATTCTGTAGGACTTCAGAACCTAATGGGAGTTCTTTTGGTGCCGGAAGAGCCTCGTTGTTGTTGTCTTTGCCGGATTCATTCTAGCAACATAGGCGGAAGGATGCTGATGTTTTATTTCTAATTGAAATTCATTATTGAGATGAGTATTATTTATTTATTGCGGACTGTTATCCTCATCTTTTCTTTGGATGTTGTTTCACAACGTTTCGGCTAACTATTCCTCTGGCCTTCTAACTCCATTCTCAGCAATTACTGCGATGCATAGTTGTTGTCGTCTCACCACGTTTTAGCTTTGGGTAGGATTGAAACCGCTATCTTCAGATAATTCTCACCTTGAACCGTAGAGATTCAACGTCTCTATCCACTGCACCACGGGTCTCAAAGGGCGATCAAGGTTGGATTTTTTAGTCTTATAAATTCATGTTTATTTTTTATTATCTGATCTTCCATGGTCGGCTTCGTATCGAATGGTATATATATTATTTAATTGGAATTCATTATTGAGATGAGTATTATTTATTAATTTATTGCCGACTATTATTCTCTTTTCTTTTGATTTCGTTTCACGACATTTCGGCCAACTATTCCTCTGGCCTTTGTCAGGAACAGGATAGGAACTCCGAATCTTCTAACTGCATTCTCAGCAATTACTGCCATGGTTACCACCTGACGAAGGCCAGAGGAATAGTTGACTGAAACATTATGAAACAATATCAAAAGAAAAGATGAGGATAATAGTCCAGAATGAATAAATAAATTGATGCTGATGTTATTTGTCCGAGGCCTGTGACAGAAGCAAAGCTCTTGCGGGATGCTAGTCGCTGCGACACCTCTTAGTGTCCAAATACGTGATAATCGCTGTTCTGGTTGTCTCGCTCTGCCTTTGCTATCGCCTCTCAACATATCTGCGACAGAGCAATGCCAAACATACCATAGACAGATGGCAGGTTGGTCGATTTCAGGCTAACAATAATCGTCCTGTATGTCTTGTTTAGCTCAACATCGACATTTGCAGCATGAACAAACAAGCTCATGCCACTGAGAAATATTCTGCGATTGAATAGCATAATGCTAAAGTTGACATAGCATCTATGCCTTGGCTTTCCAAGAGCAGTTAATCAGTCATAAACAAGCTGTTGTGTGTCAATAGCTTTTTGTGGAGCTTCTTGATGTGGGTTTTGTATGACAGTATGACGAGGGTTTTGTATGTCACACTGAAATGTTGGGTATGAGGTGTTTTCCAAGACTTTACCCCCCCCATATGATGCTCAGCATTCTTTTGGTTAGGTAGTTCTTAAATTGGAATAAATGTACCTTAGTTTTACCTGCATTCGAATTGAGATGCAATTAGCCAACCACATGATCACTTGCATCAATCAATCTTCGATAACTTTACAAGGCACATAGATGAACCTGCGGACGTTATAGAATGTTAGTATGTCATTTGTATATGTTGAATGGTGTGGGGGCCAGAACTGAACCTTGTGGAAAGCTGTTCTTCTGTGTCCCCCCCCATATCTTTACATAAAAAAAAAAAAAATTTAACGATTTTTTCGGAGGACTTCGATGATATGGAGTATGCAAATGTTTTTAACCATTTTGCTAACTCATCACATCTGAATGCAGGCCTTTTAAAATTGGTTTGAAAAAGATGTTCATGAAGTTTTAAATTTAAATATATTCATACGTTGTCAGTTTATAATAATTAGCAACCATAAAAGTAAAATAAAAATGAATTAATGCAGAATACGGACCGTGCTGAAATAACAATGTTCATATTTATAAACCCATTATCATGGAGAGGAGGCTGTTTTGTAACAATTCTGGGTACAAGCCCAGAGTGAAATCTAATAAAAACAAAAACAAAAATTTAGCAAAGTACATGTCACGAAACGAAATTGTCATATTCCAAAAACTGTGATTTGATCACATAGTATTTTTTCTAAAAACTAAAAAAAAGATAAATTTTATGGGGAAGTGAGACGTTGTGTATTGATCTGCTATATTCAATAAATAAAGGGAGTCAACTTAATTTGGACTACAGATATCAAAATCAACCTTGACTACGATTTACTATTAAAATCACTAACAATCGTAAAAAAAAAAGTGATTATTTCTATGTACATATATAAATAGAAATTCTGAATTATATAAAATTACAACAAAATTTATTGTTTGACAAAAGAGTACAAATAATTTTTAAAGTTTTTTTCCTTAAATAAATGGATTTACAATGAATGGCTCATCTCATCGGAGGAATAGATGTGGGTAATTATAAATTTTGCTTATTAGCACATAAATTGAAAATTAAAATTGAAATGATGGTGTAAAAAGAATATTCCATGATCGAATGAACGAGGATACAAGAACAGTTGTAAAATCCAATGAATATTGGTTTATTCCAGAATGAATTAATACTGAGATTTATTTGGACTTTATGTTTATGGGATTATACAATCTGTAATCCTATGGCATTTCATTATTTCATTTAATAATAATACTTGATCAATTTACGTGAATTTTGGAATATGTCATTCAGTGACGGGTAAGTGCATATTCTTGTTATTTTACTTAGAGTGCAAGGTCAGAGTTCAGCCTATTCTGTATTTTCACCTATCAATTAAAAAACTCAAAACAGAAGGGAACTCGTGACTTTTGTTTTCCAATTTTTCGTCTGCTAAAATTTTAATCACGTGATTACGATGTAGCGTCAATAAAATAACCCATTCATTCAAGTGCCGCTTGTTATGGATTTAGCTGAATACGATATTAAAAATCACTTTATTGGTACTTATGCACTTGTTATGTTACCGGGCTGGCGGATGTAAGATACCATAAAATTAAATTTAACTTGAAAATCTTAACTAAAAGATAGCACGGTCCGTATTCTTTATAAATACCGAAACAATATTTAACTCTGTTGATAATGTTAACTCTAAAACAGTTATTATTGGAACAAAAATAAAAGCAAATTTAAAAACTCAGTTTGAATATCAAAATGTTTTATTATAATTTTTTTTTTTTTTATTGAAAGTTTTAAAAGGAAAAAAACAAACAAACAAAAAAAAAAAACGTCTTTTCCTCCTAAGTATCAACAGTCGTGAATGAGTGAAGTTTAGTAAAATACAAAAAAATTGTGTCGATTAGGCTACAAGTGTCAGGCAGTGGAAAGTCACAGAAAAAAGTGTTGATGGCTTCATTTGAAAAAACAAAAACAAAATCAAACATTTGTCATATATATATATATATATATATATATATATATATATATATATATATAAAACATTCAAAACAAACAAAAAACCCCAAAACATTCAAAGCCTGTGAGAAATCAGTAAGTTTAGTGTTAGGATGAACCGAATAAATGGTAATGATAAAGATCAACGGCCTAAACAGTTTCTTCAAAAATTCCAATAAAATTAGTGCACAGACGATAATATATATTCAACATTATTACACTAAGAACATTTTGGAATTCAAAAGCAATGTAGTAAGTATTACGTAGTAATAGGATGAGAAACAAAGACGTTTTGATACTTTTTCGCCTTAAGTGATACAAAAAACAAAAAACATGGCGGAATCCTGTACAACTCCATTTTGTGAAAATCATAATTTTTGTAGCATATTTACACATTTCAAACGTGTTTTTCTTCCGATTACATGCGTAGTAGATTTTAACTCGCAGGTTCCTCATTTAAAACCGCTTTAAAACTTACATTTTGCTTACGCCGTCGATCTTTACTTGTATCCAAATAATACACGTTATTTTATTTTATTTTATTTTTATTAACAAAAATGAAAGTAAATCGTTAAATAAAAACAAGTGGCGAAAAAAATATTTCAGTAAATATTTTAGCAGCTTTAAAAGTTTTAAACATTTAAGTAAAGCAAAAAAATATATATATTTTAATACTCATTTTTTGAGAAATTGATTTCATTGCCTCTTATTGGGGAAGAATGTATTTAGTCATGAATAAAAATACTGATGAATTTTTACCTGGTTCCCATCTTAATATTTTCCTTTAAAAAGTCAACTTTAACGGTTTTCAGGTATGCTGAAAACGAATATCGCATTTAAATTTTCTTCAATTAAGTAGTTTTCCAGATATTAAGCAAAATAATATAAGGAATATTATTGCTGGTCGCTGGTGGCCATCTTGGTACACGCTAGTGCGCGCTCTAGCGTGTAAACGACGCCCTGAGAAACTACGCGCTTACTCGCGCATACAAGATGGCCACAAGTAATAACATAAGAAATGACATTGCTTAATATCCAGAAAACTTACTTGCGGAAAATTTTAATGCGATATTCGTTTTCAGCACACTCGAAAACCTTTCAAAGTTATTTTTTAAAAAGAAAAATGTTAAGGTGGAAACCAGGTAAAAATTTACCAAAATACTTCATAAAAAGATGTAAGCATGAACGAGTGGAGTGAAGAAAAGAAATCTGTAAGGTTTAACGAATGCTGAAGGTAAAAAAAAGACAATTCAATTGACTAGATTCATTCTCCTTTAATAAAGGCATACGAAAGAAATGGTTCTTGTCCAAAATTTCCCTATATTAAAAAAAAAAAAAAAAAAAAAAAATGTTGGCGGACCTGTACGAGAGTGCCCCACCCCAGCCCCACCCTCTAAAAATGCATGTTTTTTTATCTTTTTTTTTTACGATTATCATTAGAATACATACTTAATAATCATATCAGAAAAAAGTTTGAAAAGAAAAATAACGAGAAAGTGAACTCCCTTCTTATAAGTCATTAAATTTATTTTTCAACATTTTTTATGTTTATATGATACTAAAGTCTGTAATCTATGATAATCGTCGAAGAAAGTCTTTAAAAAAAGGTGTAAAACACGAATTTTTAGGTGGTGGTCACTCACGTACAGGTCCACAAAAAAAAAAAAAAAAAAAAAAAAAAAACTGTGTGATATCACAGATTTTTTTCACGTACCCGTGACGAAACAATAACTTATTCACGTAAATCACGTAAATTGATCAAGCAGTTTTATCTCGATAAAGAAAATCATTTTTGGTACTTATACAGTTTAATCAAGACATTAAAAAATGAAAATATCGAAAAAAAAAGGTTATATTGTACGTATCCGTTTTGGACTGAAGAAAAAATATTTCATTTAATTTGATCAAGTAGTTTTTATTTTACAGCAGAAAAAAAAAAAACATTTTTATGAGAGCGCATTGAAGTCAGCCATTACGAAATTTTTTGAACACGCCATGGAGAGATAACCCCAGTTAAAGCGCCGACACTCCCTCCCCATCTTTATTACTAGCTTTTCTTCCTAAAAATCGAACCTTTTGCTCAGTATCATAAATTGTTTTTTCGCTGTAAAATAAAAACTACTTGATGAAATTAAGTGAATTTTTTTTTTCGGAGAACTTCGTTCCCTAACGAATACTCACAATATAACCTTTTTTTTTTTCTCGATATTTTCATTTTTAAATATCTTAATTAAACTGTACAAGTGCCTCATTTTTAAATTATTGAGAAAAATTCGTATGCATTATTATAATGCCATTATAACATAAATCTCGCAATTTGAATTAGTCAATTATTTCCATGTCCTCTTTTTTTTAAAGATTGTTTTCAAAATGGCGAACTAGATGGCACTTCGGTTACATAAAATTTTATTTGCTTATTTAAAAAATAAAATTACTTGATCAATTTACGTAATTTTTGGAATATGATATTTTTGTTTCATCACAGCTACATACACAGATTTTTCTTTATTTTTGTTTTTCTTTTAATTAACAATTCTGGACAAGGAGTAAGGACCAAATAAATTTGGTAATCTCCAAAAATACCGTTAGGGCTTACAACATGGCCGCCAGAAGAGTCAACAAAAAACTGCGAATAGAATATATAAAACTCGTAATTTCTGTTTTTAAAGTGGGTTGTCAATTTTCTTTATGAAATATACTTCCAAAATAAACTATTACAGTCGTTTAAAACATAATAGAAGTATTATTTTTTATTTTTTAAAAACTGTTTACAAAATGTCTACGAACGTGCGTAGACATTTTGTAAACATTGTTTTTAAAAAATAAAAAATAATACTTCTATTATGTTTTAAACGACTGTAATAGTTTATTTTGGAAGTATATTTCATAAAGAAAATTGACAACCCACTTTAAAAACAGAAATTACGAGTTTTATATATTTTATTCGCAGTTTTTGTTGACTCTTCTGGCGGCCATGTTGTAAGCCCTAACGGTATTTTTGGAGATTACCATAAATTTATCAAAGCGATAAAAAATATTGCTATTTGTTGAATGTTGTTTTAATTAAAATTGATTTGCTTTAATATAAATTCTATTTTTAATTCAACAAAATTTGATACATAAGTTGTTTATGCAGAGGGGGTGAGTAGGGGGCGGTCGGATGAGAGCCCATGGGTAAGAGTTCAAACTTTCATTCAAAATGTATAGTTTTTTTGTTTTGTTTTTTAATTTAAAAAAAAAAAAAAAAAGAAAGATACATCCCAAAGTTACGAATTTTATATCTACACACAAACAGAATGGAGAGTCAATTTATCAACGCTATAAAAGATGAGTACATTTGCACAGGCAACCGATCATCATCATCAGAGCGTTTAGGGGACAGTCTGTTAGGATGTGTGCGATATATACGTCGGCACTGAGCGTCCTGTACAGAGCCCACTTTTTCCATGTGAGTTCAAAGTTTACCGGGAGATCTTCTTTAGATGCTGGAATAATCTCGTTGTTGTCGACTCATTGACCACGAATGCAGGCGGAAAGACGCTGATGTTGTTCGTCCGAGGCAATTGGCGTCTCTTTGTAATCGAGTGAAAAATACTAATGCGCGTCTATAATGATTGCCCTATGATGAAGACGAAGATAATGGCATCCTATTATCAGTGTTATATATTTGAAATATTATTTTATGACCTAATGATTGCTGAAACCACTACTGCTGTGTGCTGTGGCACTGAACAAAAAGTCGATGATGATGCTGAGCATCGACGATGCTCCGACAGTACGCACGAGAACATAAAAGGTGAGAATTTGAAACTTGATTTCATAATTTCATTTTCTGTGTCAGAAACTGTCATATAATTTTGTCCCCACATTTTAATAATTTTTCAATATTTTTTTTTTTGGGGGGGGGGGAGGGAGGGCGCTTCTACACTATTGGGACAAAATTTCAGAAATCGTAATACTGAGTTTCACATGAAAACAAGAGTATTGCTCGTATTTTTAAGATGATTATATCAAAAGATTACGAAAATTGATCAGGTAGAACATTATTTATTAAAGAAAAAAAAAAAGAAGAATTTGATGAAAACGATCGTAAGACACAGGAGAATTCAAAAGGGAAGTAATTTTCCGTTTTGATTAAAACAAGATGGCGGCAATTTTTCATCTGCTAGTACGATTAAAGTTGTTTTGTGTAATAATTCAGTAATATTCAGGTTTGGAAAAAAAAATCAATTGAATGAAACCATTGTGTGTTTTTTTTTTAATCTGAAAACTCCATTTATCGAAAACAAAATCTCGTACCAATTCTGTAAAAGCATTTTTCACCCAAAACTGTGGATCACTAAAGAGTTTCACGTCAAACTACAACAAGAACATTGTAGCAATCCTCTTTGCCGTAAGCTCTTCTCTTGAAACGTCTTTGTTAGTTTGGTCACGTTATTCGTTGTCACGCAAATGAGTTCATCTACAAAGTTATTAACCCCCCCCCCCCTCCCGACATGGAAAAAAAACATGCAGAGGTCAACTGAAAAACTGGTTCAGTAAGAGAAACATGATACTGAGCTGATCCTGGGTTTTGGCTAATGCTTGAATTTGCTACTGTGGTGAAAAGTCGTGCCTGATGAGTATTTGTTCGGGATGCCGTAAATAATGTGGATGGAGCTGGCACAACTGCCCCAGAATAAATGCCGTAACAAATAAAAGTAACTTATTAAACGGTATCTAATAATAAAGTTAACAGACAAATTGCGGTTTGTGAGAACGGTCTCGCAGCAAAAAAAAAAAAAAAAAAAAAAAAAAAAAAAAGTCTTTCAATACGATGATGTAAAAGCTTTGAAATGCAGAGAGTTCTTTTTATCTTTTTAAAAATCTCTTCCATTTTATAAACGTCACATTCTTCTGTTTATTGGCAAGAGCATATATATATATATTATAAAAAGGGATATTTGTCCATTTACTATGACTATAAATAGGGTTTTCTATATCATATTTCTCTTTGTCCATTCCACCGTTTCTCAGAAACGGACTGAAAATTTCCATGAGCCTTTACTACAATAACATGCAGCGAACAAAGTATAGTATCTGTTCGATGCACAGATAGGAATTATTAAGGATTCGTATTTAATGCAAAAAATGAGCACAGATGTAACCGCATTCAACTATCAATTTGGCATAAGGCGCTCATTATAAATCGACGGATATAACTTTTGCTAGTTTTTAACAGGCTAGAAAGTATTCTATATTAAATCTGTCTATTCCACCTTTTAGCCCATTAAAAAACGGGCTTTAAAGGTCTAGTATAGGAATAATTGTCCTTATCCAACCCACAGAACCTCATCCACCTAAAAAGACAGAAGAATTCGATAGCTTTGATTTTGTGTATTATAAATCTGTCTAGTTGTTTGCTCAATAAGAAATGTCTTTCGTTAACACAAGGACTTCAATAAATAAAAACAAGCAAAAATATTTAAAAAAAAAAAAAAATGATTCAAGAGGATCGGTCTGTTTCATGGCATATCAACCTTTTCTGGTTATTTAAAGTCAAAGCAATTCCTATTAGAAACGATCCATTGTGTACAAATTACTCAATCACAATTGCTGTTTGAATGATTGCTGTGGAGAAATGTTGGGTTCATACTCCCCCCCCCCCAATATTATAAGTGAGAAATTAAACACAACAGACCCGATCTGGTTTGAACTTGGCATATCACATTTCAATCTACAACAGAAACTGTAGGCCAATCTCAAATCGTTTGGATAGAAAGCAAAAGCAAAAAAAAAAAAAAAAAAAAAAAAAAAAAAGTGGTAAAAAGGTTTAAAATAAAACATTTGATTTTGTGGGGATAAAAGTACAGAATAGTTAACATTCGAGAACTCATAAAAAAAATTGTTAAACAGTTTGAAAAATCTTACAAATTAATTTTGCACATTAAAACTATGTGATCTTGATAGAGAATATTATTCTAATGTGTTTTATATAAATTATGTGCCTTTTTTTTTTTAAATCAATTTTTTTTTTGTAGTTTCTTCTAGTACATAAAGAATTCCGCATATCCAGTTTCACCCCAATATTAAAGAAATTTTAAATGTACAAAAAAATTAAAAAGGCTGTAAACTAGAATTTACACAAATTCATCCTAATATTTTTGTTTTTATAAAATAAAATTTGATTGGTGAACGAGTTCTAGCCGGTAGTATTATGATGACTGCATGATATTTAAACTGAATTATGCCCCTTAGCCATTGACTATAATGTAAACATAAAATGGCAGATGAGACATTTAGCTGTTAAAAAAAATACTTGATGAATTTGTGTGGTTTTTGGTTTACTGTCTTTTTCTAAACCTAACACTTAAATACATAATTTTTTTGTGTTATTTTTAGAGTAAACCTGGATAAGTACCAAGAATTCCATTATTTTAACACAATTTTCTTTTTCTTCAAACCTTTAAAATTTATCAAGAAATCCTTTCATAACTGTAATTATTCAAAAAAGTTAAAGAAAATTAAAAAAAAAAAAGTCTATTAGGAAAGCAAAGATATGAACGATTTGGATACGATTAAAAAAAGATAAATAAATTTTTTAAAATAAAATGAAGATTAGAAACAAAAATCAAAAAATAAAAGAAAGTTTATATTGATTACGGTAACATTTTATATAAAAAAAATGTTTACTTTAAAAGATGGCACTAATTGTGATGGTGGTCGTGGTAAGGCGTTCATGTGTACAAAATTTCGCACAACACATTTTATTAGGGCTTGGAAAGTCAACTTTTTTTTTTTAAATGAAGAAAAATGTTTTTTAATTAAAAAAAAAAAAAAAAAAAAAATTAATCAAGAAATTTTTTTTTTTTTACCTCAACTTTTTCATAGTGTCAACATTATTGGTCATTTCTAAAACTAGCAACTACAGCGTTATCCAGTGCAGAGGAGTAAGGCAGTTTTGATAGGTATTTACATACATACAAAAATTCTGTTCAATTGCAAACATATTTCTGTGTTTTTTTTTGTATTTTTTTTTTAAATGAAGAGACAAAAAGTTTTCTATCATGAAATTTTCAAGAAAAAAAAAATGAAGATCTAACCTTCATTAGTGCAATTACATAGTATAAAAATGTTCAGTGTTAATTTTTATTTTGACAAACATATCAAATGAAAAAAAAAAGCAAAAACATGTCATTGCCAGGCACAATTATTCCCTGCAAGTTTTTTTTTGTTCTTGTTTTTTTTTTTTATTAAAAAAAATGAAGATCTAACCTTCATTAGTGCAATTACATAGTATAAAAATGTTCAGTGTAAATTTTTATTTTGACAAACAGATCAAATGAAAAAAAAAAAAAAAAGCAAAAACATGTCATTGCCAGGCACAATTATTTCCTGCAAGTTTTTTTGTTCTTGTTTTTTTATTTAAAAAAAAAAAAAAAAAAATGAAAAACAGAGAAAGCTTCATAGAAACAATTCTATTCAAACCTAGAGAATACATGATGAATTTTTGAAGGATTCTTTTATTTGTCATCTCAAGACTTGAAGAACATTGTTAGCTCCCTTGAAAGAATCTGTTATAAAATGTAATTTCAATATTTGTTTAAATAATTCCAGGTTAAAGATATTCAGAGACAAAGACCAATGAATTTAACAAGATTTATATAATAGCGCTCAATAAAAAGGAACGAGATATACCTTTATTTTTGTTCAGATAAACATTTTACATAGTGATTACACTGAAACATTGCCATGTCTGTGTAGTGACCATGCTTCAATCTTAAAAGACATCATTTCATCTTTTCTCTTCTTTCTATTTTTTTTTTTATTCAATCTCCATTGTTTTTGTTTTTTAAAACTTTTTTGGATTCGGTTGACTGACCTCGAATAAGACTAAAGGCCTCTTGTTGCCTGACAATGTCTTTTAAGACTGAAACAGTAAATTTATTGTAGTGACTCATGTTAATTTTCTTTACTTAAATTGAATAAAATAATATCTTGCCCTTTGTAATTGAGCACTATCAACAACCTCATTGAAATTCAATGGTTTTTAATTTTGGATATGTATACATGCATTATGCATACACCAAGGAAAAAGACAATTTTAAGTATAAGTCTGCATTTATCACTGTGAATATTCATCACTGTGCACTATATAACAGATATAAAATAAAATATATGTGCGTGTGTATTATGTTTCAGTTTGTTGTTGTTGTTGTTGTTAAACAAAAAAAAACATAGTTCTGTTTATCATGTTCAGAACATTAACGCCCCATCCTCCTCCCCCCTACTTTTTTTTTTTTTTTTTTTTTTAAATTTTCTTTCCTCATTCATATGAATTTGAAATGTCTCCCTAAGAGACTTACAGATAATAATTGAAATGAAGGAAATAAAGAAAAAGAAATATTTTCTTTCATTTTATCAAATTGAAAACTACATTTTTCTAACAATTTCATTAAAAAAAAAAAAAAAATTGCATTATAAAATTTGGACGGAGCATTTAAAGATAAAAACGGAAAGAAAATGGAGAGGAGGGTTATTAAACTGGACAGCCATGTTAGCAGCTTTTTTTTTTTTTTTTAAATTATTATCTTCGCTCCCCCAAATTAGTACTGACCCCATGACCTCTGGGGCTAGGACAAATTTCTATATTTTTATCCGAGACAATGATAATCGACTGTCTAGCCGAAAATGGTTATAATCGTTCACGGAGGGGGTGGTGATCATGAATCAGAGGTGGAGGTAGAGAATGGGTGCAGTGCTGTACTTTGAGTATTTAGTGTTTATTTACCCAAGTGATTTTAAATGTTAAGATTGTTTAAATAAAATTTTAAAAAAATGATTTGGGGGATATCGTTTTATGTAATGGATGAATGGAAAGCTGCTTTGCATAGAATATGAATCAAAACAGTTGAGTTTGTACGCATAATTATTTAATCTATAGTCAGCTATTTTTTTGCTTCTTCAGTGTGGCTAGAACGATGCTTTGAAAACAGAATGGCTTTCATATATATGTGCATACACATATGAGAAAATAAGAGTGTGTAGTTGATTAAAAAAACTCATCAGATTAATAAGACGAAAAGGAATATTTCTTTCTTCCTTTTCTATCATCCCTTATTCATTTGAGGAGTTAAGATTTTAATCAATTTCAAACTCTCATCTCTCACTTCTTATATTAATTGCTCCACTTAAGCATGTAGAGCTTCTATCTTGATAGGTTTAATTTACAAAAAGATTATCGGTTTTATTTGTAACATTATAGAACAATTTTGTTGTATTCATAATTTTATCCATCTTACCAATCACTTCTATTTCAGAATTAAAACTTTGATACATTATGCAGATCTGTTTTGTTCGTGGAAAACAACTAATATTTGTATACCAATATCGGATATTTCTTCTGTGAACTCATTAAAAAAAATTCTCAAAAAAGAAAATGCATAATGATGTAATATGTAAAATTCAGAAAGAACCAAAGCATTGGACCATTTCCAATGGGCTGCCATCTTATCCTATATGAGTCCACAGAAGAAATATCCAATATTGATATATAGTGATTGTTCTCTGTGAACAAAGCACATTTGTAAAATGTACCAAAGGTTTTATTTAAAAAAAAAAAAAAAATAAAATAATAATTGGCAAGATGAATAAAATGTTGGACTTTGGAATATGGCAAAATTGTTACTCATTTATATATGCTCTGTTGTTATATCTTAAACATTGAGCTTGATTCAAAAGGGATCAGTATACATGAAAAATAGAAAATATTTGCAAAAGCATACTCCTCTTCTGACGAGAAGCATTTAGTTTTGAAATGGCATGGTCTAAAGAGGTTTCTCCCTTATTCATCTTTCTGTAATCCTTATTGACTTGATAATGTAATAAAGTTCCTATGTAACTTTACACTTGATCTTTTTAACATGACCAGTAAGAATTGTTACCCTACACTGATGATTGCGTAAGTATGAAACACTATGGCCTGTAGATTGAATAATTATATATATATATATATGAATGAAGAATACTATCAACTTTGTGATAAATATTATGATTGAATCAAAAAGTGCTCAATACTAAGAAAAGTAAAGCAGTTATAATGATACTAATAGTCTATAGCTTATATCAAAACTGCCAAGATTTCAACCTAATGATTTATTTAGAGACAAGTGACCTGCATTCATGTATTTGTTCATGTAAAGAAAAAAAAAAGGTAAAAAAAATAATCAACAACAAAAATTTTTTTTCTGAAATAAGTTTCATTAAAGTCACGTGATGTTTCGGTTTAATTTATTATTTTTTTTTAATCTAAAATCCAAAAAAAAGAAAAAAAAGAAAAAAAAAGACTTATTCTTATTCACATAGATTTGGTAGTGATTTCCACAATAGACAGCAAAGCAAAAATAGTGATAAAAAATACATAGCAAATAAATTTTACCAAAAGAATAATAAATTACTCTTCTATCTATCTGGATATGTTTTTGTGTGCTTAACTTATTTTCAAGTGTTTTTATTTACTTCATAATAAAAATAATGTAAAGCTTGTCTTGTTAGAACAAAAAAAAAAAGTGGTTGACTTATTAAAGCCATAGTTGATCCTTGATAATCTAACAAAAATCAAAGATAGAATATGGGTAGGACATTAGATTTTCACACAATTGGTGACATTGGATGCGTTTCTATGAATATTTTATTTAGTTTTCGATTTTTGAGCGATTATCATATTCAACAGTGACTAATGTTTTTCATTCTAACTTGATACGTTTTGCACTTCTTTTTTTTAAAGTAAAAATACAATTTGCTTTGTTTGTTATTCTGGAAAAATCACCAACCTGTCAGTTGTTATTTATACCATATATATATATTATACTATATAAGAATAATTATAATATCATAATATAAGAAGAATTTAAGTTCTCATGCCAAAGTAACACCTAATATGAAGAGATGCTCAACGTTCCAAACAGAACATAGTAATAAACATGTAAAACAGAGAAAAATTCGCATATGAACAGAAATTTGTTTAATTTAGAGATCTAGCAAAAAATTCAGATTTCCTTGCTTCTAGAAATTTCAAAGGAAAAAGACAAAAAGAATTTTGTAATTTACTAAAAAAAAAGTCAGTTTTATTCAGAAAAGATTCTTCAAAAGGTTGCAGAATATATTTGTGTATGTGTGCGTGTGCATGGCCATATTTGACCAATAAAAACGAACATTTATTTTTAGTGAAAAAATAGCAAGGTATGAACCAAACAAACAAAAAAAGAGGGTCGAGAGCCCCTCCCCTCCCCTCATCCAAAAAGTTATAGGCAAGTAAGAATCTTAGTTAATTGTTCTAAGGTATGTAACTATTTTACTAAAGTAGTTGAAAAAAAAAAAAAAAATTTTTTTTCTTATAATTACTGTTTTGTTTAAGAAAAATTACAAAATCGCTACATTTTTTGTTATTAATTTTATAAAACCGTTACATTAATTAAAGTATATGAAAAAAAAAATCATTTTTTCTTACTATTCTTAGTAAAATAGAGTTACTTAGAACAATCAGTTAAGATTCCGCATTGCCAAGTGATAATTTTGTGAGTCAACTTGTTGCCATGAATGAGGACCATAACTATTAATAATAAACAAAACAAAAGTGTCTTGTTATCAATTCAATATTGTATCTAGAAAAGTATTCATATTTGTGCAGTATAGCTAATAGCCAAAAAATGAAAAATAAATTTTAATGCATTTGGTAAAAGTTATTTCTTGTATTTCTTGTATTTTTTATTTCTCTTTTGTTAACTATGTTGTATGATTGCCAAAGTATCAATCATTTCAATAAAAATTGAAGACTTTACAAAAATTAGCAAGAATAAAATGCTTTGTTTTGTCTTTGAAAATCACTGCTGAAACAGCTAATTAAAAACTGTCGTTTTACTAGGGAAATCAGGAAAGCCAAGAGGTTCATACTTTTCTTAATAGTATTAGTTTATAAATGAACACAACAGATCCAACTGGATTTGAACTTGGCTTACTAATTCCATGATCTGCAGTAGAATGCAGTGGTTCATGATTATTCACGCCTGCACATTACTCCCCCGCCGCCCACCTCTCTCTCACAAAACTAATAGGAGATTTACAGTTTTGGACAACTGGATCACATGAGATTTGGAAACCTATTTTATTTTTCAAAGAAATTTCATATTTTGAGAAAAAACAAAAAACAAACAAACAAAACAACACTTTTTTCCTCAACTTGATATGGTTTCTAAATAGATATTTGAGTTCATCAGTGCAAAACTATACAATTAAATCACAGTTCGGCTATGAATATTCTTTTTTCTTAATATTAATCAAGTACCAAATTGTTATAAGTCAGTTCAGTGTTCTAGGTAAATTAACAACTTTTTTGCTTTTCTTTAGCCAGATAAACTCTTAAAATTTGAACATTAAATCAATTTTTTTTAATAATCCGAAAATGTGATTTTCAATTAATGATAGAAACATTTTTAACCCTGGTATTTTTTTAAGCTTTGTTAAAGAGGAGGATGTTTAATTTTTCATCAAATATTATATTTCCCTTAGACTTTCATCAGAGACTACTGAGCCGATCTGACTGAAATTTTGTATGAATCTTTGTTAAGGTGCAGCAAACTAAGTATTATGGTATCCATTCGATCCACAGTTAAGGATTAATAGGGATTAGTATTAATGCAAAAATGAGCACAAATTTAATCCTATTCAAACTATTAATTTGGCATGAAGCACTCATTCTAAATCAAGTTTGCTCGTTTTTAACAGGCTAAAAAGCATAGTTTATTATAATTTGTTTCAAAGAAAACTATTTAAGTATTGGCTACCATCTTGGATTGTTATGTCTGTACCATAAACTAATAAAAAAAAATGAAAGCTATTTTCGAGACATTGATCAATGGGAAAATTTTCTTTTAAATTTATTAATATCAAATATATTTAGAATGTGTGTGTGATGGAAAAAATATTTTTTATTTTAAAAATATATAAAAAAAATTAAAAAACGAATTCGAAATAATTATTAGTAAAAAAAAAACAAAAACAAAAAAAAATGCAACAAAAACGCACACAAAATTGGTTTAATGATAGGCACTTGTGGAAAAAAAATACTTACAAATATTTAAAGATAAAATTCTTGAAAAAAAAAAAAAAATAAATAAATAAATAAATAAATAAATAAATAAATAAATAAAAAATAAAAAGGACTGATTATTCCGATTCTTAGCAGCCCAAACTGGAGCGAAAAAGTTTAAGAAAAAACAAAAGATATGTACATAAAAAGAAAGAAATGTAAAAACAAAAAAAAGTACACACACACACAAAAAAAAAAAAAAAAAAGAAAAAAGAAAATTCCCTGCTGCATTTTATGTATTGTGCTTTGTGAAAGTGGATGGATATCTATTGGCTGTCCTAATTTGAAGAAGGACAAGTATGGACACAAGACCAACTATAATGTACTTCCCTCCCTATCCTGGAAGAAAGAAAAATTGACCTCAGCTTCCTTGACACCAACCCACAAATGGAGCCATAAGCAGCAAGGATTGACCTTGATCCTCCATTCTCTGTGTGAGGAATTGCAATTAAGGAAAAAACTGGCCCCTGTTGGGGTTTGTTTTTTTCTGAGGATCCAAAACAAGATGGCTACACGTGAAATGGGAAGAAAAAAAATGTATCGATTAGAGTGAAGAGTAATGAAATAGATTAAACGTCCAATTGACAATCTCATACAGAAATTAACTTGACATAACGATATGACAAAGTAATAAAAAAGATGCTTGTCCAGAATCCCGCCCACAAATAAAAACAAAACTAAAAAAAATCTTTATGATGTACATACCCATGACAGAAAAAAACCAAAAACATCGTACACCTAAAATCACATAAATTGATCAAGTACTCAGTTTTATTTTTAAAAGAAGAAGTGACAATCTTGCGATGCCATCTTGAAAACAATCTGAAGGAACAAGGGAGGATAACTCCAAATAATTCAAACTTTTGTAAGATTTTAGAAAGACAGTTTTAACATGAGTTGGATATTGGAAAAACTCAAGTTTACTTAAAAATTATTTTTTTTTTTTTATTAAAAAAAAAATCAACTTAATTAAAATTATTTGAAAATCAGAAAATACCAAGCAAAAATTTTATATGATAAAATCATTTTTTTTTTGCTGAGACTTTCGGTGTGGACACACCCTTATCAAAGAAGACTGTTGCTTTAAGTGGTTTTTTTTTCTTCATTTTAGATGTTAAAGTCCTTGAGATTAAGTCCTGGTGGAGGGAAGAAAAAAACGTTTGTTCTTATTAATGATGGTAGTCAGTCTGAATTGATGTGTACATTATGCTGGTTAGCTTGAATTTTAAACAGTAGACTTGTTGTTACATCTCAGAAGACATTTCGTAGGTAAATTAAAATTATTTGAAAACCAGAAATGCCAAGAAAAATTTATCAAATGATATCTTTTTTGTCTGAGACTTTCAGTTTTAATACACCCTTATACAAGAAGGCTGTTGCTTTTCTCATTTAATAAAAATTTCCTTGGCTATATCTGGTTTTCAAATAATTTTAATCTAGCTATGAAATGTCTGTGACAAGTCTTCTATTTCAACTTGATCAATTTATGTGATTTTTGGTGTATGATATTTCTTTTTATCATTGGTATATACATCATACAGATTTTGCTTCTTTTTTTTCATATGGAAGAAATTCTGGATAATCCTAAGGAAATGAAAAGTGAAGGCTAATTCATAAATAAAAGTGAAGGCTAATTCATAAATAAAAGAAATAATTCAAGACTTAAACAAAAAAAATTGGAATTAAAAAAAAAAAAAATTCAGTTTTAAAGGCCACACCTTAATTTTGGAGGAAAAAAAGTAGTGCTGGGGAAAAGAAGCAAATTAAAAAAAAAAACAAATACAAAAAAAAAAAAAAAAACTGTCTTTTAGTAAAAATTGCTGATCAGATTCCCTAGAAATATTTTGTTTATATAAAATGATCTTCAAGAAACCTCACCCTCTCCATAAGAAATATAAGATGTTTAAGTCAAAACTTTTCAGCAGAAATTGTTGAATGATTAATTTCATGAATCTTTAAGACCATATATGATGCACTGATGTTTTTGGATTATAGAATTCAGAAAGGAATATATACATATATATATATATATGTGTACATATACATACATAAATTCCAAGTTAATATTTTTTGAAGGTGAGCAACCAATGAAGTTTTAACAAGGTTGATACAAGAGTGCTCAATACTGCCGAAATAGGGCAAGATATACTTTATTTTTGTTTTACATAAGCATTAATATGTCGCTACACATTCATGAGCATGTTTCGGTCAGCCAGTTTACAAGTAACTAGAGGCTTTTTAGACGATATTGCTTATACAAAAGTTCAGTCAGTAATCTGACAGAACATTTGTATAAGCAATATCGCCTGAAAAGGTCTCTTGTAACTGGCTGACTGAAACATGCTCATGAATGTGTAGCGACATATTAATGCTTATGTAAAACAAATAAAAAGTATATATATATATTAGTGTTGGGATGATTAACCAGAATCAGAAATCTGAATTAATTTAATTTTACGAGTATTGAAAAAATTTGTGCCTATTTTCCAATACCAAAAACAATTCTTTTAATTGTCTTTTTTATTTGATTTTGTTTAAAAGCAAAATCTTCCACTGCTGGTAGTAATAATAAAATAACTAAACATATGATTTTTTAAACTACCAGTACGACTAAAATCGATAGATCACCCCACATACAAACACCCACAAGAGTATTTTTTATATTGAACATATCTACATATGTAGCATGTTTTATGGTAATTGGAAAAAATAACTTTATTGTTAAATAGTAGGTGATTTAGAAAAAATCGTGATCAGTAATTGTATCTGAATCAGGGAAAAATATTGGAATCTCCCCATCACTTATATATATATATATATATACACACACACCCTATTGAACCTAACAGGTGACTGAGTTTCTAAAAGCACTTATCAGACCAGGCAAAGTGTGTGTGTGTGTGTGTGTGTGCTTGCATGTGCTATTTAATTTCAGTGAAAAAATGTTAAGAAAACTGACAAAAATAATCCTTTGAACACAAAGAAATAAAAACAAGAATCCAATACGACATTCTGATTTGCCAATGGAGACACTGATGTGATTTAAAATTCATGTGTGGGGTCAAAAATTTTTTTTTTTTTTAAATTGTTGATAATGAATGGATTGTTTTATTTTGATGAAAAGGAGGATAAGATTTTCGCTTTGCA